>NW_027528617.1:52908-141111 GCF_008692635.1 Crocuta crocuta
TTATTTTTGAGAGACAGAGTATGAGCAGGGGAGGAGCAGAGAGAGAAGGAGACACAGAATCTGAAGCAGGCTCCAGGCTCTGAGCTGTCAGCACAGAACCCGATGCCAGACTCGAACTCAAGAACCGTGAGATCATGACCTGAGCAGAAGTCGGCCACTTAACTGACTGAGGCACCCAGGCGCCCCTGGGATGGTCTTTTTAAAGCATGGTAAAGAAGACAGATTAAGCAAGTTTAAACTTTTGACAGTTCAAGTGTATTTTCCCTGGAGTCTTCTACTCAGTATTGCCACTTTCGTTGTGATTTCCAAGAAATAGAAATTCATTCCCATAAGAAATTAGGCCTCTGATTCCTCTTCTCAGAATTTGAACCCCTAGATACAGTAGTTTCTCTTGTCTTGACTTTGCTTCTCACTGGTATGTGAACATCCAGAGCTACAACTAATGCTGATGCTCAGGGGAACGCACACTTGGCTTGACACCTCCTCTCACTAGTTCTTGATTTTGTACAGGGCACCCCCCCTATTTAATTCTTAGTATCCTCAACAGGAAGATGGAAACTATGATATTCTTTACTTAATAAAAGAGATACTGTATGCAAATTTCTCCCCTGCAAAGTAAGCATTCCATAGATATCACCTCTTGTATTTGTTCTTAACTAATTCCTCACTCAGTGCTAGGAGCTTCTTGGGCAAAGGCAGCTGAGGGAAAAGCAGGAGAGGCTGCTGGGGATAAACAGTAAGTCTCCTGCTGACAGATAAAGACACAACAGAGACAGCAGCTAACATGTAATAACTGCTTTTCAAAAACCCACAACACTTGGCTTACCGGTGTTTGTACATCATTATGAGGTAGGATATTCAAGGAACAGGAGAAAGGACAACATAACCTGCATGGAATGGACAAGGAGAAGATAGGTATGAGTTGGAATTGGGAGGTAGACAGGAGGCATTATAGAAGGCCACACAAATCATGGCAAAGACTTAAAATTGTGTTCAAAGTACGACGGAAAGCCACGGGATGGGTTTGAGGAGAATTCAGTTATGACCTGATTTACATTTTTACAAAGTGTTTATTTATTTTGAGGGGGAGAGGCAGAGAGAGGGGAAAAAGAGAGAATCTCAAGCAGACTCCTCACCTTCAACGCAGAGCCTGACTCAGGGCTCCATCCCGCAACCATTGAGATCATGATCTGAGCTGAAATCAAGAGTCAGCCGCTTAACTGACTGAGCCACCCAGGCGCCCCTGACCCGATTTACATTTTTAAAAAGATTATTTCACATCTTTCACAAGGAGTGGAATACAGAGAGAAAGGTAGAAGCATAAAGACCAGGGAGGATGCTATGGCAGTGATCTGGGAGGGAGATTCTAGCAACCTGTTTGGGAAAGGTAGGGGTGGAGAGTGAGAAGCAGTTGCAGTCATGATGCTCACTGACAGTGCTGCTGACAGGATTTCCTGATGGAGGAAACAAGGCTGTGAGGGAAATCAAGGATGATGCTTAATTTTTGACCTAAGCAACAGGGTTTACAGCAGTGTCATTAATAAGAAGGGGCAGAATGTGTGAGGAGCAGACTTTGGGAGAGGAAGGTCAGGAGTTACACTTTGGCCATGATGTGCATGAGACGCTAGACCAAGACTTCAACTAGGATTCAATATGGCTACAACAATAGCTTAAATAAGATGACATTTTATATTTCTCTATCACAAAAATCTGGGGGTAGGCAATCCAAGGTTGGCGAAGCAGATCTGTTCCATGAATTTCCTAGAATTTAAAGTTGTTTCCAGGTTTCTGGTCTGCTGTCCCTTTGTGCCTGGCCCTCATGAACTGAGCTTGAGTCTGCATAATTATATTCATGTTTCAGGCAACAGGATGCAGGAAGGAGAAAGAAGTGGCAAAGAAACATGCCAGCTAGATTATAAGGAACATTCCTAGCAGCTGGCCCATGAAACTTCAACTTATATCTTAAGGGCCTAAATCAATCCCATGGTCACAGCCAGCTGCAAGGGGCACTGGGAAATGGAGTTTTTATTCTGGGCATGATGTGTCCAACTAAAAATTCTATTACCTTAGGGCACCTGGGTGGCTCAGTTGGTTGAGATGGCACTCTTGATTTCAGCTCAGGTCATGATCACAGGGTCATGGGATGGAGCCCGAGGGATTGAGCCCACAGGATTGAGCCCATGTGAGGTTCCATACTGAACATGGAGCTGGTTTAAGATTCTTTCTCTCTCTCTCTGCCCCTCTCCCTAGCTTGTGTGCACACACTCTCTCTCCAAAATAGAAAATAAAAAATAAAAATTCTATTATCAAAGAGTAAGGAAAGAATGGATATTGGGAGACAACAGGTTTCTGCCATGCCTGGTTTGTTCTCTCACCATTTCTTCAGGACTTCCATATGTCTAAATTTACTTGGCAGTTTAAGGCCTCATCTTATTTGACTTTACAACACATTCTGTACTGTTGATCATTTATTTCTCAAAACACACACATCTTTCGGCTTCTGTGTCACAGTTTTCCTGTTTCTTATTTGTTGTCGTTTTCTTCATGTTGTTTTTGTCCTGCAGATTGCTCTCCTATCTCCAAAACTAGGTTAAAGGGCTCATGAAAGGGACACCACTCCAGGTATCAGCCTCCCTTGGGGCCATTTCTCCAGGTCCACTGGCAATTCCTCTTCTTGTCCCAAGCCGTGTCCATTTGGCCCTAGTCCACGACTAGTGCTTGAGGATCTAACAGAATCCCAATAAGAAAGAAGGCAAATGTGCTTCTCTGAAGTCTTGTATGGATTTACCCATGGCTAAAAGATACTAATGATTATAATCCCATGACTTACCCCTACAATGGCATGCTGTGAGAGACACTGAAATATCTCCCTATCTGAAAGTCCTTCCCCAAACTGCTCATCACTGAGCTATAGACCACTTCTGACTGGCTTCTAATTCCTTTCCCCAAATTGTCTTTGGAATAAAACAAATTGAACAAATAAGTGTTTCTAGAAAGTCTTTGTTAAACTACATGTGTTACCTGAGAAGTGCTGTGAAACTTGGTGGGTGCTTACAAGTCAAAACATATTGTAGTTAATTTTGGTTCCTTTTGAGTCACTGACAGACACTATGTGAAATCGTGACAGAGAGCAAGTTAGAGCTCAAATGAATGGTGTTGAGATTTGATTGTTTCCAATCAATGTAAGCTGTACTCATTACAAAATCAAGATTAGAATCTTGTTTAAAAATAAAGTAGGATAGTTGTAGGCAGTATAAATCAACTTTCAAGTTCAACAGCCCATTCAAGACAGTCTCTGGTGCTTAAAAGTAACTATCTTAGAGCATAATTGGGGCGCCTGGGTGGCTCAGTTGGATAAGCTTCCGACTTCGATTCAGGTCATGATCTCGTGTTTGTGGGTTCAAGCCCCACATCGGGCTCTGTGCTGCCAGCTCAGAGCCTGGAGCCTGTTTCAGATTCTATGTCTCCCTCTCTCTCTGCCCTTCCTCACTCACACACACTCTCTCTCTCAAAAATAAATCAACATTAAAAAAAAAANTCTACCCGATAATTTAAAAAAGCTGATATTATCTGGAATGCTATAATCAATTCCTGCTCATTCAGCTCTATCTCTGCTGGAGATAATGGCCTGTATGATTCACATGAGAATGCATAAGCCTTAAATCAGCCAGCTGGTTCAGCGGTTTGTATCTTTGTGATAGTATTTATTAGTTTACAGGACCCAGTCTATCCTGGCTATGTTAACTGTAATTAGGTGTACCACGAAGGGGAAAGTGTTCTTCTTTGCATTGCATTGTATGTTGAAAAATTGATTTTTTAGAAGAAAATTATTTTCCAAGAAGAATGAAAAACTATGACCACACCCTGGATCTCTGTCCATAATTCCACCACTTCACTGTATCACACGGTATATTGGCTATTTAACTTTAGATTTTTCAGGTTAAGGTCTCAAGGAGCCATTCTTTTCTCTTCTCAGCAATTAGGATAAGATGCCTTAACTTATGGAGTCTAATAAATATTTAACAAATACTGCATGTGTACTATGGATAAGCTACTGTTCCAGGGGCAAGTGTTACCTGTGATTTTTACAAATCAAAAGCAGAACATTGTTTTAAAAAGCTACTTTTCTTTTTTGGAACCCAACATGGCAAATTACATTTAAAGGTTTTTTTAAATGCTTATTTATTTTTGAGAGAACAAGCGAGCAAGCAGGGGAGGTGCAGCGAGAGAGATGCAGACACAGAATCCAAAGCAGGCTCCAGGCTCCAAGCTGTCAGTACAGAGCCTGACACAGGGCTTGAGCTCACAAACTGCAAGATCATGACCTGAGCCAAAGTTGAACACTTAACTGACTGAGCCACCCAGGTGCCCCAAATTAGATTTAAATGAAGTTGGTTTTGACTGAAGATAATCTGAAACAATTTGGACCCCATAATCGGTCCTATGATTATTACCTATGATTGTGTCTGATGCTGGCTTAGGTGCTGTATTAGGTTCCCCAAGGAAGCAAAAGCAATAGTAAGATATATAAAATAANAGACTCGAACTCAAGAACCGTGAGATCATGACCTGAGCAGAAGTCGGCCACTTAACTGACTGAGGCACCCAGGCGCCCCTGGGATGGTCTTTTTAAAGCATGGTAAAGAAGACAGATTAAGCAAGTTTAAACTTTTGACAGTTCAAGTGTATTTTCCCTGGAGTCTTCTACTCAGTATTGCCACTTTCGTTGTGATTTCCAAGAAATAGAAATTCATTCCCATAAGAAATTAGGCCTCTGATTCCTCTTCTCAGAATTTGAACCCCTAGATACAGTAGTTTCTCTTGTCTTGACTTTGCTTCTCACTGGTATGTGAACATCCAGAGCTACAACTAATGCTGATGCTCAGGGGAACGCACACTTGGCTTGACACCTCCTCTCACTAGTTCTTGATTTTGTACAGGGCACCCCCCCTATTTAATTCTTAGTATCCTCAACAGGAAGATGGAAACTATGATATTCTTTACTTAATAAAAGAGATACTGTATGCAAATTTCTCCCCTGCAAAGTAAGCATTCCATAGATATCACCTCTTGTATTTGTTCTTAACTAATTCCTCACTCAGTGCTAGGAGCTTCTTGGGCAAAGGCAGCTGAGGGAAAAGCAGGAGAGGCTGCTGGGGATAAACAGTAAGTCTCCTGCTGACAGATAAAGACACAACAGAGACAGCAGCTAACATGTAATAACTGCTTTTCAAAAACCCACAACACTTGGCTTACCGGTGTTTGTACATCATTATGAGGTAGGATATTCAAGGAACAGGAGAAAGGACAACATAACCTGCATGGAATGGACAAGGAGAAGATAGGTATGAGTTGGAATTGGGAGGTAGACAGGAGGCATTATAGAAGGCCACACAAATCATGGCAAAGACTTAAAATTGTGTTCAAAGTACGACGGAAAGCCACGGGATGGGTTTGAGGAGAATTCAGTTATGACCTGATTTACATTTTTACAAAGTGTTTATTTATTTTGAGGGGGAGAGGCAGAGAGAGGGGAAAAAGAGAGAATCTCAAGCAGACTCCTCACCTTCAACGCAGAGCCTGACTCAGGGCTCCATCCCGCAACCATTGAGATCATGATCTGAGCTGAAATCAAGAGTTAGCCGCTTAACTGACTGAGCCACCCAGGCGCCCCTGACCCGATTTACATTTTTAAAAAGATTATTTCACATCTTTCACAAGGAGTGGAATACAGAGAGAAAGGTAGAAGCATAAAGACCAGGGAGGATGCTATGGCAGTGATCTGGGAGGGAGATTCTAGCAACCTGTTTGGGAAAGGTAGGGGTGGAGAGTGAGAAGCAGTTGCAGTCATGATGCTCACTGACAGTGCTGCTGACAGGATTTCCTGATGGAGGAAACAAGGCTGTGAGGGAAATCAAGGATGATGCTTAATTTTTGACCTAAGCAACAGGGTTTACAGCAGTGTCATTAATAAGAAGGGGCAGAATGTGTGAGGAGCAGACTTTGGGAGAGGAAGGTCAGGAGTTACACTTTGGCCATGATGTGCATGAGACGCTAGACCAAGACTTCAACTAGGATTCAATATGGCTACAACAATAGCTTAAATAAGATGACATTTTATATTTCTCTATCACAAAAATCTGGGGGTAGGCAATCCAAGGTTGGCGAAGCAGATCTGTTCCATGAATTTCCTAGAATTTAAAGTTGTTTCCAGGTTTCTGGTCTGCTGTCCCTTTGTGCCTGGCCCTCATGAACTGAGCTTGAGTCTGCATAATTATATTCATGTTTCAGGCAACAGGATGCAGGAAGGAGAAAGAAGTGGCAAAGAAACATGCCAGCTAGATTATAAGGAACATTCCTAGCAGCTGGCCCATGAAACTTCAACTTATATCTTAAGGGCCTAAATCAATCCCATGGTCACAGCCAGCTGCAAGGGGCACTGGGAAATGGAGTTTTTATTCTGGGCATGATGTGTCCAACTAAAAATTCTATTACCTTAGGGCACCTGGGTGGCTCAGTTGGTTGAGATGGCACTCTTGATTTCAGCTCAGGTCATGATCACAGGGTCATGGGATGGAGCCCGAGGGATTGAGCCCACAGGATTGAGCCCATGTGAGGTTCCATACTGAACATGGAGCTGGTTTAAGATTCTTTCTCTCTCTCTCTGCCCCTCTCCCTAGCTTGTGTGCACACACTCTCTCTCCAAAATAGAAAATAAAAAATAAAAATTCTATTATCAAAGAGTAAGGAAAGAATGGATATTGGGAGACAACAGGTTTCTGCCATGCCTGGTTTGTTCTCTCACCATTTCTTCAGGACTTCCATATGTCTAAATTTACTTGGCAGTTTAAGGCCTCATCTTATTTGACTTTACAACACATTCTGTACTGTTGATCATTTATTTCTCAAAACACACACATCTTTCGGCTTCTGTGTCACAGTTTTCCTGTTTCTTATTTGTTGTCGTTTTCTTCATGTTGTTTTTGTCCTGCAGATTGCTCTCCTATCTCCAAAACTAGGTTAAAGGGCTCATGAAAGGGACACCACTCCAGGTATCAGCCTCCCTTGGGGCCATTTCTCCAGGTCCACTGGCAATTCCTCTTCTTGTCCCAAGCCGTGTCCATTTGGCCCTAGTCCACGACTAGTGCTTGAGGATCTAACAGAATCCCAATAAGAAAGAAGGCAAATGTGCTTCTCTGAAGTCTTGTATGGATTTACCCATGGCTAAAAGATACTAATGATTATAATCCCATGACTTACCCCTACAATGGCATGCTGTGAGAGACACTGAAATATCTCCCTATCTGAAAGTCCTTCCCCAAACTGCTCATCACTGAGCTATAGACCACTTCTGACTGGCTTCTAATTCCTTTCCCCAAATTGTCTTTGGAATAAAACAAATTGAACAAATAAGTGTTTCTAGAAAGTCTTTGTTAAACTACATGTGTTACCTGAGAAGTGCTGTGAAACTTGGTGGGTGCTTACAAGTCAAAACATATTGTAGTTAATTTTGGTTCCTTTTGAGTCACTGACAGACACTATGTGAAATCGTGACAGAGAGCAAGTTAGAGCTCAAATGAATGGTGTTGAGATTTGATTGTTTCCAATCAATGTAAGCTGTACTCATTACAAAATCAAGATTAGAATCTTGTTTAAAAATAAAGTAGGATAGTTGTAGGCAGTATAAATCAACTTTCAAGTTCAACAGCCCATTCAAGACAGTCTCTGGTGCTTAAAAGTAACTATCTTAGAGCATAATTGGGGCACCTGGGTGGCTCAGTTGGATAAGCTTCCGACTTCGATTCAGGTCATGATCTCGTGTTTGTGGGTTCAAGCCCCACATCGGGCTCTGTGCTGCCAGCTCAGAGCCTGGAGCCTGTTTCAGATTCTATGTCTCCCTCTCTCTCTGCCCTTCCTCACTCACACACACTCTCTCTCTCAAAAATAAATCAACATTAAAAAAAAAAAGACTCCATATCTTAGAGCATAATAATGTTTGGTGCTTCCTGAGCCATGAACTCGTTTTCTTGGTTACCTTGTGGAATCCATTTTTTTCCCTCTTCTCAGCTCTGCTTCTCAGGGGATTATGATTCCCATCACTACGAAATGCAGCAGATCTGCCGGTGGCCACTGAGGACATGACCTCCAATGCCAACCAGTAATTTTGCTTATGTCTCTCATGCCTGAGGCCAAGAGCATTGCTTTTAGTGGAAGGGGGTATTTTTGAAGCCAGCAACCCTGTCTCTGGCCACTGTTTAAACCTCTATCACCAATGCAGTCGCTGTGTTGTGATTTCACATAGTTTGCTAAACAGTTCTAATCTTTTTTGTAGCTTCCTCATGTTATAGTTCAGAGAAGTCTATAGAGACTGGACAGAAATGCTATTCATTCAGTTATTCAATTAATATTTATTCAACACCTGTAATGTACTCACATTTTTGCAGGTTTTGAGGAAACATCAGTGAACAAAATGGATGTAGTCTTTGCTCTCATGGAGCTTATAGTCTTGTCTGTGGTGTGGGAGAAGCAAATAAACATACGACAAATATTGAACTCTATGTCAATCCCCTTTTTTCTTTAGAAACTTTTTCATTGTTCATGAATGAAACTTGTGAGACTTGATGCTTTTTTTTATTAGTTACTTTTCAAGATGCCCTGGACCTCTCATATAAATAGACTTATGGTTCACTCCATTTGACTCCTGGGGTCAAATAGGATAGCATAGGATGTTAGACTGGGACCCTTACTACAAAACAAAGTGAGGGTTTGAAAACAAAGAAGGCTGCTAGACTGTCTCATATGTTATAGAACACATAAATATCACCCAAGATATAATATCAGGTAAACTTGTCATTTTGAAGATGAAAAGATTTTAATTCCCCCCAAATAACCTACAACCAAGGGAAGACATTGCTGGTTGTTGCTCCATGAACCTCAGCTCTGGTTTTGGAGATCTCCTTTGGGATACATTGCAAACCTGCCTTATATTTAGAGTTTGAAATGGAGTCTTTCAAAAAGATTTCATGACTGAACACAGTTGATGTTTTTAGAAGTCCTGGTTGATGAGGCAACATCACTTTATTTTATTTTTTTAAATTTATATCCAAGTTAGCATATAATGCAACAATGATTTCAGGAGTAGATTCCTAAATGCCCCTTACCCATTTGGTCCATCTTCCCTCCCACAACCCCCCCCTCCCCCCAGTAACCCTCTGTTTGTTTTCCATATTTAAGAATCTCTTATGTCTTGTCTCCCTCCCTGTTTTTATATTATTTTTGCTTCCCTTTCCTTATTTTCATCTGTTTTCTATCTTAAAGTCAGAGAGAGAGAGAGAGAGAGAGAGAATGAGAGAGAACGAACCAGGGAGGTCAGAGGGAGAGGAAGATACAGAATCCAAAGTAGGTTCCAGGCCCTGAGCTGTCCACACAGAGCCTAACAGGGGCTAGAACTCATGAACCATGACATTATGACTTGAGCAGAAGTTGGACACTTAACCGACTGATCCACCCAGACACCCCTATTCTGTAAGTATTTTAAATGTGAGGATGATAGACTTTCTTGATGGCTTGGCTATGAGCTGTGAGAGAAAAAGAGAGGCCAAAGATGACTACCAAGTGCTGGGCTGAGCACAATGATGGATGGCATTACCATTGACTCAGTTGGGGAAGGCTGAGGGAGAAGTAGCTGGGAGTGGAAAGCTAGTTCTTTTCCAAAATGCAGAAGCACATGCTGTGAAGGCAACTGAAGAGGCCCCAGCTGGAAACCTACTTTGGGAGTCATCAGTTTATAGAAGGTATTCTACACCTTAGTACTAGAAGAGAGCATGGAAGTAGTGAGTGTAGTAGAAAATGACAAAGTCCCTTTTAATTTTTGCATCTTCAACATCTAACTCTGCACTTGGTTTTCTATAAATATCTTTTTAGTTGAATGATAATGTTTCCACTTGTCACAAGGGGACAACAAAAAGCCCCTTATGGAAGTGCCACTCACCATTCTTTCCAAAGTAGGCGCTGAGGGAGTGTTAAACACTCTTGTTCTTCACTCCTAGTTTCTGAAATTTCCTTTAGAACATTTATTTCAATTTATGATCCCATGTTTATTTGGATGGTTATTTAAGATCTAGTTCTCTCTTTCAGCCACATGAGGGTAGAAACTATATTTATGCTAGTCTCCTTTCCCTTGGCACCCAGCACGGTGTGTATAATATAATAGTTACTCTAATACTAGATGTTGAAAAAAATGAAGAGAAAATAATTTTTTTGTATCAAGTTCATTGTATTTGGATTTAACTATTGAATACACTCTTGGATTCTAAAAATCTACTTTTTACTCTTATGGGGGAAAATATGAAGACTAGATCTAATCGTTGATGCCAAGTGGTAGTATTAAACTGATCATCCCTCCAATTGCCCATCACAATAATTGATTGTCCACATGGCACTCTTCTTAACCAAGTCAAGGTGCAGCCTCACACAAACTTCCCCATACACTGTCCGAGGTGCCCACTACCACATGCTCTGATTGGCACTTACAATAAAACCCATCTGCTATCCCTCATCCAAATCATACCAAATGACCTCAAGTCAACTGTTTTGCTGCCCAGTGGGCTAAATCCACAGATATACTCTGACATTCATGGGTATTATACCTGCAAAGTCACGTGATGAATTAGCATCCACTTCTAGTACCCCATAGTCCATGAACTGTCACTGTTCTTGCTGAAAGGAAGGTCTTCACTATCATTGGGCCAGCTCTCACTCAGTAGTGGTTGGTCTATTGTGCTACTGTAGCAGATGCTTCTCCTCCCACCAAATAAAACTCATTACTTAGTGAAGTGTTCTTCTGTGTCTAGCTTTTACAATTCAGAATTTCTGTTGAGTCCTAAAATGTTATTACATTTATGAAAACTATGTTTTCTGAGGTATCTCTGTTTTCTCTAATATGACTTCATGTACAGTTAGTTTCCAGGGGTTTTGGACTCAGGGTAGTGAGGGTAGTATAGGTCCATTGCAACCTCCCAGTTACAGGATCTTCTCTAGCCTCTTCTCATCCCCAACAATTCCAACCCTGAAAAAGCAAGGAGCAGAACTTAGAATCTGAGTGGGAGAATCCGAGTGTTCTCCGTTGCAAGCTCTAAGGGGCAGGGAGAGTCTGATTTAAAAGTCATGGTGGGTAAAGGATGCTAGTGACCCTTTAGGACTCTGGACAAATAAAACAGGGCACGAGGCACTGGAAAGTATGTTAGCTGCAGATATTCTTTATTTTTATTTATTATTACATTTTAAATCTTTATGTTAGAGAGAGAGAGAGAAAGAGAGACAGAGAGAGAGAAGGGAAGAGAGAATGGGGTGAGGGGTAGAAAGAGAGAGAGGGAAACACAGAATCCAAAGCAGGCTCCAGCCTCTGAGCTGTCAGCACAGAGCCCAACATGGGCTCAAACCCATGAACCATGAGATTATGGTCTGAGCTAAAGTCAGATGTTTAACCAACTGGGTCACCCAGGCACACCTCTTGATACTCTTTATTAAGTTGAAGATGTCCCCCTCTATTCCTGGTTTACAGAGTGTTTTTCTCATGAAAGGATATTGGACTTTGTCAAATGATTTTCCTGTGTAGATTGATACAATCATGTGATTTTTCTTTTTTAGCCTGTGATGAGATGGATTTCATTAGTCAAGTTTCAAGTGTTCAAGGTATCCTTGCATAAAATAAATTTCACTTGATCATGGTGTATAATTCTCTTTCAGATTTGATTTCTAATATTATGTTGATGATTTTGCATCTGTGTTCACAGTGACTTTTTATTTTAAGTTTTGTTTTTGCAGTTATATGTGAAGTTGAGCATTTATGGAGAAATATTCAACCTCAGAACCTGAACAAAGTGAGAAGGGCATCCATACTTGGGTGGGGTGGGGGAAGAAGAAAATGATAGTCTTGAAGTCTGGGTGAGGATCTCATGACTACAGGTATTATTTAAATCCACAGAGATGGATCAGAATACCATGTGAGAGAGAAAAAAGAGAGGAAAGAACTGTGGATGGAACTGACTCCAGTTTTGACCTGACCACAGCCTCTTTGCAGCCAATGCATCCATTTTTCCCTTGCCCTCAGAAGAGATCTCCCACTCACCAAATTTTCTGGCAAATGACTTTTCAATAATGCTTAGGGTTATTTCATAGTGTGATCATTATTTTTATGTGTCAGTTTGATTGGGCTAAGGAATGGTGGTAAAACATTATTTGTTAGCTTATGCTTTTGCTGGGACATATGTCTTCTCTTGCCTTCAGACACAGTTGCTCCTGATTCTCAGGTCTTGCACTTACACCCAGATTTACACCATCATCTTGCTCCCATCATATCCTCAGGCTTTTAGATTTAGACTGAGACTTAAACCATTGGCTCTCCCTGGTTCTCAAGCCTTTGGATTCTGACTGACATTCATCACTGACTTTCCTTCTTCTCCAGCTTGTAGATGGCAGGTTGTGGGACTCCTCACCTCTACAATTGTGTGAGCTGAGTCTGATAATAAATCTCCTCTTATGTGTCTTTCTCTGTGTAGCCTATTGTCTCTGTTTCCCGGGAGAACCATGACTGATACACGCAGATTATGGAGGTCATTTCATAGCACTGACTTTCGTTCCTAAGGACTAGCCTTCTCCTCTCATATACCTAAGCAGCTTTGATTTCCTTTGTGAAGAGATTTCTGTGAACTCAATTTCTGACTCTCCACAATGACAAAACTCTTAGAGAGGTACCCACCTCTGCTCTTGTACTTATCTTTCTCCCTTTGGGCTTTCATGGTTTCTCAGAGCAGCAGCGCCAGCTGGAAAGCAAACCCGAATGATATTGTCAGTGCTACAGCCCATTGCCAGAGGACTGATGGGCTCCAGTTCATTGTCCTCTGACTTGCTTAGATCCAGTTGGGGCTCTGATTGCGTTGTTCCCACGCTGGCTATTTTTCCTACTCTGGCTCAGAACAAAGAATCCTCAACGTGTCTCCTATCATTCAAGGAGGCAATTCTGAAAATGTGCTGCAGAGGCGAATATTTTCTGCAAGTTTCTCCAGGTGCCTCAGACTACTGAGTCTGCTGCCCAGCACCACTTCCTTGTAACCACTGTTGGGCCTTCTTTCTACTTGGAACTCCAGATCTTTCTATTTCACCTTTATTTCCAAGCTCGGCTAGGGCTGACTCAAGTGGTTTTAAATCCCGTAGTTCTGAGGTGCCTGGGTGGCTCAGTCAGTTGGGCGTCTGACTTCAGCTCAGGTCATGATCTCACGGCTTGTGAGCTTGAGCCCCACATCAGGCTCTGTGCTGACATTTTGGAGCCTGGAGCCTGCTTTGGGGTTTGTGTCTCCCTCTTTCTCTTCCCTTCTCCCACTCATGCTTTGACTCTCTCTCTCACAAATAAATAAACATTAAAAAATTTTTTTAATTCCGTAGCTTTAACTTTGCTAACTCTCTCAACATCCTTTGATGATTAAGTATGCTTCACCAACTTTTCAAGCCAATATAGTATTCTTAAGGGCAAGTGGATTGATATTATGGGGAAAGAAAGGACAGAAAGAGGGAAGAGAATTGACATTAATTAAGCACAGATTCTGTGCCAGGGACGATGCTAAGATGTTTTCTATGTTTTCTTCTTATTCTTTTAAAACGTTGAGGATGAGTTATTGTAACCTCATTTTCCTGATAGGAAGAACAAAAGATGAGAGACATTAAATTATTTGACCCTAAAATCCTTCATTCAATAGGAAGGGTTGAAACTCAGCTATGTATGAATCTAAAATTGTTCTATATTTACCGTGTGAGGATTTATCTCCCTTAAGCTGGATCATATGACTCTTTTACGGCAACCTAAAACCCCAAGAGATACTTTTCCTTGTTTTTGATTGCTTTTTGTAACCATGTCACACTGTAAAATTGTTTGGATTTTGTGAAGTCACTTAAAAACATTTTTCCATGAATGGGATCATACTGAGAATATTGTTTTCAGCTCTCACCTTATTGCTTTTATTGCCAACTAAGACCTTAGAGGGTTTTTTGCATGGGCAATTGCATAGATAGCTGTCCCCATCCTATATCTGGTGCATTTGGATTTTACATTTATCTGCACGACAATCATTTTATTAGTTCGTGCCCTTATAATTTCTTGTATTTGTTTAGAGAGGTCTTTTTCTTCTTTTTAAAAAATGTTTAGGGGCACCTGGGTGGTTCAGTGGGTTCAGTGTCTGACTTCAACTCAGGACATGATCTTGCAGTTTGTGAGTTCGAGCCCCGCATCAAGCTCTGTGCTGATAGCTCAGAGCCTGGGGCCTGCTTCAGATTCTGTCTCCCTCTCTGCTTCTCCTCTCACGCTCTGTCTGTCTCTCTTTTAAAAATAAATAAACATAATAAATAAACATTAAAAAATGTTTAAAGTTTTGAAAAGGTAATATAATTTAATAAGTGAAAATGGTATTATATTATATTGTAGTAATTAATTAATTAGGCTTCACACCTAGTGTGAAGCACAACATGGAGCTTGAACTCAAGATCCTGAAATCAAGCCCTGAGCTGAGATGAAGAGTTGGAAGCTTAACTGAGCCATCTAGGTGCCCCCCCTCTTTTTTTATTTTTTAAAAAGTAGGCTGTATGCCCAACGTGGGGCTTGAACTCACAACCCTGAGATTGAGAGTCTCATGCTATACCCACTGAGCCAGCAAAGTGTCCCTGAAAATGGGATTTTATTATAGATTTATTTTGCATTGGCTCTAATTATGGATTAAATATTTTTGAATAGTTAAACGTCATTTGAAAGTTGTGAATGTCCAGTTTGCATTTTTATTGGATTATTGATCTATTCTCACCAGTTAATGAAAGTAGCCCTTGTGATGTGTGTTGCAAACATTTTCCACGGTTTGTGGGCTACAGTTATAAAAATAGAAATATTTTTATGTTGTCCAATTTAACATTCTTTTCTTTTTTGACTTCTGAGTTTTACACATAAAAATCATTTTCCCTACCTAAAATCATAATAAGATCTTTTCACATTTTTGTCTATTATTTTCACACATTTCTCTTTTTTTAAAGTTTATTTCTTTATTCTGAGAGAGAGAGAACAAGCAGGGGAGGGGCAGAGAGAGAGGGAGACAGAGGATCTGAAGCAGGCCCTGTGCTAACAGCGGAGAGCCTGATGTGGGATTCAAACTCACAAACTATGAGATCATGACCTGAGCCAAAGTTGTACACTTAACTGACAGCCATGCAGACATCCCTCACACATTTCTTTTTTAACTATCATCATTTTGGCACGGTTTTGTGATAGCCTTTAAATAAATTTCTCTCTGGGTGGCTTAGTCGGTTAAGTGTCTGACTTTCGCTTAGATCATGATCCCGCGGTTCGTGGGTTCGAGCCCCGCTTCAGGCTCTGTGCTGACTGCCAGCTCAGAGCCTGGAGCCTGTTTCAGTCTGTGACTCCCTCTCTCTCTGACCCTCCCCTGCTCACGCTGTCTCTCTCTCTCTCTCCCCTAGAAATAAATAAAACATTAAAAAAATTTTAAATAAATCTCTCTTCCTCCAGTTTCAGGACTCTTTGAATCCATCCTTCATACTGTAGTCACAATGATCTTTAAAATCCAAGTTGAACCCTGGTACTTAACTGTTTACAATTATTCGTGATTTCCATAACCCATAGATAAAGTTCAGCTCCTTACCATGCACACTCAGTGATGTGACCATTACTTTTCTTTTTCCCCAGTAGACTCTGCTACTGATCACTCTGTTCTCTCTCAGTTCCACGACTATTTATGATGTTACTTCAGTCTGGAGGATTTGTCTCTGTACCAGCTCAATTCCATCTCCTTGGAAAATGCTTGTAATCAACCACTGTCCTTTTTTTTTAAAAAAAACTTTTTTGGATGGTTCTATTTATTTTTGAGACAGAGAGAAAGCACGAGCAGGGGAAGGGATGAGAGAGAGGGAGACAGGATCTGATGTGGGCTCCATGTTGACGACAGAGTCCTACACGGGGCTCAAACTCACAAACTGTGAGATCATGATCTGAGCCAAAGTCAGATGCTTAGCCTACTGAGCCACCCAGGCACCCCATCCACCACTGTTCTGCTCAGCTGTCCCCTCCTTCATGAAGCCTATCCTGACCTCTGCTCCTAAGTGTTCCCCCGCTTATATGTACCTCTACTGTGTGTCCCTTGTGTTATGGCATTGGCTGGTTTACTTGCATCTTTTATTGTCAGAGCCTTGTTTTAGTCATGTTTGCACTCCCAGCACACGCACAAATTTTACAGCTTAACACCAACCTGACAATGCTTTGCTGGAATGAATGAGTTCCTTATTCTGTATCAATACCATTCAAAGTAGGATTAGGAGCCACTTGCATCAGAATAATTCTGGCTGCCTATTAAAAAAGTAGAAATTATTGGACTGACTGCAGACATGCCAAGTAAGATCATTTTGGGATGAGGCTCAGGAATCATGACTTTTACTAGCTTTATAGGTGATCTCTACTCACGCTAAAGTTTGAAAATCACTAGTATTGCCTACACCTGCAATAGCTTTTAAACATGACACATAAGAATGGAGGACCACTTGGAGAAGTAAAGTGCTAAGTATTAGGATGAGGTGGAAAGTAGATAAATTTATGATAGGACCATAAAATGCAATATCATGCAGCTGTTAGAATTCATGAGCTAGACATATTTTCTCTTATAAAAGTTTTCCAAAAGCTATTGTTAATTAAAAAAAAAAGCAAAGTAAGGACCATGTGGTTATACATATGCTCAGAAAGTCTTCCTGAAGTTTACAAAGACAATTGTTAATAATGCTTATCTCTAGGGAGTGAGACTGAGTGGCTGGGCCAGGTGTAATCTTGTATCATTATCTGTTCTCTTCTCTACCATGTGAGTTTTTTCATTTACTGGTTTCAGCTTTTTAAAAACTTTTTTTTAAGTTTTATTTATTTCTGAGAGAGAGAGAGAGACAGCGTGAGCAGGGGAGGGGCAGAGAGAGAGGAAGACACAGAATCCGAAGCAGGCTCCAGGCTTTGAGCTAGCTGTCAGCACAGAGCCCGATGCGGGGCTTGAACCCACGAACCATGAGATCATGACCTGAGCCGAAGTCGGACGCTCAACCGACTGAGCCACCCAGGCGCCCCTAGTTTCACTTTTATAATAAAATTATTTAAATGTAAAATCTTTCTTGGTGATTCACATATTAGTAATAAATTGGTTTCCCATATCTAATTTTAAAATGGGATGGAATATCATTTTCCTTTTTCCATTTTCAAACCTAGCAAACAATTTTTTTCAGTGAAGGAAGCTCAGGTTCTGGGAGTCCAAAAGCCTGCTTTGTTTTTTTAATCGAGCTGAGCTTCATGTACCATAAATTAACCATCTGCAGTGAGCAGTTCAATGGTAGGTAGTGCATTTACCACACTGCACAGCCGCCACCTGTATATAGCTCTAAAGTATTGCGTCGCCCCAAAGGAAAGCAGTTTCCCTGGCAGCCAACAATCCGGTCTCTCTGTGGACTTACTTACTTATTATGGATATTTCACATAAATGGAATCATACAACATGTGACCTTTTGTGTCTGGCTTCTTTCACTTAGCATAATGTTTTCCGCGTTCATCCCCAGTGCAGCATGCTTCAGCATGGACTTCAGCAGTCCATGCCTTTTTATGGACGAATAATATTCTGTTGCATGGCTGTAAGATCTGGTTTTGAGAGCAGATTCCACTTAATTCTTGGCTTCAGACAGACAAGACCCTTAGCTTCTCTGAGTCTCCATTTCCTGAACTCTGAAATGAGGATACTAATAAGAATTTGGACACCTGTGTCACAGGGCTGTGCGTATGAGCTGAGCGAATGCGCATGACAGTGTCTGCTCCGTGATCAGGCTGAGTGGCAGCTGCCAGATCCAGATCCAGGTCGACCCCAGGAGTAAAGCTGGAGGGACAGGCAGTATAGAAAGAGCTCCAGATGGGTAGAGAGGACCAAGGTCTGAGAGCGGATATGTAGGTAAAATGTCTGCGTCAGAAAAGCTTGGGTTGAGAGAAATGCAGAATCACACTGATGGCTGTCACACCACCTCAGGCCATCTAGGAATTGCTAAATTCAGACATTGCCACAAAGGAGACAATCAAGGACAGGCAGGAGCTGTCATCCAGGTAGGGACGCCACCTCCAAGAAAGCCCCCGCGCAGTAGGTTGGGAGATGCAAGGGAGCAGAACTCTGGGCTAGAAAGGTGCAGCGTTAGTGTGGCTCTAAGATTCACTGATGGCAGCTTTACTCGATTTAGAGTTTATATCCTGCCCAGGGTCAAGACTGATCCCAAAGACTCCCCCTCAGAGAGGGCAGGGGAGCCCTGGCAGGTGAGGCAAGGCACCTCTGTGAGCAGCATTTTATGCAGAGACTCATGTGACAGGTCACCATGGCTCTTTCTTTTCTTCCTCATAACTCTGTATGTTATATAGATTGTGTCTCCATAATGTCACAATAGCCAGTTCAGTCAGTCAAGAGTAGGTCAGTAAAACTGGCCTTTTGAAAAACAAACTCTGCTTTCTGTCCCAGGAAGGAGCCATGTGTGGGATGCCCCAGAGACAGAGCCATTGTCCTGGTGGCTGCCACACAAGGACACGCCAGGAGCCCAGAAGGCCGGCTCCTGAGACAGTCTGGCTGCAGGCTGACCCTGGCCCCTCTCACCATATCAGGAGGCAGGCTGTGGTAAAACCTGTGGAGAAAAAAATGACAGAGAGCTTCTGATTTTTTTATATAGATTTTGAGCATCATCTAGCATTTTAAAACTTACATAAAAATATTATGTTGAAAAGAATCGAATTAAAATGCTATGTAAGTAAAGCTAATCACCAGAAGGATAGATACAGTGATTATTTAATGTATATATTTATTAAAATATGTACATATACTATATATTAAAACATTGTATTGTTAATATGTATTATGTATATTAACATATTATATAGTTAATTATATAAAATTTACATATTATTGAACTATATGATATGAGTGAAATGAAAGGCAACTTAATCTAACAAAGGGATATAAAGAGAAAAAGTAAGAAAACATAGTAGAGATGGGACAAAATATAATGATCATAAAATCTAAAATTATAAGAAGTCAGTAATATTCAATATAGGGAACCAGTAATAGCAACATAAATATTCTCAGACTGGAATAATAAAATATCTTCACAATTAAATAATTTTGAAGAGTAGAAAATAAAAGGTTGGCAAAAAATACAAGTGAATGTAAAAATAACAACCGTAACAGAAAATCCTTAGATTTGTTCATTATTTAGCCATTATTTTATATGTCCACTTGTAGAATAATAAAAGGCCTATGATTCCTTCAGATTGTCTGATGGCTTATGGAGTGTAAGAATACTAATTATTTACACGGAAGCCCCCAAAGCCACAAACTCAGCCTCGGAAGGGGAAGTAGTTGAACAAAGGTGAAGCACTGACTTTGTCTCATTGTTTAGGAATCCTGTGTTTATTTTATTTTTAATTGTTTAATGTTTTATTTATTTTTAGGAGAGAGAGAGAGACAGCGTGAGCAGGGGAGGGTCAGAGAGAGAGGGAGTCACAGACTGAACCAGCCTCCTGGCTCTGAGCCGGCAGCCAGCACAGAGCCCGACGCGGGGCTCGAACCCACGAACCGCGAGATCATGACCTAAGTGAAAGCCGGGCGCTTAACCGACTAAGCCACCCGGGCGCCCCAGGAATCCTGTGTTTAGTAGTAGCTCCTTTGCTTCCAGAACTTGCTCTTCTGTTGCTGGATATGTCTGCAATGGAATCTGCTGAACAGGACAACTTTGCTTTTATGGGCATTTGCTCGTGGCACAGTTAATAATATTCTGTGCCTGCCTCTTCATTCAGTTGGGACAAGACTGCTCAGGAGACTCAAACACAAGGCCTCTGTGCTCCTCTCTGGTTAATTATACTCCACACTCCTTGGCAGATGAAGTGAGCCTCCTAACTGAGACCAACCTTGTGACCCTTTGTCATCAAAGCGTGGACCCTTTGTCCTGTTGTTGCCATTTCTCCTTCAGTCACATTGTGCTTAATCAGCCGTTTGGAGTCAGATATTATTAGCATAAGCTGCCTGCATATACTTGAATCAGGGATGGTCAGCTTAACTACACATTCCGCTCACAGCATGCAAGCTTGGCTTTTTAGTCCTAATGTTTGAGATAATGACATACTCCACTTCTTTTTTTTTTTTTTTAATATTTTTTATTTATTTCTAGGAGAGAGAGAGACAGCGTGAGCAGGGGAGGGTCAGAGAGAGAGGGAGTCACAGACTCAGAAACGGGCTCCAGGCTCCGAGCTGACAGTCAGCACAGAGCCCGACGCGGGGCTCGAACCCACGAACCGCGAGATCATGACCTAAGCGAAAGTCGGACGCTTAACCGACTAAGCCACCCAGGCGCCCCCATACTCCACTTCTTAAACCCACCCATCTCTGAGGCTCTCGGACTCTTACAGCTTAATAATAATTATAACTACCATTAAACTAAGCACCTATCCTATACTAGATATGTTAGTCACAATTGTTATCTTGTATTGAGGGCTTACTATGTACCAGTCATTAGTCCAAACACTGTATATGTATTATCTCATTTAACACTCCCCATACTTCTATGCATAGGTGCCCCTGCCAGTTCCATATTAATGGTGATAAAACTGAGGTCCAGGGAGGTTAAGGAACTTGCCCAAGGTTATATACATAGTAAATATTAGCAGTAGATTGGAATCTATGGGTCTGGTTTCTGAAGCTGCTTTCTTGATCACTAACCCTTTTGTTTTACAAATGCTATCTCTATATAATATATATTACCCATCTACTGTGGGTCAGAAATGATTGCCAGTGCCAGGATAGTAACAATCACATTAAAAAAAAAAAAAAATCCCTGTCTTCATGGAACTTCCATTCCAGGTGTAAGAAACAGACAAATGCAAATACAAATAAGTAAAATACATTGTACGTTAGCTAATGATAACTGTTAAGGGGAAAAACTCACGTAAAAGTATCAGAGGGGGGCTGAAATTTTTGACAGCATCAAAGAGAGGCCTGGGACGCCTGGGTGGCTCAGTCGGTTAAGTGTCCGACTTCAGCTCAGGTCACGATCTCACAGCTCACGGGTTCGAGCCACATGTCTGGGCTCTGTGCTGACAGCCCAGAGCCTGGGGCTTCCTTCGGATTCTGTGTCTCCCTCTCTCTCTGCCCCTCCCCTGCTTGTCCTCTGCCTCTCTCTCAAAAATAAATAAGCATTTAAAAAAAATTAAAAAAAAAAAAGAGAGGCCTAAAGGGGTGATATTTGAGTAAAGAGAACTGCGTGGATACCTAGAGAAGTACACTCCAGAGAGAGAGTAGAGCCAAGGTCCCTGAGGCAAGAGTGTGCCTGACAGAGTTGAGGGATAGCAAGGAGGCCTTGGGGCTGGTTTGCAGGGGGTAGGGGAGAGTAATAAGACAACAGGTCAGAGAGGTAACAAAGGGAAGCGATCTGGTAGGACCGTGACAGTAAGGACTTGGGCTTTTGCTTTTAGTGAGACCCACCTAGAGTCATAGACAGTGACTTGATCTGATCAGCTATAGGGCTGGACATAGATTAGAACCAGGGGGAGCTGTACAGAGGGCAGGGAGGCCATTCAGGAGCTTTTGCAACATTCCAGTGAGAGATTATGGTGGCTTGGGGCAGGGTGTGTCAGATCATAGCAGTACCTATTTTCAGAGATTTTATTTCTGTTTTATTTATTATTTATTTATTTATTTATTTTTCAGAGATTTTATTTTATTTTATTTTAAAATTTTATTTCAATATAGTTAACATATAGTGTTATATTAGTTTCAGGTATACAATATTGTGATTCAGCACTTTCATACATTGCCCTGTGCTCATCACAACAAATGTACTCCTTAATGCCCAGCATCTATTTCGCCTCCCTCAACCCCCATCTCCTCTCTGGTAACCATCAATTTCTTCTCTTTATTTAAAAGTCTGTTTCTTGGTTTGTCTCTCCTTCTCTTTCTCCCCTTTGGTTGTTTTGTTTGTTTGTTTGTTTCCTAAACTTTACATATAAGTGAAAATGTGTGGTATTTGTCTCTCCTTGATTGACTTATTTCACTTAGCATTATACTCTCTAGTTCTACCCATGCAGTTGCAAATAGCAAGGTTTTATTCTTTTTTTATGGCCAAATAATATTCCATGATCTATATCTATAACTATCTATATCTAATTCTCTATATATCACATCTTCTTTATTCATTCATCTATCAATTGACACTTGGGCTACTTCCATAATTTGGCTATTATAAATAATGTTGCTAAAACATAGGAGTGTATATATCCCTCTGATTAGTGTTTTTGTAATTTTGGGGTACATATCCAATTGTGTGATTATTGGATAGGGTATGAGGAATCTCCATACTGTTTTCCACAGTGGTTACACCAGTTTGCATTACCACCAATAGTACAAGAGGTTCTTTCTTCTCAACGTTAGAAAAGGTATTCCTATTCCTGTTTTGTAGGTTGAAAAATTGAGGCTGAGAGAAGAAGCTGTGTGTGGAATGCCCTAGGGACTGAGCAGATGTCCTGGTGGCTGCCACACAAGGAAAAACCAGACGCTCAAAAGCCCAGCTACTGAGATAGTCTGGCTAGAAGCTCATCTTACCTCCCATCTCACCATCTCAGGGAGCAGGCTGTGGTAAAAACCTGTGGAGAAAAATTATAGAGCACTTCTGATTTTCTTCATGAAATTTTGAGTGTCATCTAATTTTGTTTAACTTATGTGAAAGCATTACTTGGACAACAATAAGATTAAAATATTATATAAGTAAGGTTAACCACTAAAAGAATAAATATAGTGTGTGTATAATGATATATATGTAATATATAATAAAAATATTATTTCATATATAGATTAAATAAAAGACAACCTAATTTAACAAAAGAATATAAAGAGAAAATAAAAAGAAAGCATTGGAGAGAGAAAACAATATAATGGTCATAAAATTCCAAAGCTATCAATAATCAGTATTATTAAAAGAAAAGTACTCTCAGATTGGAGTAATAAGATATCATTACAATGAAATAAAGTAAAAAATAAAATATTGGCAAAAATATTGGGTGAAATTAATAACAACAATAGCAATAGAAAAACAGATACAGAAATATTCATATTATACCAAATATAATCAATCTTAAAAGCATTAAAAGGAGAAATAGCAATATTTAATAATAACAGACTCATCTCCCAAAGATACAACAGTTATGAGATTTTATGTCTCTAAATATACAGTGTTGACAGGAGGGGTTAAGATGGTGAAGGAGTAGGAGGACCCTAAGCTTGTCTCATCCATTGAACACAGCTGGATACATATGACACCATTTTGAACACCCAAGAAATCCATCTGAGGATTGAGAGAGCAAAACTGCACAATTAGAGGTAGAGAAAACGGCCAAATTGTGGAAAATAGGAGCCGCAGAGGGCTGATTTGGGGGAAAGAAGAGCTGCCAGTGCTGTGAAGGGGAGGGAGCCTTGATTATGGAGAAGGGAGTGAAAAAGAAAGGGAAAGAAAGAGTGAAAGGTCACACAGGGAGTTGTACAAGAAAAACTCTTTCCCAAAGCAACTGATTGGGAAAAAGAAAAGGGGATCGATAGGGCCTGAAAGGGCCTGAAAAGGAAAAGGAGCTGTTTTAAAATTTCTTTAAAAATGTTTTATTTATTTATTTATTTATTTTTGAGAAGGGGGAAGGGCAGAGAGACAGAGATATAGAATCCAAAGCAGGCCCCAGGCTCCGAGCTGTCAGCACAGAGCCTGACATGAGGCTCGAAGTCATAAGCTGTAAGATCATGACCTGAGCCGAAACCAGACACCTAACTGACCGAGCCATCCAGACACCCTAATACTACAAGGGTTTATGAGCAATAGAGCAGAGTCTGAAGTATCCAAGGTCTATCTATGACATTGTCAGAATCATACCTGATGGCTTAGCAGTGCTCTGGTGGGGAAGCAGGGCAGAGACCTGGGGTCGAAAAGCAGTATCCAGGGGCTCCTGGGTGGCTTAGTCGGTTAAACGTCCGACTTTCGCTTAGGTCATGATCTCGCGGTTTGTGGGTTCGAGCCCCGCGTCGGGCTCTGTGCTGACTGCCAGCTCAGAGCCTGAAGCCTGTTTCAGAGTCTGTGACTCCCTCTCTCTCTGACCTTCCCCTGCTCACGCTCTCTCTCTCTCTCTCCTAGAAATAAATAAAACATTAAAAAAAAAAAGAAGAAGAAAAGCAGTATCCAATGGAAAAAAAGACAGTCTCTCAGCAAATGGTGCTGGGAAAACTGGACAGTGACATGCAAAAGACTGAAACTGGACTTCTCTCTTATACCATACATAAAAATATATTCAAAATGGATGAAAGACCCAAAAGCAAGAGAGTAAACCATCAAAATCCTAGAAGAGAAAACAGACAGCAATCTCTTTGACCTCAGCTGCAGCAATTTCTTACTAGTCATGTTTCTGGAGCTAAGGAAACAAAAGCAAAAATGAACTATTGGGAACTCATCAAGATAAAAAAACAACAACAAACTTCTGCATTGTGAAGGAAAGAATTAACAAAACTAAAAGGCAGCCAATGGAATGGGAGAAGATATTTGCAAGTGACATCAGATAAAGGGTTAGTATCCAAAATCTATAAAGAATGCATCAAACTCAACATCCAAAAAAAAAAAAAAANGAGAAAGGGTAACTCTCTTACTCTGTTGGTGGGAATGCAAACTGGTGCAGCCACTCTGGAAAACAGAATGGAGATTCTCCAAAAAGTTAAAAATGAAAGTAGCCTATGAGCCAGCAATTACAGTACTTGGTATTTACTCAAAGGATACAAGAATACTGATTGGAAGGAACGCATGCACTCTGATGTTTATAACACCATTATCAACAATAGCCAAGTTATGGAAAGAACCAAAGTGTCCATCAACTGATGAATGGATAAAGAAGTTGTGGTGTGTGTGTGTGTGTGTGTGTGTGTGTGTGTGTGTGTGTGTGTTGTGAAATTATATAAACANAGCTACAGAATATCATGCTAAGTGAATAAGTCAGTCAGAGAAAGACAAATACTGTATGATTTAGCTCACATGTGGAATTTAAGAAATGAAGTAGATGAAAATATGGGAAGGGGAAAGAAAGAGAGAAAGAGGGAAGCAAACCATAAGAGACTTTTACAATGTAGAACAAAGATTACTCTGAGGGTTGATGGAGGGAGGAAGGTGGGGTGCTGGGCATTAAGGAGGGCACCCATATAACACTGGGTATTATATGTAAGTGATGAATCACTAAATTCTGCTCCTGAAACTAATATTAAACTATGTGTTAACTACCTTGAATTTAAATAAAAATTTGGAAGAAAAACAATAGTGTTGAAATAAAGCCAACGCTGATGGAAATAAAAGGATTAAACAAATGCCATTTCATACACACACTTCATACACACATTTCTCTCAGAAACTGATAGATCAAGTAGACTAAAAAAAAGCAATGGTGTATAAAAATCTGAATACCAAACTTAAGAATCTTGACCTGACAACAATATAGATTTTTATATAAAAATCTGTATTAATACATCACATAAGTTAATATACCTTTTTTTCAACCATACATAGAACATTTTAAACCTTTGCACTGTATTGAGCCACAAAGGAAATCTCAACAAAATTCAAAAAGCAGAAATCTTATCAATGATTTTCAGTGGCATGATGAAATATTGTTGAAATTAACAACAAAAGGATATCACAAACCAAAAGAATCTAACAGAATTATCTTTGAAAAATTTGAAAATATACTTTTAAAAAATGAATTCAGAGAATCACAAAATGTTTAGAAATGAATAGTGGAGGCATTATATGTCTACAGAGTTTAACTAAAGCAGTGTTCAGAGATAAATTTATGAAAGTAATTCCATGGGGCACCTCAGTGGGTTAAGCATCTGACTCTTGATTTCAGCTGAGGTCATGATCTCATAGTTTGTAAGTTCAAGCCCCACATTGGGCTCTGTGCTGATGGTGCAGAGCCTGCTTGAGATTCTCTCTCTCTCTCTCTCTCAAAAGAAATAAACTTAAAAAATAATAAAAATAAGTAAATACATACATATATTCAAATCCGCTTATTGATCAAGAAGAAAACTTCTGATCAACCCTAACCAACCCTAACACATTTGCAAATCTATCTACTCTTCCTCTCTCCTAGACAACTCTTTATCTCTTCTTTTTCTTCCCTGTCTTCTAATATTTGCTCCTCTAGTCTCAATTTCAGCTGAAAAACTTGCTTCTGATTTCATTGGAGAAATGGAGGTGGTTAGAACATGTCTGCCAACATCTACTGACTTCCCTGCTCTGCACCCTAAACTTCTCTCAGCTCAAGTGAGCTGCCTGTATCAGCTTCCATTCAGCTTTCATCTCAGAAAGCTGTCTCCAGTAATTGTCCTCTGTCCTGTCTCAATGAATTTTCCCTTCTGATTTGGTCATTTCCATCAACATACTAATGTGTCGGTATTATCTCCTATCTTAAATAAAACAAAACAAAACAAAAACAAAACAAAACAAAAATCCTCTCTTTTTAAGAAATTTTTTATAGTTTTTATTTATTTTTGAGACAGAGAGAGACAGAGCATGAGCAGGGGAGGGGCAGAGAGAGAGGGAGACACAGAATCCAAAGCAGGCTCCAGGCTCTGAGCTGTCAGCACAGAGCCCGATGCAGGGCTCGAACCCACAAACTGAGAGATCATGACCTGAGCCGAAATCGGACAGTTAACTGACTGAACTACCCAGGCGCCCCAAAAATCCTCTCTTGATCTCACATCCCTTTCCAGATATGGCCCCACTTCCCCACTCCGTTTTGTAGCAGAATTCTCAAAATGTATTCACTGCTTTACATCTCCAATTCCTCTCCCTCTATTCTCTATGGAATCTGTGCTCCTATTAGTATTGTGGCCCCAGCATTTCATTGAGCATCTCTTGTCAACTTGGCCACATCCTCCATGTTTCCAAACCCAATGGTCAGTTCTTGCTCATCATCCATGACCTGCAGCAAGTAGTCTTTTTGACAGAGTTAATCGTGTGCTCCTTGAAATACCTGCCCCGTATGGCTTCCTGAAAAACCATCCTTCCTTAGATTTTGAGGAAAAAAAATCCCTCTGAGAAGACATAGCTGTCTGTTTCTTCAGTCTCTCTCTCTCACTCTTTTTTTTTTTTTAAATAACTTTTATTTTATTTTATTTTAAGTAGGCTTCATGTCCAGTGCAGAGCCCAATGTGGGGCTTGTACTCACTACCATGGGATCAAGCGTCAGATGTTTAACTGACTGAGCCACCCAGTTGCCCCTCTGTCTTTTTCTCATATCCTAATCATAATGTTGGGATGCATATCAGGGCACATTTTGGGGGCATTTTCTCTTCTCTATCCATTCCCAAGGTGGATCCCTATCCCTAGGTGATTCCATCCTGCTTCAGCGTTTTACATTCTATGTATATGCCAAAGGTTCTTAAATTTATGTTTCTGGACTGGTCCTTTCCTCTGAAATCTAGATTTATATCCAACTTCCTACTTGACATTTCCACTTGGATGTCTAATAAGTACCTCAAACTTAACATGCAAAACTGAACTCCTCAACTACCCACCCTCCCAAACCTGCCCAGCTTGTAGTCTTCTCTCTCAGTGAATGGTAAATCTCACCTGCACACTGAAATCTTCCCTGACCACCTAAAATCATAAGCTCCCTACAACTAAGACTCTCCATCCTCTCTCCCTGCTTTTTCCTGACAGCAATTCTCATTGTTTGAAATACTACACGTTATTTTATACTTTGTTTATTTTAACAATAAGAGCCTGAGGCTATTATTTTATATTTTGGAATAATACACATTTGAGTAGGCAGGGGAATCTATGCATCCAGTATTTGAGGAGAGGTTCATGCTCAATGCAATTTTGAGTTATCAGTGTACATGTGAAATTTAAAGCTATGGGAATGCTTTAAAGGTAAAAACCATTCTTAGCTCTCAGGCCATACAAAAAAAGGCTGTGGACCAAATAGCCCTTAGCTTGGCAAGTCCTAATCTATTGTTAGTAATATTCAAATTGTGAAACATTACATATATTTTCTTTAAATTCATGAGCAAAATAAAGATCACTACCATTGCTACTATTTCTCAAGTGTTATGAAAGAAATCTTAGGTAGTATGTATGGCAGAGAATAAAAAAGGAAACAAGATGCATACATTTTGAAAAGGAGTTATATATCCAGCATTTATTCACCTCTCTTTCTTGCTAACCTCACCTGAAGAAAGGGCAAAAAATGAAAAGGAACAAGGGCCTTTATTTGGGATCTCAGAGTTGTAGTTGGAGGAACATAGATTCTGGAATAACCAGAAAAGTGTCCTGTTCATATAGGGAAAGCAAGTGGGTTTTATGAGAAAGAAGGAAAGAGTTGTTACATGATTTAAATAAAGAAGAGAAGAAAAAATTGCTGCTAATATAGTGCTGACCAGTTGAGTTCCTTCTAATTACTATCTTATTGACTTTTTTTTTTGGTGCTATCAGATGAAACTGTCCTTGCTATGTATTAGTTAACATTACTGTTCTCACGTGATCTTGAATGTCAGTTTCTCTTGAAATTCATGAGCAACTGCTTGTAAAACTATTGCCACTCTGGTGCAGCTCAAGAGTTCATTAGTTGGGAAGGAAGATGGAACTTCAAATGGATTCTCTCATGACCAGAAATTTCATACAATTCCACACTAATAGGAGCCCAAGTTTTGTCCTTCTTTTTTGTGTATCATCATGGTCAATGTGACATCTGGGGTTGCTGTAGTGACCTTGTAATCATGAGGTGAACTGGCCTAAGAAAAAGCTTAGTCATTGGAACTGGAACAATGTAAAAAACAAAACAAAACAAAACAAAACCCTGAGTATCTAGCTCAAGGATGTATGTTATACATCTCCTTATTGTTTAAGTCTGTGGCTGTTACTTACAGCCAAAAGCATTCATATCGAATGTTTTTATTTATAGGCAACATTCATTGTCTATCTTAAAAATCCACAGAATCAACCAACTCAAAGAACCACTAAGGTTAAATGTGATCTAGAAAGTGGTCTAACATGATCAACTTATAGAAATCAATAGCTCTCCTATGCACAATAACCAGGTAGAATCTATTTGTAAGTAATAGCTTTGTCTCAAATGTCTTGTTTGTTCTGCCACACCTGGGTTTGCCTGTTTGCTAAGAGGCTAAACAAAGGGGAGACAAATTTAGCCCTTCTGCCTTTTTGCATTTAGATATAATAAATTTAGATAATGTAAAACTTAAAAAATTTGTATCAATAAAAGTAAATTAAAGTGAAAAAGTCAAGGAAAATGTCTTATTGAATAGGAGCAAAACCATAAACTGCATTTAAAAAACAACTTCTTACTAGATACGTCTCCAGAAGCAAGGGGAACCAAAGCAAACATGAACTATTGGGACCTCATCAAGATAAAAACTTCTGCACAGCAAAGGAAACAATCAACAGAACTAAAAGGTAGCCTATAGAAAGGGAGAAGACGTTTGCAAATGACATATCTGATAAAGGATTAGTATCCAAAAAGCTATAAAAAACGTATCAAACTCAACGCCCAAAAAATAAATAATCCAGTTAAGAAATGGGCAAAGGACATGACTAAACATTTTTCCAAAGATGACATCCAAATGGCTAATAGACACATGAAAGTATGTTCGACATTTGTAATCAGGGAAATACAAATCAAAACTATGATGAGATACCACCTCACACCTGTCAGAATGGCTCAAATTAACAACCCAGGAAACAACAGATATTGGCACGGATGCAGAGAAAGGGGAACCCTCTTACATTGTTGGTGGGAATGCAAACTGTGTAGCTACTTTAGAAGACAGAATGTAGATTCTCCAAAGAGTTAAAAATAAAACTACCAGAATCCAGCAATTGCACTACAAGGTATTTATCCAAAGGATACAAACATACTGATTGGAAGGGACATATGTCCCCCCCCTTCCAAGTTTATAGCAACATTATCAGCAATAACCAAACTATGGAAAGAGTCCATGTCTATCCACTGATGAATGGTTAAAGAAGTTGTGGTATATATACACAATGAAATATTACACAGCCATCAAAAAGAATGAAACCTTGCCATTTGCAACAATGTGGTTGGAGCTAGAGTATCATGCTAAGCAAATAAGTCAGTTAGACAAAGACAAATACCATATGATTACACTCATATGAAATTTAAAAAACCAAACAAATGAACATGAGGAGGAGGGGAGAGAGAGGCAAACCAAGACACAGACTTTTAACCATAGAGAACAAACTGAGGGTTGCTGGTGAGGAGGCGGGTGGGGGATGGGCTAAATTGGTGATAGGTATCAAGGAGAGCACTTGTTTTGATGAGCACTGGGTGTTCTATGTAAGTCATGAATCACTAAATTCTACTCCTGAAACTAATATTACACAATATGTTAACTCATTGGAATTTAAATAAAAACTTGAACTAACTAATTACCTAAATAAATAAAAACTAACAGTTCATCCATTTGAAAGTTTATTAAAGGATATAAAGGGAGATCTACAGAAATAGGTGTGCCACATTCTAGTAAGGGGAGGGTGTATGTTGAAAGGAAACCCCCAATTAATAAAACATTTTAGCATATTTTTCATGGAAATTAACCATCTGACTGTAAAATTAATCTGAAAAAGGAGAGTATATTAAAAATAGCTGAATTATTTTAAAATAAAAACAGGGACCCTTGCCCAATCAGATATCAAAGGTTATTATAATAATATTGAAAATGGCATGGTATTTTTGCAGGAATACAGAAATAGATAAAATTAAAACAGAGTGACATACAGAAATTGACCCGGGTACTTACAGGAATTTAGTTTATCAAAAAGTGGCATAGAAACTTAATCGTCAACTCAACTTATTGAATTGATTGAATTTATTTTATTAGGACAATCAGTTATCCATTTAAAAATGATACTTACATTGTTTAAAAATACATTTCATAAGGAATAAGGCGGTAGATTTAAAATCAAAATTATAAAAGTGTTAAAGTATATGTCGGGGAAGCTGGGTGGCTCAGTCAGTTAAGCAACTGACTTCAGCTCAGGTCATGGTCTAGCAGTTAACAAGTTCAAGCCCAGAATCAGGCTCTGTGCTGACAGCTCAGAGCCTGGAGCCTGCTTCAGATTCTATGTCTCCCTCTCTCTCTGCCCCTCCCCCTCTCATGCTCTGTCTCTCTCTGTCTCTCAGTAAATGAATAAACATTAAAAAATAAATAAATACAGTATATGTCTGCTTGTCTAACATTGGGGGAGATAAACCTCTTAAAGAAGACACAGTCAGGGATCATAAGGGAAAAAATGGAAAATATTAAACCGCGGTAAACAAAAGACACCAAAGATAAGCAACAGACTAAGAAAAATATATACAACGTACAAAACACACAAATACACATTTAAAAAATATATGAAAATCACCTACAAATTGGCAGGGACAAAATTACCTGATAGGAAAAGGGAGGAAAAAAAGAAAAGAAAAAAAATAGTCATGTAAATATGTTCTATTTTGATAGTAATTAAGAAAATTAAATTTAAAACAAAACCATATTATTTTACTCTCCAGGATGTCAAAATTAAAGAAACAGTCACATCGAGAGACACTATGGATGTGGGAAATATGCATTCATATGCTCTTAGTGTAAGCATGACTTTAAAGTTGTTTTGGTATGCAGTTGGGCAGTGCCTGTTGAAATTCTAAATGGGTATTATATTGACCGGGCAGATTAATTTCTAGGTACCTACCTAGAGAACAACTTGGAGATAAGTAGAATAAGTCTTTTTTTATGTTTATTTATTTTTGAACTAGAGAGAGAGAGGGAGAGAGAGAGAGAGAGAGAGAAAGAGAGAGAGAGAGAGAGAATATGCATGTGTGTGCAAGTGGGAGAGGGGCAGAGAGAGACGGGGACAGAGGATCTGACAGCAGGCTCTGCACTGAGCAGGGAGCCCAATGTGGGGCTTGAACTCACTAAATGTGAGTTTGTGACCTGAGTTGAAGTCAGACCCTTAACTGACTGAGCCACCCAGTTGTCCCAAAAATGTGTATAAGAAATCTTAAAACGAAAATTTTTGTAGTATCAATGTTTTAATTAGATCAAGTTTGGAAGACAACACAAAATACCTGAATTTCTATCAATAAAATAATGGCTACATAATCATAGGGGACAATCATGTCAGGTAATACTACATTTTACTTAAAAAAAAATGACATATCTACAGATCTTACACTTGAAGACCTCTAGGAAATGTTGTTAAATAAAACAGAAAGTACATACAAGCCAAACTATACATACAGTATGATATAATTTTAAGAAGAGAGAATAGTACCCAACAAACCTAACCAGTGTGGTTAAACACATAGAAAAAGGTCTAGAAGACTATGCTATGAATAGTATTATCTCTGTGAAGAGGACTAGGATTGCATGTTGGTCAAGAGAGCACATTTACTTTAGATAGCTTCATCCATAAAAGTGAGACATTATTTATGTATTATATAATGACTAAACTCATAAGTAAGAGCAATATATAGTCACTGTAAAATAAAAAAATATATATATATAGAAACATTTTAAGTAGAAAATGAAAATTCCCCCTTCTAAAATTCTAGATATAACCATTTATAAAATCTTTATACATGATCTCCTAAAGATTTTTGTATATGTGTATAAACAACTCCATTTTGTTTTAAAGAAAAAGGATCATGGTCTAGCTCCTGATATTTTAACACATTATATCTAACACCTTTAAAAAATGATTCATTCATTTCACAAATGTTGATTGAACACATATGCAGTACCAGACATTGTTACAGGCATACAGATCAAATTTCTTTTTGTAAAATTGTAGTGTTTTATTGATTGGATGCACTCTGCACTTGATCTTAGCCAAAAGGCCCAGAAGTGATGATTGGATTCACTCTGGTTTTATATTTATCCAATACCAGACTAATGGAAATTGAGGGTGTTCTTAGTTTTATTTTATTATTTTTTAAAAAGCTTGTTTATTTTGAGAGAGAGAGAAAGTGGGGGAGTGTGTGTGTGTGTGTGTGTGTGTGTGTGTGTGTGACAGAGAGAGAGAGAGAGAGAGAGAAAGTGAGGGGGCGAGAGACAGAGGGAGAGAGGGAGAATTCCAAGAAGGCTCCATGTCCAGTGCAGAGCCGGATGCGAGGCTCAATATGGGGCTCGATTTCACAACTGTGAGATCATGATGCGAGCTGAAACCAAGAGCTGGACACTTAACTGACTGAGCCACGCAGGTACTCTGAAGGGTGTTCTTAGTTTTACATACACAAACATTGCTGTGATGAACCCCCACTCTCAGAACTTGGACAAACATCTCTCACACCTGTTTGATTACTTTCCTGGAATGAATTGCTCACAGTGGGATGGCTGAACTGAAGGGAATGCACAATAAAATGTCACTACGTATTTCCAGATTACTTCCAGAAAATTCAGACGACCAAAGCATGAGAATTTGTAATCCCAAATACCCTTAACAATATTAAAAATTATATATCTTAGAAGATGCATATTTGGCAATATGATAGGTAGAAAATTATTCCCAAGTTGTTTGAAAGGGCATGTTCATAGTGATAAATGTGGTTGAGATAATTTTAAGGATTTATTAACCATATATATACTTTTGAGAATTGCTTGTCGTGTCCTTTGTTTCTGTTGGAACATTTATCTTTTTCTTATTAAAATATCGTAAAGCTATTAGCATGATGTTTGCCAACTATTTGCAAAACTCTGCCATAGAAGTTGTGTAAGAGCTCACTTAAAAAAAAAAGTGTAACTGAATGCCAGCAAGGGCTAAACTATGGCATAACAAATTAATGGTAGGACAACACTTGAATCTAAGGGACCTGGCTCCCAGGATGGAGTTTTTCCCATTTCACCCCTACTGCATACAATCAGACATATATTAGAATGTCATTGTTTTACTGGTTTATGGGTGCAAAAGAGTAATGTTCTTTGATAATATTTAAAAATGTTTCTGATGAAGCCCTTAAAAGCCACAAAGTCTTGGCTGAGTTCTCTGAATTCCAGGGTCCTAGATATTGCAGACTTTGAGTTAGTCAGAATTTTTGGATTGCAAGTGACAGACAGCTAATTTGAATCAACTTAAGGTAAACAGAGGCATTATTGGAAAGATCCTAAGGATGTCACTACCTGGGCAGAGGGCTGTGTGGGAATGGCATATGACTGGGGCTTAGGGCCTTGAACACTAATAGCTCTTTATATTTCACTAAAATTCTCTTTTGTACCTCAGCACAGAGGTAAAAATGGTGGCCAACAGCTCCTGAGCTTCACTCTTCTGGATTTCTACGACTACTAGTGAGTATACCTACCCTTCCTCTCTCTAGTCTTGAGTTTTAAAATGGCGGAGAAGAATTATAATTGAGTCAGTTTCTATCTGATGTCCACTGCTAGACTGTAAGAATACGGCAGCACCCATTGAGCTGTGTGTTTGTAGCGGGAAAGATCATTTCCCAGAAGAAGCAGGGGAGCGATTCTGTTAACAGAAATGTGGGGAAACTGCGAGTATTCCAGTCTAAGTGGACTCATATATTAACCCTCTCAGCTCCAATCATTTTATTTTCCTATGTCAAATATACCTGCTAATCTAGTTCAGGGATGGCAAACACAGACAGATTAATAGTGGCTGTCTCAAGGACTAAGATGAGAAAGGTTCTGGAACGTCTAAGGAAGAGAATGATTTGATCTGTTGATTTTGTCCAACATAACCATGAGACGGGAAGGGACAGCATTTGCCTTAGGTAATTTCTGTACTTAGTCAAGCTCTTCCTATTTACTAATCTAATCAAAGGTTGAAAAAAAAAAACCCAAAGGCTTATTTATTTTTTTGCTAGTAGGATTTTGGCAGTAAAAATATGTTCTACCAAAAACTGGACCTCTTCCCATATCTCATCTTGTCAGTGTTAGTCTGCAAATAATACGAAATGAGAGAACGGGAGGCTGGGGAAGGGGACATGACAGAGGCCATATACAGATGACTTAGAGTACGCTATTGTGAATACTTATAAACCCTGATACTCAAAAAACTAAATTGTACAAGATCCCAGACTCATTAATTCTTTCACTATGTTGCTTCCCAACTTTCATTCAGCACCACCCCTCCATAAGAGACGTGTGCTAGAAAACCACACAGAAAAAGAATTAGCCCGTATCCTTAAGGATAGTGGTGAAACTCAAGCAGACCAAGGAGTTTCAAGTGGGCAAGTCCAGTGACTTGTTTCTGGAGGATGGATGGTGGTTCAGGAGCAGAGGGTGAGCAGCTTGATGAGGCAGACAGTAAACAGGGGTTTCTCGGAGAGGCGGCACCTGAACCATGTGGAAGGACAAGGTGAAGATACAAGAGGGACTAGAAGGAGTGTGAACAGTCGTCCAAGAGGATTTCCAGCGGCAACCCATTTAAATGCCATGGAGGCAGTAAACTGTATGCTGTGTGTAGGGAGGAATCAGTTGTTCAGCAAGGTTGTTGGGAAGTGTGTATAATGGTGTGGCAGAAGTGGGATTAGAGAGACACACAAAGGCCTCAAATGCTAAACCAGAGTTTGACCTTTGTCCTGGAAACTCTGTAGACCTGCAAGGATTTTCAGCAGAAGTGGCCATGTTCAGATTTGCAGTTTAGAAATATCTCTAGAACTCTAGAGGATTTTAACAGACTGAGTAGGTGGACATTGTAGGCAGGAAGACAATGTTAGAGTCTTGCTGGAATACTGCCCAGGACAAAACGATACAGATTTAGCCAGAACTATAGCTTGGGAGAGGAGAGTACAGAGTAGATTCCGTCAATACTAGGCAGGTAGACTCCTCACAACAAAGTGACTGAATAGCTGGGGATGGGGTGGGGGGGAGCATGAGGAACAAAGGGCAATCTAAGTTGCTTTCACGCTTTTGCCTTGGATAACTGGGAGAATGCTGACATCTAGTCTCAAGCTGGAGAACACAGGAAGAGGCACTTCCCTGACAGCCAAGTATAAATTAGGCCTAACGTTTAGAGAGACTCTTGGTTAATCTAAAGGGTTAAAAGCTACAAAAGCTAGCCAAAAAAGGGCCAATGTAGGCTACAAAAGCCTACATTGTTGATCCAATTCTATTATTTTATTTCTAAACCTAACATTCGTTTAGGTGTTGAATTTTTCAAAAACTTTACTATATATGAAATCATTCCAGTAATCAGCAATTGCTGGAAAGATTTCATCTGAAGGGACTGTTTCTCCCCAGATAACACGTTACAGAAGATCATTCGGTAGGCCCGTGAATCATCAACTAATAATTTGGAATTAAAGTTTCAAAATCTGTATTAAGGGGAGCTGAATATTGCTAATATCAACGGCAATGATATTAACTGTGTAAGATTGTTTTTTTTTTCAGATGATGGCATAACTGATATTAACATTTTCACCTCAGAAAGAAAAGGATTAACATGCTAAGTATTTGCTTTATGTTGGTTTCAATACAGCCATCCACAAAGAGTAAAAATGTTAGGTTCCTGGTGCAGCATCAAAACCTAGGTAATAAACCTCCCACTTCTAATAGCAGAGCTGTCACTTCAATTAATAAAGAACTCCAACTTAGAGGAGCTCATCCTCTCCTGAGCTAGATGCAGACATCCAGCATCACCTAGGATCTGCACTCTGTTATTCTTTGCCTGATATGCTGACATTGAAAAATACAAATCGGGGTGCCTGGGTGGCTGGGTTGGTTAAGCATCTGGCTCTGGTTCAGGTCATGATCTCACGGTTTGTGAGTCGGAGCCCAGCATCCGGCTCTGTGCTGACAGCTCAGAGCCTGGAGTCTGTTTCATATTCTATGTCTCCCTCACTCTCTGCCCCTCCCCTGCTCACACTCTGTCTCTCTCCATCTCTCTCTTTCTGTATCTCTCTCTCTCAAAAATAAATAAACATTAAAAAAAAAGAAATACAGATCTGTTGAGTTGCATGTTGGGTGAAACTCTCCACACTCTCTGTGAAGCTTTAGACTTGGGAGTAACCACAGTCAATAGTGAAGAGTCTACATGCTCTGTCTATGTGGATTATTCCTTTGTCTGAGCCTGCTGGTCCCTATCCAGACCCTATCCTCCTTTTCCTTAGCAACAGATAGCATTGGGGATAGCTAAATAACAGCATTTTAAAAGTTGCCTTGCATTTATGAAAGGGCAATAAAATGAGATGTGTGGGGAAAGTCCTCACATGAGGTTTCCTGGAAAGCTCTTAAAGACGCCTGGTGCAACCGGGAGGAATTCCTTTTAAAGAGCTTTAACTTTTATGCCCCTGTAGTCAGGTCACATTGCAACAGGCAGAAGAAATTCCTAGCTGGTAAAATTGCCTTTAATGAAGAGCAGGATCTAGTGGTTTAAATTGTGCCTCAATACTTCTCCGAAACTGAAACAAATCTTCAGAGCATCTTTGTGTGGTACAACAGAGTACACACTGCTATTCATATCTGAAAGACGACTTACCAAGGTGTGTGCCTTTTATCCGTTCATGTGGGTAAGGAACAGAAATTTTCATCAAGGTGCAATCTGGATCTCCGGGTACCAGCTTTTTGTTCTTTCACCAGATCTTTTAGTAACAAAAACAAAGTAGTTAAAGTCTTTACGTAAAGTCAGCTGATTTAATAGATTAGTGCTTTATAGTCAGCATAGCAATCCACATGTGGTGGGAAGCACCTGTGAGGGAAGGCAGACTGAAGAGGCAGTTAAAAGTGGGTCTGGGAGTCCCCGTTCAATCATCTACCAACGTGGGACCCTGTAACTTGTAAAAATGTAAGAGTGAAAGTAAAGAGGGCACCTGGGTGGCTCAGTCGGTTAAGCATCTGCTTCTTGATTTCTACTCATTTCTTGATCTCCTAGTTCATAAGATCAAGCCCCGTGTTGGGCCAGAGTTTTGTTATTTGTGCTGAGAATGGTGGCCTTTCTCCATGAAGTCCTTCCTCCAATTTAAGTATTATCTGTACTATAGTAGTTCTCCTTTATCCACTGGGGATGTGCTCCAAGACCTCCAGTGGATGCCCAAACCCACAGATAGTACAAAATCCTATGTATATATTATGGTTTACCCTGTACATACATGCCTATGATGGAGTTCAATTTATAAATTAGGCACAGTAAGAAATTAACGACAACAATAATAAAACAGAACAATGTACCGTAAAGTTATGTGAGCGTGGTCTGTCTCTCTCAAAATATCTTATTGTCCTCAGCCTTCTTCTTGTGATGATGTGAGATGATAAAATACCTGTGAGATGAGACGAAATGAGGTGAGTGGCATAGGCATTGTGATGTTGTGTTAGGCTACTCTTGACTTTCTGAGCATACTTCAGAAGGAAGGTAGTCTACTGCAGGATGACAGCTGACCCTGGGCTAACTGACGCAATGGAAAGTGAAACTGTGGATAAAGCGTGCCTACTGTAACTACAAGAGTCTTTATGCAACCAAGCCTCGATTCTTTATGGTATATTTTTAATAAGTTTAAAAACTGTGAATACAAAAAACAACAGCCAAGTATGTATGCAATTAATATGACATAATTAGAGGTGGGGAGAGTGTAGAAATCCATATATGGCATCATCAGAACTCAAGGGAGAGGTGAAGGTTCTGAAGTTTGAAATCTGAGAGGATCATGTCTAAACGGAAAAGAAAAGTCATTGGAAAGAAAAGCAGTGGGTCACTTACTACTTGAAGATACCTTTGTTGGAAGATGGGAGAAAGAGAATGAGCAAAAAGGCAAAAGAATTGAAAGTAAAACTCTTAATCCAAATGATTTATGTCCAGACACACACACACACACACACACACACACACACACTTTTTAAGACTACATGTAGTTGCAACAAACCTAAATGTCAAGAAAAACAAGAAGAATGAATCTGAGATTCAGCATAATAGTTCCCTGGGTTGAGGTGAGGCTGAAAGGCTGAATAGGTTGAATGGAGCAGACTATGTGTTTATTTGTAGCAAGTTATGGACAAGGCCTTAGTTTTTCATTTGAATGAGTGTGGTATTATTAATGATAGCTTTTTTCCAAAAATGGATACCACAAAAGAAAGAAACTCTAACAGACCAATTATTATAGAAGGAAGATCTTCTAAGAGAATAGCAGGAGGTAAAAGGCCACAGTTACAGTGTAAACCAAAAAAGATCAATTCAAAAAGAAATTTAGTAAGAAATGTGCAGTCTTAGGGTTCAGGAGATTGGGGTTTAGATGTCAGCTTTAGAAGTGATACCACTTTTCTGGGCCCTGTATTCTCACGTCTAAATAGGAGAACCAGGTTAAACAACTTTTGCATCTCTTTCAGCTTTAATATGCCCTGTCTATAGAAGCTTCTCTTTTTAAATCTTCAGTGAACTTGACTGTAGCACAAGCATTTCCATGGCTTTCCATTGCCTCCAGTAAATATCTTGGATAGTTGTCTAGAACATGAAAAAAAAACCAAACAAAAATTCGTTGCTTTTAAAACCTGAACAGGGAGAAGAATTGTGTTTCAGCCAGCCTTGCATTACTTTCTTTTATTTGGGAGAAATAAAAATCTGAGTGCTTGGGGATGTGAGATCGCTCTTGATGGCTGGTATGATTTGTGGTACTCTATTTCTTTTGGCTTTATGTGAATGTACTTCTGAAAATTATGAATGTACTCCTGAAATTATAACGGAAGGTGGTCATTGTGTAACAGAGAGAAAAATATAAGTAGATCAAAAGAACTGTTTAACATCCAGCTTTGCAGATTAGCAGCTGTTTGACTTCAGATAAATCAGCTGACTACCAAACAGCAGAGTCCTGGTCTATAGAATGAGATAGTAATATAATCTTTTTAGGGTTGTTGTGAAAACCAAAAGGAATAATGTGATGTCACTTTTTTTTTTTTCAGAGAGAGAGAGAGAGAGAGAGAAATCTTAAGCAGGCATGGAGCCCTTACACAGGTCTCTATCGCATGCATGTGAGATCACTACTTGAGCTGAAATCAAGAGTTGGATGCTTAACCGACTGAGCCACCCAGGTGCCCCCTTGATGTCACTTTATGAACTGTAAAGTGATATACTCTATTTATTGTTTCATTGGCATTTTAGAAACATTCTTTAAAAAAAAAAACTTCCTAGATTTGGGAGCACCTGGGTGGCTCAGTTGGTCAAGCATTTGACTTCGGGAAGGTCATAATCTCCTGGTCTGTGGGTTCTAGCCCTGTGTCAGTCTCTGTGCTGACAGCTCAGAGCCTGGATCCTGCTTAGAATTTTCTGTCTGCCTTTCTCTCTCTCTNGAGCTGGCTGCCAGCACAGAGCCTGACGCGAGGCTTGAACCCACAAACCATGAGATCATGACCTGAGCTGAAGTCGGAAGCTCAACCGACTGAGCCACCCAGGCGCCCCCCACCCCAAAATTTTTTTTAAACTTCCTAGATTTGCATATCTTTTCTGAGCAACGAAGTAATAAGTACACTACTGTCTGTATGGTCAAGGTCAGCTTGGCCCTAGCAGCCCCAGAACTGAGTGTTCTGGATTTTCAGTCTCTCTCTCTCGCTATTAACTCGATCAGTTTATGAATTCAAAGGTCTCTTCTGGGGGCGCCTGGGTGGCTCAGTCAGTTGAGCATCGGATTGCCGCTCCGGTCATGATCTCACAGTTTGTGAGTTTGAGCCCCGCGCCTGGCTCTGTGCTGACAGCTGGGAGCCCTGAGCCTGTTTCAGATTCTGTGTTTCACCCTCTCAGCCCCTTCCATGCTCATGCTCTGTCTCTGTCTCTGAATAATAAATCAATGTTAGAAAAGGTTTTTTTTTTAATTAGAAAAAAAGGTCTCCTGAATTGTCCAAGAGTTTTGATAAAGAATGCTGCTTATTTGCAAAGTTATTACAAAATGGAAGCTACAATATTGATAAAGAATTCTCATATGCCTAGATTTTGTAAAAAATTAAGGTCAGGACTACTGTGATTAGCGTTTCCGTCATCATTGCTAGAGAATTTTAAAACCCCAATGCCTCCAGGTATCAGGGCTTAGGTAGGTAATAAGCAACAACCCTCAGAGTGAGTACATTTAACTTTCTTTTTAATTGAATAGCAACAAAAACATCAGCATAAAGTCAATAATAAATGTCAACCAACACTTTGGTTGGCTGGGGAAAGGACAATGTTGGAGATGCGATAAAACAAACTCCAAATGCCTAAGGGTAGGGTGGGGGAGCTGTTCCTCAGTGACAGCCAATTGCTACCAATTTGATATTTCAGAAAGGATTAGATATCTTGATTTTTATGTTGTGTTTTTCAGTTTTAAGGTGCTGGTTAATAACTCAAATTTCAAAAATTGCTATGTTGACCTATAATGTTTGTGGGAGCAAAAATGTCCTGTGCTGGATTCCAGTGGCCACTTAATGACTGTTGGTTTAGGGAGATGTGGTATTGGGGCAAAGCATAATATTTTTGTCGTTAATATGGATCTCTCTCAGACTCCCTGTTTGTCCAGAATTCTCTCTTGCTTTAGCTTTCATAAAAATGAATCTATAATTGTTTATTAAATGCATTGTTCTCTTGAGTTTTTATTTCTTGACTAGAAGGTAAATTGGAAAGGGCAAAAATTAGATTTCTGAGGCTCCCAGGTCAGTGTTTCTTTGATATCAGTTTAGCGGAAGAGTCTCCTAAGGTCTCACCAGAGAGATTCTGATTCTTTTTTTATCTTTTCTTTTCTTTTTTTTTTTCTGAAAGAGAGAGAAAGAGAGAGAAGATTCACAAGCAAGGGAGGGAGAAGGAGAGAGAGACTCTCAAGTAGGCTCCACACTCAGCACAGAGTCTGATGTGGGGCTCAATGTCACAACTGTGTGATCATGACCTGAGCTGAAGTCAAGAGTTCGAAACTTAACTGACTGAGCCACCTTGGCCTCTCTCTGATTCCTTGAATCAAGGATGAATCCCAGATGTACACATATTTTCACAGCCTCAAGATGATTTGGCTAAAGAATGATCTCATTTGACTTTGAAAAGTGTTGCCCTAAAGTCATGGCTGTTCCATCATTTCTCTTCTCTCACAGATTATTCAGTTTTCAGAAAATTCCATAAAGACTGTGCTCAGTCAGTTCAGGTTGCTCATAGGTAAAGCAGCCTAATGTTTTGCATGGCACTCCCTTTCCCCCTTGATGGGGTGGGAGTGGAGTCGAGGCCTTGACAGCTAGGTTCCATGGACCTGCTGTTCCAAACGATCTAGCACAGAGTGGGGCCCATTACAGGATTTTTTTTCTTTACTGTTCTTCTGTTTTCAAAATTCACTGTTACATTAATACAAGATTTTAAAATCCTTAGTTACAGGAGACTAACTCAACTTGCTTTCTTGCTTCCGTAGTTTCTGCCAAGAATTCATGTATGATTTGAAAGCTCCTCAGCATATTAACCAATGCAAAGCATTGGAGATGCAGAGGAAGTAGCTCCCCTCAATCATGGTTCTAGTTGTTTCTGGAAAAGGCCAATTCTGTGATTTCCCAGGACAAAATTTCTTTCTTCAGTAAACTTGGTGAGGGAGCATAACACAAGCTGAGGGCAAAGTGCAAGCTATCTCCTCCCTCCCCCGCCCCCCCACAAGTGGAATATGTGTGATATTCTTTGGACACTCCTGGCTACCAAAGGACAAAAGAAAGAGGTTTAAGTGCTTGCTATGGTGATGTGGGAAACTGAGGAATGAAAAATTAAGTTCCTTTACTGCCTATAGCCCATTGACAAGTCCTTTAAACAGGCAAAGTGACCTCCCTCTAGGAACTCAGCTGTCTCAATGATGACACTTTGCTGGGGGCAAAAGGAAATCTTGGCTTAACATTATCCTGACAGCCCCCACCCCACCCCCCTGCCTGAGGATCCTGTAAGTCTACTTTAGCATATAAACCTTCCTTTGGAAACTTCTTTTATCTCAGCTCTCTCAAGATGTATGCTGGCAATCATACTCCAAGCTTGTGGCCTTATGTCTGAGGTTTTACTAAACAGTATTAAATGGCATTTTCCTAACCGTAGCTAGTTCATCAAGGTCCTGGAAATCTTGCTTCCAAAATACCTTAGAGACTTACTCTATCTCTAACCTGCTCCCAACCTGAAGGTATATAATCAGTTACCCGTCACAACCCCAGTGCAGCTCTCTCTGCCCACGGGTGCCGTCCCCGTGCATTAATAAAATCACCTTTTTGCACTAAAGATGTCTGGAAGATTTCTTTCTTGGCCATCAGCTCTGAACCCCCCAAACCCCATCAAACTGGTGCTATCTAGTCTTTATTTCAGACTGAATGTAACTTTTGTGTAAAGCAGCATTTTCATTTCTTTGTAAACAGAGATGCAGTTTTAAACCTGCCAAGAATTGAAATACTAAGTGTATAACTCCAGAGCGCATTGCTTTTTAAATAATCATATGGGAAACTTCATGTCACCTTTATTGCCAACAAATGAGAAATATTACCAGAATTAATATACCCATGAATGGCTAGTTCTGACCTCTGTCTAGCACAGTAATAAGCAGGAAATGTATTTTGACAATTAAGTGTAACTTTCTTCACAAAATCTTTGCTTTTAAGTGATTTCCCAGCTCTCCATCTCGTCATTATTAGCCAAATCACTAATGCCCAAATTTTGATTATTAATGCATGACTTTGATATGGAAATTCACGTGCTTTCCTTCTATATACGCTAGGAACTTTCATGGAAAGGCTCACCTAATTCCAACAACAACCTGGATTGAGGGCTTTGTTCTTACTCTACAGGTACAGCTTAGCGAAGCTAACAGTTTTTCAGAATCACAAAAGGAGTCAGTGGAAGAGGAGACATTAGTCCTTGAGTTTCTTTGATCCCAAACTAATGATTCCTTTAGCCCCGCCTTAACAGAGTGATTACTTTATGATACTCTACAGAAGGCCTATTTATTGAGAGTCTGGTGTTGCCGTTAACAAGAACCAGCAAGATTTTTTGCAATGGGCAGCTCAAAAAGTGGATGGGAAGTTAGAGAGTAGATGAGACCAGACAAAGAATAAAGACAGGACTTCAAAAAGTGTTTGGATATCTAGGCAGCAGGATATACTCTGGGATCTCCTCTAGAAGGAAAGCTCCGAAAGTTGTCATCATCTTAATTCAGTTTGCTTGTAATTCAAAGTCCTGGGAGAGGAATTTCTTTAATTTTTTTTTAATGTTTATTTATTTTTAAGAGAGAGAGGGGCAGAGAGAGAGGGAAACACAGAATATGAAGTAGATTCCAGGCTCTCAGCTGTCAACACAGAGCCTGGCATGGGGCGGAACCCAAGAACTGTGAGATCATGACCTGAGCTGAAGTTGGACTCTTAACCAACTGAGCCACCCAGGGGCCCCGCTGGAGAGACATTTCTATTAGCCCAGGTTTCTTTTGCTAGGGGAAGGAAGAAATCCTGAACACCGTACCACCAAGACTGCTTATACCTGGAAGAAATAATTCCCCCAAAGGAAATAAGGGCACTCTGAGGAAGGCAAAATGGATGTTAAGATGTCACTCTCAAAAACAGTCAATGAAAGTTCACATACAGTTGTCCTTCAGAATATTAACCTCACATAATACTAAAAATAATCTTTAATTTTACTTCATATTCTATTGTGTAGATTTCATACATGGATTTTCTCAGTTCCTTCGTAAATTTCTTTTTATATTGAGCCGCAACCACTGACTCTGATAAAATTTCTACCAGTGGTTTTTGTATGACTACTTTATGCAAAAAATAGAACTTTGTTTGATCTTCGCGACCACTTTTCCAAGAATGTCTGATTCCACGAATATCTGATTCAGAATGTGACAATGCCTTTTATTCACAGCCTTTGTGATTCGTAGCTATCTTGTCCTTGAATGTTTCTGGTCTTTCGCACATCTCAGTAAAATGCCACAAGGTGAGGGAGCTGAGTGACAGCCAGAGTGAGAGAGAGCTCTACCCATCCAGGTGGGAACAGGCAAAGGGTGGTGTCCAAAAGCGTGTGCCGAGTGGTCTTAGGCTGCCAAATGAAATTAATGGAAACTTGTGCTAGAAACTCTAAGTATAGGAGATAATCCTTCTTTTCTAAACAAGTTGAGAGACAATATCAGGAAAGCTTAGGTAGTATGGCTGAAACCACTAAGCTGTGGTTCAGGGGCAAAATGCAAAGTCGCTCATTCATACTCTAAATGCCTTACCGGTCCGCAGACAAGACTCCACAGATGCGCGCACTCTGTCCGTGGAAGTCCCCTGACCACCTCTTACTTGCTTCACCAGTCACTGTAGTTTTGCCCTTAATTCACTGATTGCTCTATTAACAAGCTCCAGGCTTTGACTCTGGTTATATGGCAGCTCTGCATTCGTTGGCTTCCAGGACTCTGTGGCCCTGGAAAGGTCGCTAAGTGCACTCTGCCTTGGAGCCTGGCAGAGCCGTCCTTCGACTAGAGGCGAATCAGACAAGGAGGGGTGAGGACAGCTGTAGAGACGGGGGATTCCTGCCCATTGACCTTTAGCACTAGTCCTGGGGCAGTAACTCTGTGCAGGGGAAGGAGGAGCTTGAACCTAGCTCAGACTGGACACCAGAAAGTGAATAGTCCAAGGTTACCAGACGATGCTCTTGGGTCAAGGCTTCAACCTGATTGTTTCATTTACCTCGCTGACTTTACTGGCTCCATTATATCTTTCCAGAGGTGGGACAATTATAAATTTACATGGTAATTAAGGAACAAATCAGCCATGTGTGTGAACAGAGCTATAATAAAAGTTTCGCTGGCACGTTCTCCTACATACCTCATAGGCTTATTTTACCTCAATATCTGAGAGGAGGGAGATTAAAATAAATCTAATGCTTCTTAATTCTTATTTTAAGAGTTCTTATTAAGAGATTATGGTGAAAGAAATTTGGATTATATTTTTCTAAAGGTATTTGATTCTGCCTTTATTTTTCCTTTCAAAAGCTTCCGACAAGTTACTTCCATACATAATTCACTTCTACAGGAGATGTAGGCATGGTTTATTTTACCATTACTGTGTTTTTAACAATTGCATATTTTTAAATATTCAATATTGCTAAGAGGTTCTTCTTCATAGCTATTTGCTCCTGTTTTGTGTTCCCAACATCCTAACTTACCTTTATGAAGATATTTACTATACTTAGTTAAATTCCCAGTGTTTTACTAGTTTTGCTTTTTCTCTAATAAGGTGTTTTATTTATTGTCTGTCTGCCACAGGGCTCTTGTTCCTCAGACGCCAGGTAATTTTCCACTCTGAACTTATCTTTATTGCCTTGGGACTACAACAGCCCTAGTCACATGGCAATAGTGTTAATTTTTTAAAAATATGTGGGGGCGCCAGGGTGGCTCAGTCAGTTAATTGTCTCACTCTTGGTTTTGGCTCAGGTCATGATCTCATGGTTTCATGAGCCCCACGTCGGGCTCTGTTGGCACTGTGATGCCTCCTTGGGATTCTTTCTCTCTCCCTCTCTCTCTGCCCCTCTCCACTCATGCTGTCTCGTCTCTCTCAAAATAAATAAATAAAAACTTAAAAAGAATAATAAAAAATGTATGAAACACTTAGAATGGTGACTGGTAAAGAAAGCAGTAAAATACTTGCTAGTTATGATGTATTCACTTCCTATGGGTAACATACTGAGTTACCCCCAAACAGCTGCTTAAAACAACATCCATTTATTTTCTCATAGTTTATAGGTTAGAGGTCTAGATGGGCTTAACTGATATCTCAAAATCAAAGTGTTGTCTGGACTTGCTCTTAAATCGGGAGGCTCTGAGAAAGAATCCACTTCCAGGCTCATTCAGGTTGTTGGCAGAATTTGGTTTCTTGCAGTTACTGAACTGAATTCCCTTTTTTAACGTCTGTTGTCAGCTTGACCGCTTTCAACTCCTACAGATTTCCCTCAGTTATTTGCCACGTGGCCCCTCCACCTCAGAGCCTGCTGTGGCACATCAAATCCTCTTTATGCTTAGGATCTCTCTGATTTCTTCTTCTGAAGAAAATCTCCTGCTTTTAAAGAGCCCATGTGATTAGATACTCACCCTGATGATCTCTCTTTTGTAAATTTGAAGTCAATCGATTAGTACATGAATTTGCTAGGGCTACCACAGCAAAGTACCAGAAACTGGGTGGTTTGCAGAACGGGAATGTATTGGCTCACAGTTCTGGAGGTGAGAAGTCCAAAATCAAAGTGACTTTGACAGTTTTGGACCCCCCTGAAGGCTGAAGGGAGAATCTGTTCCATGCCTCTGCCCTAGTGGTTGACAGCTTCAGGCATTTCTTGGCTTGTGAATGGCTTTCTCTCTGTATCATCACGTCATCTTTGCTCTCTGCATATCTTTCTCTGTCCCAATGTCCACCTTTTTATAAGAAAACAAGTTTTACTGGATTAGGGCCCATCCTAATGACCTCATCTTAACTTGATCATCTTTAAGGACCCTATTTCCTAATAAGGTCACACTCAGAGGTACTGGGTTAGGATTTCAACACAATTCAACCCATAAAAATTAGTATCCTTAATTACAGCTACCAAATCGGTTTTCCCCTATAAGATGATACACTCACTGGAGTAACGCTAAGGGCAATGCTCATGGGCCATATTACAGTGCTTGTCATCATTTTCATTTCTTTTAAAGCCTACCTATGAAAGGCTTTAGACGATGCTCAAAGCAATACCTTCCAGAGAATAGAATGCAGAGAATGTCTAGCTCTAATCATGTAAGGGTTTAAATGATCTGAAGGGATTATCATATATAAGAAGAAATGGTACTAAATGTTAAATCTATTGAGCCATTTTCAATTTTTGTCAGTGATCGCTGACCTAAAAATATTATGGATTGCTTTAAAAGTGTTATTTTATCTTAAGAAATATATATCCCAAAATAGAGTAGCAGAGAATTAAGATATTCAGAACCATGGTAATCCTCACTAAACAAGTCTTTTATTAGTGAATTTTAGTTTACATCAATGCTAATTGCATTTGCCAGCATTTCAGCAATGTGTGATGCCCTCTGACATTAGTAAAAATACATTTTTGATTTCAGAACTCATATGCAGACCTGATAACAGTATCTACTACCAGATGAAGCTACTAGTGCTTTGTTTAGCTCCTGGGTGAATCACTTTTTATTTTAAAGAAAACTAGATGTCAAAATCTATAGATTGCAGTGTGAATTAAAATTGAAATGTGTAGTTATGATATTTTAGATTTTAGGGTCTTGATGCCTCAGTAATTAGTAACTGATATCTATCTTCAAGAAAATGGCATTTATTTTGTTAGGGCTGCCATAACAAATGCTACAGGCTGGGTAGCTTAAGCAGCAGAAATTAATTTTTGCATAGTTCTAGAAGATAGAAGTCCAGGATCAATGTGTCAGCAGGATGGGTTTCTCCTGAGGCCTTTCTCTTTGGTTTGCCCATGACTGCCTTCTCACTGTGTCCTCAGATGGTCTCTCCTCTCTGTGCCAACATCCCTGGGGTCTCCTTGTGTATTCAAATTTCTTCTTTTATGGACAAGTCAGATTGGATTAGGGCACACCTTAATGGCCTCATTTTAACACTTTAAAGGCCTTATCTTTAAATTTGTCACATGCTGAGGCCCTGGGAATTAGGGCTTCCATGTATGAATTTGTGGGGGACCCAATTCAGTCCATAACAGTAGTTAAGCTTGTGGGTTTTAGAATCAGTGAGATCTAGTGTTAAAAGTCATACTTCCAGCTTCCTGAATCCATCAGGATGGGTCAGGTTAGGCTGAAGTGATAAACAACCCCGGGACAGACAAAGATTTATTTCTCACACACACTATATGCTCAAAGTGGATTGGTTGGGGTTCCTAGCCTGTATCGTCCCCACTCCAGAACCCAAGTTGACAGACCTGACATCAGTATCTGAAATATTGATGGCAGATAGCAAAAGAACTGTGGCGAATTTCACACTGACTCCTCAGAGTGCTGCTCAGAATGATATATGTCGGATAAGTTCACTTTCACTGACCAAAGCCACGTCCTACTTTAGGGGAGGTGAGGGGCTGGGGAAATAAAATCCAGCAGGTGCTTAGGAGGAGATGTAAACGGGAATATTTGTGCATAGCCTCAATATCAATGGAAATCACTTACTAGACTGTGGCATAAGCAAGTTATTTAATCACTCTGGGCCTCGTTTTCCTTAATTGAAAAGTGGAATAATACTAATACCTATCGTGTGGAGTTCTTGTGAGGATTAATGAAAAGAATGCACTTATCTTGTGAGATAATGAAAACAATGCACTTAGCACAGTGTTTGAGAAAGGTAAAGTGCTCAATAAATGTGAGGTATTATTATTATTACTCTAGATAATATTAGAACTGTCCTCATATAGGGGGAACAATAGAAAACTAGTCAACCCATCCTTTTCAGAAATAAGGGAACAGAGGCCTAGAGTGGATAAGTGACTATCACTACCTGGAATAGAACCCAAGACAGAGTTTATTACTTCAGGCTACTGTCCTCTATACTTTGTTGATTTTCATAGCCTCTGAATATATATTTATATATATATATACACACACACATATATATAGTTTAAAAATGTATATATAAAATAGATATGAATTCACTATAGTGAAGGACAATAGTGGTAATTCGTGAAGTTCAGGAAAATTCCAGATCTTGTAATACTTTAATGGATGGGGAGACAAGAAATATTCTAGGCAGACCCTCTTTATCGATAGGTTAGTGGTTGTGAGATTGGAACAAGAACCGTAGGGAAGAAACCCAATGAGCTGCTGAAAATGAGAAGAAAAACGATCTGCCACAGCTGCGAGATGGCACCACTGCTCAAGAACAAGGAGTCGCCTGAGTTGACAGGTGGATATGAACTGTGTATAGAAAATACAAGGAAAAAGGAGATATCTGCGAGTCTGCAGCTGCCCTCCTCACATGCATGATCCCGTGAACTAATATACTCCCCAGGGAAGTGGTCTCTCTACTGGGAATAATAAACAAGACATTCTCAACAGCGCTGTGGGCACCGCATGGTTGGCCTTGGGGGTCTGCTCAGGAAAAGAGCTGGGAGAGGAGCTGTCTCCTCTTTTATGCTTCTTCCAACTACCAGATAACATTAGCATTGTAATTTAGGAGTGGAATCTATTAAAAAGATGTGCCGGCATGACAAAATGTAAGGAAATTAAAATGTTTACGAAATTAAAAATTAAAAAATTTAAGGAACAATGCTGCAGAAATTCTAAGGGTGCCAGAAGTAACTAGAAGAGCTTTGGCCCAGTCCTCCTCTCTCATTTGAAAACAGAGTTTGGAATCAGGCAAGTAGCCTGGGTTGTAACGCTGGCTCTCACCCTTTTATTTAATTTCTTTTCTATTTTTTTATTTTAGAGAAAAAGCGAGATAGAGAGAGAGCACGAGTCAGGGAGTGGGGCAGAGGGAGAGGAGAGAAAGAGAAACTTAAACGGGCTCCATGTTCATCACGGAGCCTGATGCAGGTCTCAGTCGCAGGACTCTGGGATCATGACCTGAGCTGACATCAAGTGTCAGATGCTCAACAGACTGAGCCACCCAGGTCTCCTCTTCACCTTTTTACTTAGGTGACCTTGAACAAACTGCTTAATGTCCACAAGTCTTCATTTCCCTATCAATAAAATGGGAATAATAATAATACATATCTCATGGAGTTGCTATGAAGATTAAATGAAATCTATCATCAAGAAATGTTATCTAGAATCACTATCCTCATCATCTTTATACTCTCAGAGTCTCTTCAAACCCAAACTGAACATTTTCAGAACAAAATTTTTAAAATAAAATCTATCTTTCCTCTGTAAATCTGATAGTGAATGCAAAACTTTTTAGTTCAATGCACACTTTTTTTTGTCAGTTAAATGAACTCTTTTCAAAATTACACTGATATTCAGAAAAATATTGCCTACTAAATTTTCTTTAGTTAGAAATCTTTGTATGAATGGTAGTAAATTGTCTCAGCCTGATTCAGTGAAAAGAATACTAAATCTGACCATCAAGAAACCAAGATTTGTATCTAAGAACATTGTCACTAACCAGCTGGATGGCTTCACACTAGTCTCTTAATCCTTGGTTTTCTTATGCATCAATTTTAGAAAGTAATGGGGCATTGCTGGGTAAGCAGTGAGGATTCAAAAAAAGGCAGAGCCTCAACTCGAACAATTGCTAGACTTATAATACCTCTAATCAAAATTGAAAGTCAGAAGATAAAATCTGTCAGAAAAAAAACATAAACTTTCTTTTAAACGTGTTGAGCTTGAGGCTTATGGTGGAGCATCTGGTTGAAAATGTTGAGAAATCAGTTGCAATCTACAACTGGATTTCAGCAGCAAAGTTAATGCAGAAAATGTCAATGTTAGGATCATTACTTAGAATACTTGACATTATTCGAGTGGATAATAATGTTGATGATGAATATGCAGATACAAAAAGAACCAGTTGGCTAACGAATTATATTTGGGAAGGAGAATGGAGTTGGAGAGAGAGAGAGGCCAGAGAGGAATCATGACAGTGTAGTGCTATGCATTACATGTGTGTGTCTTTGTGGTCAGGCAGTGATGTGTGAAGCTGCAGGTGACCACCGTGTGAACTTTTGAGTGCCTGAAATAAATAAACGCAGCTTCTGCTAAAACAGCATGCTGACTCTCCCTCTTCCCCCAGTAAGAAAAACCAAAAAACCAAAATCCCAAAAACTTTAGGTCCAATTAGGCACTGAGTAAGCTACCAGCTTCTAACTTGGTATCAAGGGAAGAGAGCATTGAGAAAAATCTGGAAACAGAATGTCAGTTATAGGAAACAATCCGAAGCATGAGACTTGAGAGTAAAGGTTCATTGAATTTCACCCTTGAGAAATTTTTTTGGCCTTAAACAGTGCTGATTCATGAGTGGAATGGATTGGTCAGAAGCCATCTTGTTGGGAATCAACTGGAAATTGACTGCTGAAGAAGTAGAAACTCTGTAAGTTAGGGACTGAAAAGAAGCAAAGACTTTGTATGGTAGTGAAAGGGGATAAGAAGGGTAAAGAAAGAAAAACGTGCCATGTATGGAGGTAGAGGGAAGGGAGCCTATTTTAAGAAAATGGTTCCGATGAGATCAGAGCCTCCATGTAATCAAGTGGAGCAAAGCTTTAAAATGTTAGTCTAAAGTAGAGATTATTCTTTAAATATTTACTCATTGGGCAGAAAGATTAACATAGAAGAAAACTCTATTAAAAGTAACTTCTCTGGTTCTAAAATTTATCTTTATCATTTTAAATAACAGCAGACTCTACCTAAATTAATTTACTAGCGTGTTGATGCTAAAGATGTGAAATTATTTTATTAATTTGAATAAATAGCCTCCCACCAATTTTTCTTTTTTTCAGCTAGTTGTAACAGTCCCCAGAAAGCTTTGTTTTTCTCAACAGCTTCTCCTGTTGGTGGTACTCAGTTACCCCTTTCCCAACCTTCTGCATCTAACCTTTATGAGAAGGGGGAGCTAACAAACTAATTAGACTGGTAGGTTATGAGAATATAAATTGTGGTACACACCCACACCAGAAAGGCCTACATGCACAAGAGTCAAATGTTTGGGCCTGCCAAAACCATTCAAAACTGCTAACCTCAGACTTTCACACATGTAAAGTTGGTTTTTGTTTTGCTTTGTTTTATACTTTGGCATACTATATAGAAGTTTGACATAGTCACAGAATCAAAACTACAGTTGGAACAATGACATCTACATTAGGAAAGTTATGCAGGAGAAAATTTGGAGATACAATTTTGTCTTTAATGATAACACGCAAATTGGCAAAATCGCAAAATCTGCTTTAGCTGTTGAAATTTTGAGGACAAGCTTTAAATGGAGATCACTTTTTGGTTCCATATAATGAAAAAAACCCCCACATGTATCAATAGTTGGCTTTTTCCTGCCCAGCTCCTGGTAGGATTGTCTTTGCTAAATCTGACTATAATGTCAGTGGACTTGTAGCTTGCAGTGCCAGAAGAGAAGTCACAGAAGATGCAATATTTCTAATCCATCGGCCACCTGCATCAGAATTAACTAAGCTTATTTTAAAAGAGATGCAGATTCCAAGAATTTACCCTGCATCTATTAAACCTCTGTGGGTGAGTTTTGAGCTCCCACGTGATTCTTACAAAAACTAAAGTCCGAAAAACCTAGATCTCAAAACCTACAACCACATGTAGATTTAGCACTACTCAGAGGGAGTGAAAATAGGCAGAGCCACCAAGACTTGTCAATTTTTTCTTACAATTATTTTTTTTACCAGAATTTAAAATCTGCAGATTCTTTGACACAGCAATTTTATTTCTAGGGATTTATCTAAAAAAAAAAAAAATTAGACAAGTGTGTAAAGACATATGTAAAAAACTATCTCCATTACAAAACTGTCTATTTTAATAGAAAAGTGGTAATAATATAAATATCTACCAAGAGAGGTGCCTGGGTGGCTTAGTTGGTTAAGCGTCTGACTTTAGCTCAGGTCATGATCTTACCGTTTGTGTCAGGCTCTTTGCTGACAGCACAGAGCCTGGAGCCCCCTTCAAGTTCTGTGAATGTGTGTCTCTCTCTCTGCCCCTCCTCCACTCACAATCTGGCTCTCTGTCTCTCAAAAATAAATAAATATTAAACATTTAAAAAAATCTACCAAGAGATTTTAATCAAACTGTATACACTTATATAGGATTATTAGGTGCCTGTTCTAAGCACTTTAAAAGCAATGCCATTTAATTTTCACAACATTATGTAATGTTTAAATATATTTTATATAAATATAAATAGTTAAAATATTAGTATAACATAATAATGTTATTACCCCCATTTTACAGATGACAAAGCTGAGGCACAGAGCTGTTAACACAGTTAACAGAATCACACAGCTAAGACTCAACACCTGGTAGTCTATCTCTAGAGTCTGTGAGCTTCACCTTGTACTGCCTGCCTCTCTTGACCTTCTGATGCCTTCACATAATCATTAACATGGAAGGAAATATTTTACAAAAAGTTATGTTTAATATGGTCATATTTTTGTGAAAATGAATATTTATATGTGCATTTTGAAATTAAAGATTTTTATGAAACAGTAAAGAGTAGGCATGAGAAGTGGGTACACCAAATTAAAGATAGCGATAGGTGTTTCCTAGTTTTCACTGTTTATGATTGCTTTTTCTCTTTTCTTTCTTTCTTTTTTTTTTTAGCAATGAACGTATAACGTTCTTATAAGAAGAGAAGAGCAACTTACGATTGTGCCTACCATGTAAATATATTGTAAAGTTAGTGCTTTTGTAAGAGTGGCCTTAAAGGATAAACAGACTCATGTATAAACAGACGGAAGGGGAGGTAAACTTTTATATTCCAACATTGTCCTTCCTCCACACTAGTCTACTACTATGTCTCTCGCTTGTCTGTCTTCACAGTTAGGCTTCTTTTCCATGAGCAAACTAGTGTAAGTGGCTTTTTTTCTTTATTAGTCATTTAATTTTTTATTTGATGTCTTTTATCCTCCAATGGAAAGGAATAAGATTTCTCTTTCTAAATAAATGATGCTTTTTGCCTTATTTATAATCCTGAATGTGATTATTTAATTAAGTTATATTAGGTCTTCTAAGGAAGGCAGCTTTATTCAGCTCGTTGAGTATTATGTGTTGATCAACAGTCAGCTGTGATTCAGTCCGAGGTGACAAAACTTTTTTTAAAAGGGCCTCAAGATACATGTCACACCAAACACTGGGCCAAGTTAATGCTTGGTTAACTGAACATAATAATTAGAGGATTTTTGAAGTTATTTCACTTTAGTATGGGCAGGTAAAATTGGTGTTCATTTTATAAATGTTACTATTCTCCAAAAATATCTGATAAGGCAAGGTGATTTGCCCGTCCTCTGAAGATTTTAATTCTAAAATGTAATGTGTTTTGTTGGTAAGTTATTTTAACTGACTATATTGTTTTTCAGCATGAGTCTATTTTATCTACTTGAAATTTACTGCTAGGTCACACTATCTTGAAAAAAAAACCAGAAGGAAATAAACATTCAAAATAGATTTGGAGTCATCATAACAAAATAAGATATGCTTTTGAACAGCAACCTGTCATTTCTCTTCAAATTTAAATTGACATTTTTGTGTCTCAGCAAACACCTAATTTTGACAAAATTAGAAATTAAACAAGCACATATCCATTCTGAGTCATAATGGCTCTGCAAATATAAGAACTCTGCCATTTGAAGTAAAAACAGCTTCTTTTTCTTATTTCAAGAAGAACCCTTTACTTATCCAAAGCTAGTACAAAGAGAATAAATAAACAAGGCCAAAGAACAACAAAATATCCCTTGTGGAATTAACAAATTTTGAAAAAAATGTTAAGTGTGAACTCATAAACATAGTTCTTTTGAATAAAGATTTACTAAAATTCATTGTATTCCTACATATTTTTCTACCACTATCATTTTGATAATTTTATCTGTTCATGTTTTGGTTTTTTATTTATTTTTTTTAAGGTTTATTTATTCATTTTTGAGAGAGAGAGAGCATGAATGGGGCAGAGGCAGAGAGAGAGAAAGAATCCCAAGTAGGCTTTACACTGTTAGCCGGGAGCCTGATGTGGGAATTGATCCCACAGCTTTGGATCATGGCAAGAGTTGAAATGAAGAGTCACGCCCCTCTGTTCATGTTTTAAATCAGACACATAAATCAACATCATTGTTCAATGTAGAAAACTATTTATGGCATGACTATGTTTATAGCACACATATAATTGCATTCTCTAAAACATTCTGAATAATTTGTAATGAACAGTAAATCTTGAAAAGCATTTCAGGTCATTGTATTCAGGGTCAAAGTCTTCAGCATTTCCATAAGGTCAAGAAAAAGTAGTTATTGGATAAGCTCCAAAGGTTCTCAACAGATATTTGTAGGTAATTAAACGGTGACTGAAACGGTATATTGCTTGGTCTTTTATTTTACAATGTCTTTCTAATTTTGAATATGTAAACCTACTTTACCTCAAATTTCAGATTTAAAAAAATTTAAATTTTGCCATTTCAACCACCATAAAAAAGTACTCATTCTTACCAGCCTATAAGCATGTGGTGTCTCAATAATTGGGAAAAGTCGACTCATATATTTTAATCAAATCCAGTAGTTACAGGTAGTCTATTCAGTGGTATAACTGAGAGGAAACCCGAGACTTAATACTTTGGGAAAAAAAATACTGTTCTCAAAAATTTGGCTGATATTAGGGTTTCAATGGTTCTTGAAATTGTGATTATCCACAAAAGCATACACTAAGTTGACATACACTAAAGCAACATCATAAAGTGGAAAATGTACTCCTTTTTTGAGTCAGGGCATCTGATAATCTTCATTCCACATCCTCATGTATAAAATTACCTCATGTCATGGTGCCTTTCATTACAACAGGATTCTGGGAAATGTAGTTCTCACTACTTCCGTAATGGAGATCTTCGGGGTTGGCAGTGGTACCAAGTTGACTCCACTTGGGTGTGTCATCCAGCACACCCACTAAGTTGCAAGGTTCAGTGCTCAGTGCTGTGGGGAACACAATGATAAGTCATGTGTGGATCTTCTCATCCTACTAATCTGGCAGAGGTGACAAGACTTGTGCATGAAGACAGTGGTTCAAGGCAGAAGACTAGGCTAGAGGCAGATGTAGAGACAATGCTGGGGAATTTAGAGAAATAAATGGTTTCTAGCTCCTAAGAGATGTCAGGGATGACTTCAAGGAATAGGTGGACTTTAGATAGAGCTTTGAAGAAACAGGAAGTTTGAGGTATTAGCAAACATGGAAAAACAGAATTCAGGGGCATGAAGAGAGTCATAGAAATAGAAAAGATTACAGTGAGCATTGGGAACACGAAGTGATTTTATTCAGTGGAAGAAAAGTGTTCTTGAAAAGCAGCGAAATGGAGGGGAGATCCCAGAAAGTGGTTTTTGGTTGATCTGTATGTATATGATTGCCAAATAGAGTTTGAAATCATTACTAGGAAATAGGGAGGAATTGAAGACTTTGATAGTATCATGATTAGATTGCCCCAAGAGGATGAGGAGGAACCCTCCTCACCACTCTGTTCTGCAGGTAGAATCTCTCAAGACCTGGCTAGACCAGGATAGGCACCGCCTCCCCCAACACATGCCAGATTCAGCGTGTACTGCCATAGGTAGGTGCCCTGGGAATCCTCCGCCGCATAGGGCTGTAAAAGAAATTGGGGTTCAGGATGTTTTAGGATTGCTCAAGTCCACGCAGCTGATGAAATTTCAGGGTTGTGGATCTTGATTACAGAATTAAAATTTTTAAATAATTATTTATTTTTAATTTTTTAATGTTTATTTATTTATTTTGAGAGACATCAGAGACAGATGAGTTGGGGAGGGGCAGAGAGAGAGGGAGACACAGAATCTGAAGCAGGCTCCAGGCTCTGAGCTGTCAGCACAGAGCCTGATGCGGGGCTGGAACCCACCAACCGTGAGATCATGACCTGAGCCGAAGTCAGGCGCTTACCTGACTGAGCCACCCAGGCGGCCCTAGAATTAAAATTGTTTCCACGTAACTTGCTCTAATGCTCTCTCCCCCCTGAAGTCCCACCAAAAACAAAACAAAACAACACAAAACACCCCAGACCTTCAACAACAACAAGAAAAACCTTTTAATTTTCTGCTCCCTTTTGCTAACTGTCTAGATCTTATTCTGAAATCCTGAGAAATAACAAGAGGGAATAAAATGTGCTCCAGATCATACCTACAACCCAGGTCTTCTCATATACGTATAATTATAGCATAATACATGATTATATAAATACATATATTATAGCATAAATATTGTGCAGTTTTACGCAACAAATGAGGAGATTCTGAAAGTTACTCTTTTTTGTTTTTTAGTGTTTAGTTATTTATTTTGAGGTGGGGGGGCAGAGAAAGAGGGAAAGAGAATCCCAAGGAGGCTTGTGCTATCAGTGCAGAGCCTGATGTGGGGCTTGATCCCACGAACTGTGAGATCATGACCTGACCGAAATCAATTGTCAGATTCTCACCTGACTGAGCCACCCAGGCGCCCCTGAAAGTTACTGTTCATTCAATACAATGACAAAAATCTTACTCCACAAACACCCTGGTAATGCTGGTACTCTCAGTCCATGTCCTTCAGTCTGTTTAGTGGATTACCTAACTAATTTTAAAAGCCATTGAGTCTTCACTTATATAAGCATTACAGTGCCATCACCATGTTCAAGATGAGCTGATCTGTTTTGCAGAAATTTACAGCATGAAACTGTGATCCAAAACGTTTCTGACCTTACGTGTCATTCTTTCCCTCCTCATACCTTGGCTCTTCTGACTCTGGGCTCCAGGATGGCTCACTGCTATGCTGTTTCTCTACCCAAAATGCTCCTTCTCTGTATGATCACATTCCACTCATCCTTTACGTTCCAACATAAATTCTGTTTTCCCCAAGAAGTCTTTGTTCATCTAATGCCCACCATCACCCCTCTGAACCCTCCTTTCTCTAATACTCCCATAGCACTGAACTTAAATCACCCTGGGAGATGTCTATTTACATTTTGGCTATTTACACAACCTAAATCACTCTGAGAGATGCACATAGTGTCTCTGACCCACTGGTGTGCAAGGTTCGGGAGGGCAGGGCCCGATGTAAATTGATCTTAAATTGCCTTCACATCATTAAGCAGAGTGCCTTCGAGCAGCAAGTGTTCAATAAAGATTTATTGTGCTTGGTAGTGTGTTTGTTCTTCCAAAGCCCTCTCCACCCTTCTCCAACTGTTCAGTGTCCCAGGAAGATGATAAGTAAGGTTTGACCAAAGGTGAGGAGGCAGGAAAAAAGTGAGGTTGGGACAGTGATTCTCCAGATTTCTCCCAACAGCTACCAGAGGTCCTTCCCCTTATCAAAGGTCACAGCTTTCTTTTTTAATGTTTACTTATTTTTGAGAGAGAGATAGAGCATGAGGGGGGGAGGGGCAGAGAGAGAAAGGAAGACACAGAATCCAAACAGGCTCCAGGCTCTGAGCCCGACTGGGCTCCAACTCACAAACCGTGGGCTCATGACCTGAGCTGAAATCACACGCTCAACCGACGGAGCCCCGCAGGTCACAGCGTTTAAGGCAGTGCTCTTCCACTGTCATTCTTTTCAGGCTCAGAGATGACCTCAGTCCTAAGAGCCTGAGACACTGCCACATCCCCATAGTGTTCCTCTACTAGGTCAGAGCTGGGGTGCTAGTTCAAATAGGGGAGTTATTAGTAAGAAATAAATGACTTAGGTGTGTCAGGATGCGAGTTTGAGCCAGAGTTCTGAACAACAGAAATTGAACATGGCTGCTTGTTTGTCATAGCCAAGGCCAAACTCACTAAAGAATTAGCACATCTGTCTTAAATTTGCTCCTTGAGAGCATGATTGAAATGGCCGCTACTTCCTTTGTCAGCAGTATATCATGAGTTCTTATATTGCATAAATGACAAAAATAGTAAATATTTAATACGGCGCTGTATTATGAGCCGGACTCTGGTCGGTGCACTTGACTGAACAATGCTTTGGATACTCATAACAATCCGATAAGGGAGGTGCTATTATTGTTCCTATTTTGCAGATGAGAATCTGAGGCACAGAGAGGTTAATTAACTCACTTAACATCACAGCTGATACTTGGCAGGGCCAGGATTCAAAGACAGGCAGTCGGTTCCAGAGTCAGCTCTTCTCATCATTTTGTATGTCTGTGTGTGTGTGTGGGGGGGTGGGAAGTAGGGCTTCAAAATAGGAATTTGGGGGGAATACAAACATTCATCTATAACAGCAGGTGAGTCTGATGCCTAACCAGAACTAAGAACCACTGCATTCTGTGTAGTGTTTATGCAGATATAGAAACATTTTTCTTTTTTAAAAATAATTTTTTACTGTTTATTTATCTTTGAGAGAGATGGAGAAACAGACGATGAATGAGGGAGGGGCAGAGAGAGAGAGGGAGACACGAATTCAAAGCAGGCTCCCGGCTCTGAGCTGTCAGCACAGAGTCCGATGCGCGGCTCAAACACACAAACCGTGAGATCATGGCCTGAGCTGAAGTCAGACACTCAACCGACTGAGCCACCCAAGTACCCTGAAACATTTCTTCTTCATTACACAGATATTACACAAAATTTTCACTGAAAGACTCAATAGAAGTATACAGATAAAATAAATACGGCCGTGTTTTCATTGTATCATATACTCTTGTCCTATTTCAGGTATTTCCAGAACACGTTCTTACAGCCACTGCTTAAAACAGTTGTGTGATAGAAGAATCAGATTGGCTAAGATGAAAGATGGTAATTCTGCCCAGATAGAATGCATATATCCACTGGTGGAGGATATGGTATCTTTGTGTGCCCTGCCCCCACCGGATACTGGTATCATGCTCTTCCATATTCAGAAGTTCCCGCTGATTGAGCAGGTGCACACGCAAGGCTGTGGGATCTGCCTTGGGACTGCCAGCAGGTTCCTCATGATTTGATCTGGGTTTGGTCATTCCTGGCAGGATCTATCACTGTTTGCAGCTCTCTGCCTCTTTCTATGTTCCTGCCTGGAAGTATGGCTTAAAATAACATAGCTTTGGCAAAATGTATTAATCAGTCTGCCCAGGGGTCTCCCAGCCTTTCCTGCTTAGGAGTTAATTTTGATGTTTCCAAAACTTGTGTTCGTCACCCCACCCAGAGACCTGGGATAGAGAAAATGGGGCCCATGACAGAGAGAGTTACTCCTCACCATGAGGAGAGCCTGACTGTACTGTAGCCTGAATCAGGTGGCTGCCTGCCTTATGGTCTTCCTTCCAAGATTTGCCACACACCCGAGAGAGAGGATGGAGCTGATAAGCATACCTGAGGAAAGTACCTATGACTTTAAGATAAGAAAATGGAGATCATCCAAAATTCAACACGGACAAAAAAGAGTGATAAAACAGAAGAGAGCATTCAAGAGCTGTGAAACCTCAAACAGTCTAACGTAGGTGTAAACACATTTCCAGAAGGAGGGGAGAGAGGGAGGAAGGAGAAGGGGAGAGAGAGAAGGAGGGGGGTAGAGAGAGACATATTAAGGGAAAAGAATCATTTAAAGAGATAATGGCTGAGGTTTTCTAAAATTATTGAAAGACAACAAACTACAATGCCTAAAAAACACAGAGAATTCTGAACTCTAAGCAGGATAAGTACACACACACACACACACAGAAACATCATAGTCAAACTGCTAAAAACCAAGAATAAGGAGAAAAATTTTAAGGCAACCAAAAGGGGAAAATTTGTCACTTACAGAGTAGAGCAGAGAAGAGCGGCAGTGACGTTTTCAGAAATCGTGTTACCACAGTAAAGCATCATCTTAATAATAGTGCCGAAAGATAGAAGCTGTTCATCTAATGGAGAGGTTTCAAAAAATGGAGGTGAGTACTATCTACATTGGGAGAGCCTGCTTTTGGCATTTACATAAAACCATTAAAACTTCACAACACTTGGCACATTGTACTGAATGATTTATACTTCTATAATTAATACCCTACTCTGTATTGTGGGATCTACTCACAGATAGGGACCTTTTGTTCATGTTTTCTTGGTTGCCACAGATAGCACCTGGCACCCATAATGTGTTCAACAAGTGTTTCTGATTGGTCAAATCAACTTAACTTTGAGTCATAAGGCAGATAATTTAAATAATTCTTATTAAACAAGTATTTCCAGTGTATACCATGTGCAAAGCATCATCTGTTAAATTGGAAGTTAAAACAATTTATTGAGCCACTCTCACATTTTTTGAGTATGAATAATATCTCCCTATATTTACTATCATTCCTCCTCCTCCTACTAACACTATGTTATGCCCATTTTATGCAGAGCATTGAACGGCATGATCTAGGGATGAAGAGAGATATAAAAGGCAGGTCTCCTTCCGTCAGTTTAAGAATACATGATATCTTGAAAGGGAGGTTAAGGTGGCGGGGAGGTAAGGAGGCCTTGGACTTGTCTTGTTCCTTGAACACAGCTAGATCAACATCAAACCATTTAGAACTCCTAGGAAATCGATCTGAGGATTAACAGAACAATCCGCATAATTTGAGGAAGAGAACACAGCAGGTACTTGGTGCTGTGGGATGAGTGGGGAGGCGTAGAGAGAGAAGAAAGAGAGAGAGAGGATTCCTAGCAGGATTCTGCCTTGACAGCACGGAGTTCCAGGCATGGCTCAAACTCAGGAACCGTGAGATCATGGCCTGAGCCAAAATCAAGAGTCGGACACTTAACCGACTGAGTCACCCAGGCAGAACTTATATATCATGATTGTGTATACATCTAGGTATACACACATACGTATTACAAGCGTAAGTGCCTTTGGTATAAATCATACGTTGTTAGTTTTACTACATAATTTATGTAAAATTGAATATAGCTACACACTCATAGTAATACATGATTGCTACTTTAAGTTACTTCCAGAATCATACTTTCATTCAGTTATTTACATTCAAATTTACATTTAAATTTTGTACCAAGTGATGTGCCGTGCTAATGTTGGATGTTATTATTAACATGCCTAGAAGGTAGATTTTCCATTGGATTAAAGATACACAAAGCAAATGATTCGTATTGTTAAATGATATATGTCTATATGTATACTGATGTACACTAATACTAATACTAATGTATACTGATATACATTAATAAGCATAACATGATATTAAAACAATGTTAAGACCTTTAAAACTAAATAAGAAGTATGTTTTATCTTATACTGAAAAATGTCAAAGAACAGTACAATAAACACTCATATAGCCTCACCTAGATTCATCAAATGATATTTTTGCCATACCAGATCTTCTCTCATTTTTTCTCTCTCTTTTCCTTTTTCTGTATATACACACATTTCTTTTTCTCAACAACCCAAATATTAGGCTACACCCATGCGCAGACACTTTACCCCTAAAAACAGTTCTCAAGAACAGGGGATTCTGGTACACAACTACACCACCTCTACCACACCTAAGAAAGCCATTTTTAGTTTGATAACCACATCTAACATGTAGTTCACACCCAAATTTCCCAAACTGTTTCATCATGTCCTTTTTGACTAGATTTTTTTTTCAATCCAGAATCCAATCAGGATTGGTATACTGATTTGTCTCTTATGTCTGTTTAGAGTCCCCCAGTTTTCCCCCAAAGGACCACTGTTTCCTCTGTTTATAATATTGAATCCTTAAAACAGAGTTCTGAAGAACACTTCATATTCCAGATTTGTCTGTTTCCTTGTGTTCAGGTTAAGTTGAACATTTCTTAAACCTTGTGTTCAGGTTCAAGTCTGAACATTTCTAGTAGGTGTTGCTAACTGTCTCCTGCCACATCAGAAGGCAGGACATCAGACCACCCCACGAAGTGGCAGTGCCAAGCTTGATCACTTGGTTAATGTGGTGAACTCTCCATTATAAGAGCAAATTTTGTCTTTATAATCAAGAAGTCACCTGTGAGTGGGTACTTTAAAACTGAAAGGCTCTCCTGTTCCCCAAGAACCTTTCAACTACTGTTTAAAAATCTATTCTTGGGGCACCTGGGTGGTCCAGTCAGTTAAGTGTCCGACTTCAGCTCAGGTCATGATCTCATGGTTTGTGGGTTCGAGCCCCGCATCGGGCCCTGTGCTGACAGCTAGCTCAGAGCCTGGAGCCTGCTTCAGATTCTGTATCTGCCTCTCTCTCTCTGACACTTCCCTGCTCATGCTGTCTCTCTCTCTCTCTCAGAAATAAATAAAACATTAAAAAATTTTTTCTTGATGATCATTACATTTTGGGTTACAAAATGATGATTTTTCATATTCTACCAGTCCTTCTGTATTTACTAGTAGGTGAAGTGTGCTTTAAATAAACACTGAATAAAATGATAAAATTTCATCAACTAAACAAAATGATAAAAATGTCATCGCCAGGCCTTAGCTTCCCTGAAACTCTAATCCCAGGTGCTCAACTAGTCTCTCTGAGTTCAAAGGTCGATGGCGGCATCCAAAAGTACGCAGGGTCCTCGTACTTCAGTGCATTTCAGTGATCCAGCCTGAGGTGGGTTGATCACACTCACACATCAGGCTGAGTGCTACTACATTTAGGGAGCCTTCCTCATTAATCCCGGGTGGAGACAGTCGCTCTCATGTGTCCCTAAGGTGTGCCCTATACTGATATCCTTTAGAGAGCATCTCTGATACTTCACTGTGCATTATTATTGTTATGGTTATTTCCCTCCTCTGGATAAACTCAGGGAGGATAAGGACCTTATTTATCGATCTCCTTACCCGCAGCACCTAGTCCAACGCTGAGTGTCACCTACTTAATTTACATCATCTAACAAAACTCCTGAGAAGTAAGTAGGGCACATGTCCCTTACTTGTTTTACCAAGAAAGTGATTCAGAGAAGGTTATGGAGAAGTGAGAGGGAGGAATGAGTAGGTGAAACACAGAGGATTTTTAGGACAATGAGGCCATTCTGTATTACATTATAATGGTGGGTATATTTCGTTATGCATCTGCCCAAATCCATAGAATTTACACAAAGAATGAACCCTAACGTAAACTATAGACTTTAGTTAATAATGATGTGTCAGTATTGGCCCCCCCCATTCTAGCAAATGTACCACACTAATGCAAGATGTTAATAATAGGGGAAAAATGGAAGAGAATGAGGGGGCTTATGGGGGATTCTATGTATNACTTTAGTTAATAATGATGTGTCAGTATTGGCCCCCCCATTCTAGCAAATGTACCACACTAGCGCAAGATGTTAATAATAGGGGAAAAATGGAAGAGAATGAGGGGGCTTATGGGGGATTCTATGTATGCTCTCCTCATTTTTCTGTAAACCTAATCTGTTTAAAAAATAGAGTATATTAGTTTAATATTATATTAAATTCATTTAATATACATGAATTACATTCATATATTTAAATTATGTATGTACAATTCACAGCAGTAATGGGGAGGGATGGTAAAGAAAGAAACAGTGTCTGCAACATGCTCAGTGCATCATATGGTGAAATGTTCTTAAATCCGGGATTCCTGGGCTTCTCAGTTACCTTCTTGTCAACTTACTCCTGATGAACTGCACCGCTTTAAGAGAGTTGATGACAAGAGATATCACCTTCCAGAGCAAAACTAAACTAGGGGGAGTTTCCTTCTCAGTAAAGTGAAGGGAGTCTTACCAGACACATGCTCGCGGTCCGAAGTGGCTTCAAGTATTTCCTAAGTTAAACACGGGTAGGTTCACGCAACAGGAAAACCCAGAGGGTCTTGCCCCCAGGACTGACACAGAAAAACACGTCCATGGCTTTAGATTGGGTGAACTTGCTCTTCAACCAAAGCGTCTTCTTTTTTCTAAAAAAAAAATTTAATGTTTATTTCTGAGAGAGAGTGAGACAGAGCACGAGCAGGAGAGGAGCAGAGAGAGAGAGAGAGGGAGACACAGAAGCTGAAGCAGGCTCCAGGCTCTGAGCGGTCAGCACAGAGCTCGATGCAGGGCTCAAACTCGTGAACTGCGAGATCATGACCCGAGTCGAAGTTGGACGCCCAACCCACTGAGCCACCCACGCATCCCCAAAGTTTCTTCTTCTGACCATCTAGCAGCAGGGATGGCACAAGGTACACTGCAGCGTCGGTCACAAAAATCCACATTGGCCTGGAGCCCAGGGCAGGAGTTGTCATGGACAGAATCGTTGTTGAGGGCCCCCAGGGTCTCCCACATTAGCTAGCAGCGGGCAGCAAAGGTGGAATGCTTGGAAACTAGGCCATTAGCTTAGTTCACTTTTTTTCCTTTCAGAGCTTAGCTGAGTCATGAATATTATGATCGGAAATTAGAAAGAAAGGGGGACATGTCATGGAGAGAGGCTTTGTGTATCCTTTGAAAATGGTTACACACACACGCCTATAAGATTTTGAACTATAGAACATAGTTCAAGACCTCTGGAGATTAGAAGGCACAAGTGTAGGGAGGTGGAGTGGGTCACTGACTCTGAGAAAAGGACTACAAAGATATAGAAGGATCCTATTAACAACGTTTTCTGTTTTGTGGGGTTTTTTAAATCGTGGCAGAAAAGTGGAGAGATGGGGGTGGGGAGATGGGGGTGGGGACACAATGAGATTTTAAGATCGAAATAAACCTATCTCTCACTCCCCCAGATCCCACATGCACATTTATAAGCCTGAAGCATATAAGAGTTTCTCTTAAGAATGGAACTGCTTGGGGGCTCCTGGGTGGCTTAGTCGGTTAAGCGTCCGACTTTCGCTTAGGTCATGATCTNATGCAAATCCTCAAATTTACTAAACAACATCGTTTCTAATTTTGTTTCTCCTAGTCTCTAGTGTGCTTTATCATATTCTTTGCGGTTTTTTTTTTAAAGACCAGAGGTTTTGAGTAAAGTCCAATTTATCAACTCATTCTTTAATACTCTTAATTTAATTCTTTTTGTGTGTCCTAAGAAATCTTTGCATGTCCTAAATATTTTCTTCCAGGAGTTTTATAGTTTTTACTTTACATTAGGGTGCTGACCAATTCAAGTTGTTTTTGGGGTGTGGTGAAGTATTACAAATCAAAATTCATTTTCTCCGATACAACTGGCATCTTTCATCCAGTTATTTTAGTATTATGTGCTCAAAAACCAAACCAAACCAAACCAAACCAAACCAAACCAAACCAAACCAAACCAAACACTGTCCCTTCCTGATGCACTACTTTGGTAACTTTGTGAAAAATGAATTGTCCATATGTACATAGATGCATCTCTTATCTCCTTATTCTCTTTTATTGCTCTATGTATCTTTTTTTTTTTTTTTAGTTTTTTTAAAATTTATTTTGAGAGAAACAGAGAGAGTGTGAGAGGGGTCGGGGAAGAGAGAGAGTAAAGAGAGAGAATCCCAAGTGGGCTCCATGCTGTCAGCAAAGAGCCCAGTGTGGGGCTGGAACCCACACTTAACCGGCTGAGCCACCCAGCTGCCACTCTATTCTTATGTCAATACCTCACCTTGTCATTACTGTAGCTTGATAACAATCTGGAAATCAGTTAGTATAAATTCTCCATCACCATGTTCACGGGCAGTGTTCTAAGACTGTGAAAATAAAATATATAAACTCTGTTCCAATGGAACTGGATTCTCTCTCCCCTCCTCTGTGCTATATTTGTTTTATATGTCATAATTATTTCTTTGTACATTTTTATACCTTTTAAAGAAGAGAAGAAAGGAGAAAGAGTCTTTTATATTAATCCACATATTTACCATTTCTGATGCTCACATCTGTCTGTGGATTTTGGTTAACTGTCTGATCTCATTTCCTTGCTCCAGTATATCTCCAGCCCCCACTCTCATTTTTTCCTGCTATTATCATCATAATATTTGGTCTTTATGTGCTATTAGCCAGATAATACATTTTTATACTTATTGCTTATGCAATTATCTTTTAAATCATTAAGAGAAGAGAAAAAAATGAATATTTATACTGCCCTTTCTATTTACCTATGTAATTACCAGTGTTCTTTATATATGTGGATTTGACTGACTCCTTTCAATCTGAAGGACTTACTTAGAATTTCTTGTAATGCAGGCCTGCTAGCAAAAAGTTTGCTCAGTCTATACTCATCTGGGAATGTCATTATTTCACCTTCATTTTTGAAACAGTTTTGCCGGTTAGGATGGCGATTACGGTGAGGCAAGTGAGTCACTCACCTTGGGCACAAAATTTAAGGGAAACCAAAAATCTCAGTAATCAAGAAAAATATTTTAATGCAATCTATTAAAATCAAAATCAATGCAGTAAAATCCGCGATGAGCAAAATGTCAAAGTTTCAAATGAAAGCAAGATTAGTATTACTGATTTTTCATTTTGCCCCAAACTCCCGTACAGTTTGGCATGGCACCGCTGTATATAATTCTTCACTGACAGATTCTTTAGAAATTTAAATACATTGGGGGAGCCTGGGTGGCTCAGTTGGTTAAGTGGCTGACTTCAGCTCAGGTCATGATCTCACGGTCATTGAGTTCGAGCCCCGTGTCGGGCTCTGTGCTGACAGCTCAGAGCCTGGAGCCTGCTTCTGTGTCTGCCTCTCTCTCTGTCCCTCCCCTGCTTGCTCTCTGTCTCTGTCTTTCTCTCAAAAATAATAAACATTAGAAAAAATTTTTAAAGAAATTTAAATATGTTATGCCACTGCCTTTTGGTTACCACCGTTTCTAATGAGAAGTCAGCTGTTAGCATGAATGTGGTTTCCTTGTACATAATTGTTTTCCTCTTGCTTTCAATCTTTTTTCAATCCTGCTTTCAAGATTTTCTCCTTGCCTTTGGATTTAGCAATTTGATTATGACATCTCTAGATGTGGATATTTTTCTGTTTATCCCATTTGGAGTTCTTTAGGCTTCTTGGATATGGAATGATTTGCCCCAAATCTGAGAAATTTTTGGCTATTATTTCCTCCAAAATTTTGTGTATTTTTTTTCCTCTCTCCTCTTCTTGGGAGATTCCCATTACACAATATGTGGATATGTTTAATATGCCCACAGTTCTCAGAGGCTCTGTTATTTTTCTTTATTCTTTTTTCTGTCCTTTCTTCAGATTGGATAATTTCTATTAATCTATCTTCAAATTTCCTGATTCTTTTTCTCTGCCCACTCATATTTGCTTTTGAACACCCCTCCCCCCAGGAAATTAATGTCTCTTTCTAGTTTTTTGTTTTTAATTCTTTTTACTTTTAAACCTGACTTTCTAGAATTTCCCATGGGTCAGCATAATTCTCAGCAATGACTGGTCTGAGGTTTGCTTTGAGGCTTCTACTTTTTGCCATTGGCTCTATATGTGGCTTGAGGAGTGCTTTGAAACTTCAGGCAGTTTACAAGCCTGCCTCAGATTTCACTTTCTGCATGCACAAAGCCCCATGCTCAGCCAATGACAATTAGATAGCCTTCTCCAGTCTTTCTAGTGTGTAAGCACGTCCTTGTGTATGAATGTAATCTTCCTGAGCCCTGGAAACACATGGGAGCTCACCAAGACCTTGTATGGCCATCTCATTTTCCAGATCTCCTTGTTAAATTTCTTGCTGATCTGCTAATCTGTTACTTGTTCCAACTAGTGTGATCTCAGGCTAACTGCCATGTTGGCATGCAGGCTATTTCCCTGCATATTTGCCAGAGATCATTATTATTCTCATCAATACCACTGGGCATGTGTTTTTCTGTAAATTTTTTAAAAAATATTTTATTTATTTCTAGGAGAGAGAGAGAGAGACAGCGTGAGCAGGGGAGGGTCAGAGAGAGAGGGAGTCACAGACTGAAACAGGCTCCAGGCTCCGAGCTGGCAGTCAGCACAGAGCCCGACGCGGGGCTCGAACCCACGAACCGCGAGATCATGACCTAAGCGAAAGTCGGACGCTTAACCGACTAAGCCACCCAGGCGTCCCAGGCATGTGTTTTTCTGAATTCTGTTTCAAATCAATCAGTCTGCTCAGGCACCAAGGCTTCCCATCTTCACAGTCTGTTCCGCCCTGGTGGAACTCTGTGCCATGAAGCTGACGGGACATGGGATACAGAAAGGAAGCAGCCCCAGCCTAACACTTCACAGATTTCCCACTGCTTGTAGAGTGGTTCAGTAGTTTTTGATGAATCGATGTTTCTCAAACTGTTATATACCTGTGGTGAATTTCCATAGTTTTGAAATCATGCTTTTTGAAAAATAGTGCCTAGTTTTTATCATTACTCTTTGAGGCAAGTATGTGCTAAGCTTGTCTCTGAGAAGAGAGAATCTTCTTTATGGCCATTCTGGAAGTCCTCTGCAAGGATTTCCTTAAAGCCACACAGCATCACTTCTGCCTCATTCTATTGGTCAAGGTGAGTCACAGGGGCAGTCATGTTAAGAGGCTGGAAAAATAGGCCCTTCCTCTTGATGAGAAATGTGGCACAAACTTGCAACGCTAAACAGCAAGCATACAGGTATAGGAGAATTGTTGCAATCATCTTGCCAGCAATCTATCACAATGTGAAAAGATATAGATAGAGAATAGAGAGAGAGATAAGCAGAGATGTGGATATGGATACAACTATGGATTTAGACATAGATTTACCTTTATATCATTATAACTTCTTTATCCTTACCTAAGTACATAGTGAGAAGCAAAAGTCATGCTAAAGAAGAAACAGAAATAAAAGGAGTCATTGAAAGCAAAACCTCTATTTTAGATCTGGTTTATAATCAGTCTTTGCAATGCCCAAATTAAAGTAAAATTAAATAAAACAGCTTGAGAAAAAAATAATGTGTATTTATGAAGGGACATTAATCACCAAAATCTCATATTCTGATTCACCAGCACAATTGGCTGTCTCACTGTCCTAATGAGGCAAACTTGTGCAAGTTTCCTGTGCAGACAGAATCTATTTCATTCTCCCTCATAACAACCTGGTGGGGAAGGTAAGTACTACTAATGAGCAAACTGACTATTCATTTGCTGACAGAGCTGACAAGCAATGGAGGCAAGATTTAAACCCAGACAGTCTGTTTCTATTGTCTGTGCCACATTCCAAACAGTATTCTCCCACAACCCACCGTTTGGATTCCTTCAGGCCCATTCAAAGTCCTCTAGTTATACCTAGGAATTGGCAAGCAAGTGACCAGTGCAGACAGCACTTTCAGCTGCTGCGTCATATCCGCCATTTTCTCTAACATCCCTGCTAGATGTTCTGGTCCCCATGGTTATGGCCCCTCAATCAGCCAAGCCTCAGGAAGGCACTGGCTGTTGATGGTGTAGCTACTCTACCGCTCACTCTCTCCTGCCACTGGTCCTCATGAGGAATTGCAGACACAGCCACCAACACCCAGCGGGGTCAGCACTGCCAGCCCTGGCACAATCGTCTGTTGCTGACAGACGTCACACCCTGTCAGCAGGGCTGCTGAACTGGGTCAGGCCTCTCTGTCTCTGTCTTACTGCATGGCCTCAGCCAAAAGTCAAAGTGGGCAACCTGAGTCAAACAACAGACAGCTGTCTTCAGAAGTCACCCTACTCTTGATGTCGAGTACTGGTCTAGAAAATACTTGAGGGCTCTTATGTATGACTTATGCTTCTGGAGGTAATTCAGTCCAGATGTAAATAGACTCTTGGTGTGTCTGCCTCACCAGTCCTCAGTCTCTTGACTTCTTGAGTTAAGTTTGAGAAATTTCCTTAAGTTCTATTACATTAAAATTTTTTTTAACATTTATTTATTTTTGAGAGGAAGGGACAGAGCGTGAATGGGAAGGGGGCAGGGAAAGAGGGAGACACAGAATCAGAAGCAGGCTCTAGGCTCCAAGCTGTCAGCACAGAGCCCGATGCAGGCTCAAACTCACGAGCAGCGAGATCATGACCTGAGCCGAAGTTGGATGCCCAACTGACTGAGCCACCAAGGCATCCCAAGTTCTATTAACTTTAAGCTAAGATCCCCATAAATTGTTGTCTTCAGAACCTAGTGGTGTTTGGCACTGGTCACTAGATATGGCTATATGGACTGGGCAATACACTGACATCAAACTCCCTAGCACTATCATCCATATTACATGAATAGCAGAAGATTTAAAAAGTATTTTTCTGGTGACTCTCATTCTGATAAATGATATTTTCATGTGCAGAGGAAAGAGTAACTTTCACAAGAAACCTTGGGCTGACTTTCACCTTGATATTCTAAAAAAATTTCTTTTGGTATTGAAACTTGGAATACTTCATTTGGGGCAACTGCTTGTTTAGCACAATTTCCTGCTTCAATATGATTTTCAATATGCTATTTTTCCAGAGCAGTAAGGCATAATCTCTTGGAATAGTTTGTATCAACATTTTAAAGTAAAGCAAATTAACAAGTATAATTATGATTTTTGTTTTGGTTTCTTGGTCATATTCCCATGAGTGAATCAAAGCTATTTCCCCTACATTTTTAGTTTTATTTTTCCAAATATTACATCCACTTTTTAGGCAAAGAAACTTCACTTAGTACATTAGGGTTAAATCTTAGTAAGTGACCAAAAGAATTGAATACACCTCATATCATGATTTATTTTTACCCATTAAGAAATTTACTAATGAGTAGGCTCTCACCCTATTGAGGATGACAAGAAAAGCATGGAGGATTGAAAACTTAGTTTTCCCTTAAATCTGAAATACTCATTGTCTGATTTTTTTATTTAAAAATTTTTTAACATTTGCTTATTTTTGAGAGATAGAGAGACAGAGCGCGAGCAAGGGAGGAGCAGAGAGAGACAGAGATACAGAATCCGAAGGAGGCTCCAGGCTCTGAGCTGTCAGCACAGAGCCCACATGGGGCTCGAATCTACAAACTGTGAGATCATGACCTGAGCAAAAGTTGGATGCCAAGCCGACTGAGCCACCCAGGCACCCCTGACTTTTTAAACATAATCTGTACATGTGGAAATACTAGCAATAGCTAAAGTATCTAATTACCTGAGAATTTTATTTTTTGAACTAACATTTTATTTTTTATTTTTAAAGTTTATTTAATATTTATTTATTTGAGAGAGAGGGAGAGAGAGAGAAAGAGAGAGAAAGCATGAGCAGGGGAGGGACAGAGAGAGAGGCTCAAACCCACAAACTGTGAGATCCATGACCTGAGCCCAATTCGGACGCTTAACTGACTGAGCCACCCAGGAGCCCCTGAGTTCACATATTTTAAAAAGTTACTTCCAATTCTGCAGTGTTTTATGATTTGGTTTGAAAGTGTAATAATTCAAGAACATCCACTGAAGAGGTATTTCTTTTAAAAATACAACCCACAAAGAACCAAGAGCCATGAATTCTCAAACATTAGTATATTTACTGTTAATGTCTTCTTAGTTCTCATGGTCTTAAAATTATTCACATAGAAAGCTATTCTTTGAGTACAAAAGAAGTATTGAAATGGCTTTTTTTCTAATAGTAAAAAGAAGGTATAGTTGACATTTTTGCTTTGGACAGTAGAACTATATATAATTATAGAAATCATAATTAGGGAATGTGTTTTTTTTAATTTAAAAAATGGTTGGATACAATTTCCATTGTAATGAGGCAGAAAAGACTACATATCGGGAAGATTCAGGAGGGAGATTTACCTGCAAAACAACAAACTGTTGGAATTCTTGAGATTTGCACGCATGGGCAGGTCTGTTCAAATTAGTGCCATCTCTTTCTACCACTCCCTCTTAGTCCCATTTATTTTATGTACACTTTAGGGGAAGGCATTTTTCTAGGTCTAATGTTTTACATGGCTTTAAATAGTTACAACTACCTTTGCCTAATAGGTCCTAAATCATTATGCTCAGTGTAAGCATGTTTGTGTGCCTGAATTGTAAGGTTTTGCAAAAGAAAGTACAAAGAAAGTCTCATCATGTGAAATCTGCAAGTAAGTAATTTTAATTCCACATTAAGTAAAGTCTTGTGCAGACAGCATTTATTTTTACTCTGCATCATATTTTTCTCATGGGAGATGCTTCACATTCTTATGGCGTGCTTTATGAACAGAGAGGGCTAGATTTGAGACTTCTTAAGTGAGCTGTATTCAGTGAATTAAATCAATATGTAAAGGAGTACTTGGCACATAATAAATTTACGTGGGTATTAATTATAACCATTCAGAATAGGTGGTGGTAAATAAAGAAGGATTATAGAATGGGGTAAGAGTTACATATTCATCTCAAAAAACTTCCTCCTTTGTCACTCACAACAAAGCAAAATAATACATGAAGTTTCATGGAATCTGAAGGTGAAGTTTAAATGGGGCAGAATTCCCCGAAATCTCTATTCCATAACTACTTGTTCTTATCTTATTTTGGTACGTCTCTCTAATAATGCTTTAGCAGATAAAGAGGTAACAAACACATCTTCGACTTCTCCTCTGTAATTGGAGGGTCTAAGTTTGAATTTCACACATAATTGTTGCAGGATTCTCGCTCAGAGAGTCGTGACACCGAGACTTTTCTTTCCAGGAAGCAACTTTATTTTGCCGGCACCGCTCAGTTGGGTTTGTACCCAAAAGAACTGAGCGGCCCACATCATATGGCATAGGTTTTTTTTATGCATTTTCTATTCCTTTGTCTCTCACATATGGTAATACACATAAACATGCAGTCTGATTAAGTTGTTTCAGTTTACAGGAACATGGGGGATGTAGGCAGCTGGACTCATATCTAGGTGACCTTGAAGTCTTCTCTTCTCTCTTCTTCATTTTTTTCTTTCTCCTTAGGGAGGGGTTCCTACCACANTAATAATTCAAGAACATCCACTGAAGAGGTATTTCTTTTAAAAATACAACCCACAAAGAACCAAGAGCCATGAATTCTCAAACATTAGTATATTTACTGTTAATGTCTTCTTAGTTCTCATGGTCTTAAAATTATTCACATAGAAAGCTATTCTTTGAGTACAAAAGAAGTATTGAAATGGCTTTTTTTCTAATAGTAAAAAGAAGGTATAGTTGACATTTTTGCTTTGGACAGTAGAACTATATATAATTATAGAAATCATAATTAGGGAATGTGTTTTTTTTAATTTAAAAAATGGTTGGATACAATTTCCATTGTAATGAGGCAGAAAAGACTACATATCGGGAAGATTCAGGAGGGAGATTTACCTGCAAAACAACAAACTGTTGGAATTCTTGAGATTTGCACGCATGGGCAGGTCTGTTCAAATTAGTGCAATCTCTTTCTACCACTCCCTCTTAGTCCCATTTATTTTATGTACACTTTAGGGGAAGGCATTTTTCTAGGTCTAATGTTTTACATGGCTTTAAATAGTTACAACTACCTTTGCCTAATAGGTCCTAAATCATTATGCTCAGTGTAAGCATGTTTGTGTGCCTGAATTGTAAGGTTTTGCAAAAGAAAGTACAAAGAAAGTCTCATCATGTGAAATCTGCAAGTAAGTAATTTTAATTCCACATTAAGTAAAGTCTTGTGCAGACAGCATTTATTTTTACTCTGCATCATATTTTTCTCATGGGAGATGCTTCACATTCTTATGGCGTGCTTTATGAACAGAGAGGGCTAGATTTGAGACTTCTTAAGTGAGCTGTATTCAGTGAATTAAATCAATATGTAAAGGAGTACTTGGCACATAATAAATTTACGTGGGTATTAATTATAACCATTCAGAATAGGTGGTGGTAAATAAAGAAGGATTATAGAATGGGGTAAGAGTTACATATTCATCTCAAAAAACTTCCTCCTTTGTCACTCACAACAAAGCAAAATAATACATGAAGTTTCATGGAATCTGAAGGTGAAGTTTAAATGGGGCAGAATTCCCCGAAATCTCTATTCCATAACTACTTGTTCTTATCTTATTTTGGTACGTCTCTCTAATAATGCTTTAGCAGATAAAGAGGTAACAAACACATCTTCGACTTCTCCTCTGTAATTGGAGGGTCTAAGTTTGAATTTCACACATAATTGTTGCAGGATTCTCGCTCAGAGAGTCGTGACACCGAGACTTTTCTTTCCAGGAAGCAACTTTATTTTGCCGGCACCGCTCAGTTGGGTTTGTACCCAAAAGAACTGAGCGGCCCACATCATATGGCATAGGTTTTTTTTATGCATTTTCTATTCCTTTGTCTCTCACATATGGTAATACACATAAACATGCAGTCTGATTAAGTTGTTTCAGTTTACAGGAACATGGGGGATGTAGGCAGCTGGACTCATATCTAGGTGACCTTGAAGTCTTCTCTTCTCTCTTCTTCATTTTTTTCTTTCTCCTTAGGGAGGGGTTCCTACCACATAATAACTAGCCCCAGGAGCATTCAAAGGCATACTATGCTCATATTAACAGGAAGATCATTTCTCTTCTATGCTAGGTTCTGCCTTCTTTGGTATGTTCCAGAATTTCATAGGATGCTTTACTTGGTATGAAAGACCGGCCATATTTGCCTTTGGCTTGTTGCTAGAACCAGAACTCAGATTGTTCTCTCTCTGAGAACGACAAGCTTCACAATGCTATGAGAAGCTGGGTGTCTGAGACATGCTATGTTGTTTCCACATGTTAATGGAAACAACATAGTGAAAACCTATATAGTCCAATCCTAGCCAGCACTGGATCATGTTACTGGTGTTTTCATGGTGGATGCTGCAATCACCAGAGTCGTTCTTCAAAGTGCAAGAAAAGATAGCTATCATCAAGCCACAAGTGTTAGCGTTAACATTGGTCTGAGCTTCAAACGTGACCGTTCTTAATATTGCTCAGACTACCACTCTTTAGGTATGAAAGTCCCACCCTCCCACCCCACGGAAGTGGATGACTAATCTGGGAGCAGTACTAGTGTCTGCCACCCATAAACCCAAACCCATAGCTCCCCCTGACTACTGAGTTGGAGCACAGATCAGCTCACCAATTCTCTTCCTACCTTCATGGAAACTTTTTTTCCCTAGGACCTTCCATGCCCTTCCCTGACTTAGAGTACATGGATCCATTAATTTTGGACAGTTTCTATTGTTATGCCTTCAGATTCACTAATCTTTTCTGCTGCAATGTGTGAGCTACTATTAATCCTATCCAGTGTATTTCTGAAGTCAGACATTGTAGTTTTCAGAAGTTCAGTTTGGCTATTTTTACTTCTTCCACAACTACTTAATTTTTTGAACATACAGAATAGAGTTATAATAATTGTTTTACTGTTTTTGTCTGCTATTTTTTTTTTTTACAAATAGTTTATTGTCAGATTGGTTTCCGTATAACAACCAGTGNTCATGAGCATTTGCATCAGCACTCCTGTGTCCCTTGGGTAAATTCCTAGCAGTGCTATTGCTGGGTCATAGGGAAGTTCTATTGTTAGTTTCCTGAGGAACTTCCACACTGTTTTCCAGAGGGGCTGGACCGGTTTGCACTCCCACCAACAGTGTAGGAGGGTGCCCGTTTCTTCACATCCTTGACAGCATCTAGAGTTCTCTGATTTGCTCATTTTAGCCACTCTGACTGGCGTGAGGTGGTATCTCAGTGTGGTTTTGATTTGTATTTCCCTGATGAGGAGGGATGCTGAGCATCGTTTCATGTGTCTGTTGGCCATGTGGATGTCCTCTTTGGAGAAGTGTCTGTTGTAATGAACTATAGAAATGATCCCTGATGCCTAAAACGAACTACAAACCATTGGACAAGAAGGAAGGTGGGAAGAGTTAAAAAAACCAAAAAACAAAACCTCAAAAGACCTTGCAAACAAAAGTTCAAAAACAAATCTATGTTAAGACAAATAGAAATAAAAATTTAATCAGAATGTAAAAAAAAAAAAAGAAATGATCCCTGAAAGTATAGTCTTTGCTATTCTTTTTTTAAAGTTTTTTTTTTAATGTTTATTCTTGAGAGAGAGACAGAGACAGAGCGTGAGTGAGTGAGGGGCAGAGAGAGGGGGAGACACAGAATCCAAAGCAGGCTCCAGGCTCCCAGCTGTCAGCACAGAGCCCGACATGGGACTTGAACTCACAAAGTCACTTTAACGACTGAGCCACCCAGGTGCCCCTTGTTTGCTATTTCTAACATGTGTGTCAGTTCTGGTTTTAACTGATCGATTTTTCATCCATCTAAGGTTGCTATTTTCCCACTCCTGTGCATGCCTAGTAATCTTTGACTGGATGCCAGATGTTGTAAATTTTATCATGTTGAGTGCTGGATATTTTTTGTATACCTATCAATATTCTTGAGCTTTGTTCTAGGATATAGTTAAGATAGGAGGAAAACACTTCGATCCCTGGGGCTTGTCTTTAAGATTTATCAGGTGAGACCAAAGCCATGTTTAGTCTTTGGCTAATTATTTCCCACAGCTGTGACTAAACCCTTCGATCTATCCAATGCCCTGTGCACATACAGGTTTCCCATTTTGCTGATACTCAGGAACTATACCCAGCCTATATGCTTGCTTGTGCTATCCTCTCTGAGTCTTTCCCTTGTCTCTGATAGTTTTCTTACACAGATGCATTACTGAGTTCTGTGCTGCACAGTCAGGGGTCACACTGTAGATCTCTGGGTTTCTCTTTCCTCTTTGGTACCCTGCCCTGTGACCTCTGGCTGCCTTGGCCTCTCGGATTCTTAGCTCCATCTTTTCAACTCAGGGAATCTTCTAGGCTCCTCCTGTGATCCCCCTCTCTGACCCACGCTTGGCTGGGGCAAAAATAGGGCTCATCTAACTTGTTTCCTCTCTCACAAGGGTAACTGTCCTAAGTTGTCCTAAGTTGAAAACCATGCATTTCATTTTCTCCCCATTTTTTGTAGTGTCAGATCGAAGCATAAATCTGGTGCCTATTATTCAGTCTTGGGTGAAAGTGTAAATCCACCCAACTTTGAATACCAGGAAGACTTCAAAAATTTTCCATCTTGGAAAGGAAGATTTGAAGAAGTGATGTTTTGAGACTGTCTGAATAAGAGAGATGGCAATCTTATTAGGAGAAAGGACCCAAAGCTGTGTTTACATAGTATTTTACATAATATTGAAAAAAATCCACATTATACCAAAGAATGAGGGAGATTGTGGAGGGGGATAAACCTGCTTTTGGTGCTGCCATTGGGCTGAGGTCTCAATCTCTGTTCTACCAATAAGCCCATGGGATTCTTATGAAATCTGTCCTAAATCTCAAGAGCAGGTTCAGACATTATATTTGAAAAGTTCTTAGGGGTGCCTGTCAGCCTGTCAGTGGCTCAGTTGGTTGAGCATCTGACTTCAGCTTTGGTCATGATCTCACAGTTCATGGGTTCGAGCCCCACATCAGGCTCTGTACTGACAGCTCAGAGCCTGGAGCCTGCTTTGGATTCTGTGTCCCCCTCTCCCTCTGCCCCTCCCCCATTCATGCTCTGTCTCTCAATAATAAATAAATATTCAAAAAATAAAAAAAGAAAGAAAAGCTTTTACCCACACAGAATTAAAATTGTACCTACCCCTTCCCAACAACTTCACTCATGGAGAGGAGAATGCTTAGTAGAATATAATAAATATAGCAGGTCTTTCTGCCCTGGAACTTTGCATAGTCTGGCTTCTTAGTTGTGTATCTAGGAAGCAATACAAAAGGGAACACAGTATGAGGTACCTCAGAAGTGGGATGAAGCTAACAAGCATACTCCTGCTGAAAATAGTGGTTACATTTGCCAGATTTATTGCACTATCCTTATTTTATGTGGCTATAAAGCAGCCCATAATGTGCCTTCATGAAGCCTGGTGATTCTCCAGAGTAGAGTGGTGGGGACTATCAGAGAAATACAGAGAATTTATTCTCCCTCCATGCACAAAGATGCACTGATCTAAGAAATGCCTGCTCTCCACCGGAGTTCTTACAAAGGCTACAGTTTCTGGCACCTCTAAAGCAGACATCGTTATTTTGCAAGAACCTACACTCACCCGCATGGAAATAAATTCATCTTGGAACCAGAAATAGCCAAAATAATGTTGAGAAAGAAAACCAGAGCCAGAGGCATCATCCTGGGCTTTGAGCTGCATTACAAAACTTTAGTCATCAAGACAGTATGATATTGGCACAAAAACAGATACAGAGATCAATGGAAGAGAATAGAGAACCCAGAAATGGAGCTACAGTTATGTGGTCACCTAATCTTAAACAAAGCAGGAAAGAATATCCAATGGAAAAAAGACAGTAGCTTCAACAAATGGTGTGGAAAACTGAACAGCAACATGCAGAAGAATAAACCTGGACCATTTTCTTACACCACACACAAAAATAAATCCAAACTGGATGAAAGACCTAAATGTGAGACAGGAAATGATCAAAATCCTACAGGAGAAAATAGGCAGCAACCTCTTTGACCTCAGCTGCAGCAACTTCTTACTAGACACATTGTTGGAGGCAAGGGAAACAGAAGCAAAAGTGAACTGTTTGAACCTCATCAAGATAAAAAGCTTCTGCACAGTGAAGGAAACAATCAACAAAACTAAAAGGCAGACTACGAAATGGAAGAAGATATTTGCAAATGACAAATCAGAGAAAAGGTTAGTATTCAAAATCTTTAAAGAACTTATCAAAGCATACACCCGAAAAACAAATAATCCAGTGAAGAGATGGGCAGAAGACATGAATAGACACTTTTCCAAAGAAGACATGTAGATGGTCAGCAGACATATGAACAAGATGCTCAACATCACTCACCATCAGAGAAATACAAATCAAAACCACAATGAGATATGAGATATCACACGGGTTGGAATGGCTAAAATGAAACAACAGGTGTTAGTAAGGAAGTGGAGAGAGGGAAACACTTTTGCACTGTTGGTGAGAATGCAAACTGGTGCAGCCGCTCTGAAGAACAGTACGGAGGTTCCCCAAGAAATTCAAAATAGAACAACTTCATGACCCAGCAATTGCACTAGTAGGTATTATCCAAAGGACACAAAAATGCTGACTTGAAGGGTCATATGCACCCCAATGTTTATAGTAGCACTACTAACAATAGACAAAGTATGGAGAGAGCCCGAATGTCCATTGACTAAAAAATTCATAAAGATGTGGATATAATATATATAAATATATATATATTTAAACATATATATATGTTTAAAATGTGGAATATTACTTGGTGGTCAAAAAGGATGAAATTTTGCCATTTGCAACCGTGTGGAACTAGTGTATACTATGCTAAGCAAAATGTAAGTCAGTCAGATAAAGACAAATACTATATGATTTCACTCGTATGTGGAATTAGAGAAACTCAACAGATTAACATGGGGGGAAGGGAAGGAAAAATAAGATAAAAACAGAGAAGGAGGCAAACCAAAGAGACTGTTAAATACAGAGAATAAACTGAGGGATGCTGGAGTGGAGAGGGGTGGAGGGAGGGGCTAAATGGGGGAGGGGCATTAAGGAGGACTCTTGTTGGGATGAGCACTGGGTGTCATATGCAAGGGATGAGTCACTGGGTTCTACTCCTGAAGCCAGTACTACACTGTATGTTAAATCACTTGAATTTAAATGATTACATTTAAAAAATAAAATCATCTTTCAATTTTTAAAAGAAGTTCACAAGAATGGCAGTTTTATATGCTGTAAGTGATATAGAAGGGTCTGCATGGAAGTGCCTGTGATCAAGGAGGGAAATAAGTCACATATTTATTAAAAGCAGCACAAGAGAAGGGGAGAGGTCAATAACAACATCAAGTGTCAATAGAAGAAATGTCAAAGGTTATCAAATAAGTGGTAGAGAAAAAAAATTTTTTTTCAGCTCCAAAGGATGTGCAGTCACTTGCTGGCATGGCTTAAAAAGGCCCTCGTGGGAAAAAAATGAGGCTTATGATGAGCTTGAGAGGATTTCAATGAACAGATTTTGAATCCCCCACGACTCCCTCCCCAAGCGCCATTCTGACTCATTTCCACAGAACTTGCATTTCACCGGCTCATCTTCAGAGATAAAGGAAAGTTTAAGAAAAGGTGGGTGGCGCCCATTATGAAATTCTGCATTTCTCACAGTCGAAACTATAAAACATTAGGTCCTAGAGACAGGTGAGTTACCAGGTGCTCCTGGTTCTCAAGCTGTGGCAGTCCCACAAAACTGTGTGCAGACTCTTACCTCCACCAAGGCCGGGAAGGAGAGACATCATTCATAAGGCGGGAACCGTTTCATTGAGTAGGACATAGTGCGAGGAATCAGCCATCATTCTGATCATTACCTGAGTCAGTGAACATGACTGATGGACAAGACATAAAGCTGTTCCAATACTGCTGTGTATATTCATGCGAGACTGGTAGCATCATTTTTCTGCTGGCTGCAGAAGTATCTTACAGACTGGATGCTAAGAAACTGCTGAACGCGGGACTGCCTGCCAATGAAGCAGACAGAGTTATGCTGCTTACTCTTCCCTCCCCGCACCCTGGACACGGGAGAACAAAAATGATCTGCATATACCAAGGGGAATATTAATAGACCTAGAGAAAGTGAAGACACATGGAAGTGAAGAAATAAACCCTTGAAGAAAGAAAGGACAATGCTGTGTGCAAAGGCAAATCGGGGCAAGTTGGAGAAGGGCTCACGCCGAGGGGGAGAAGCGCGGGGTGGGAATTCCAGATGGAGAAGACAGGGGCGCTCCCGCGTTACCGGGTTTATGAGTGATCGGATTATGAGACCCTTTCCGGACTCGGCTCGGTTGTGTCGTTCAGAATTTAAAGCTTAAACTTCAAAACATCTTAAACAAAGGTTGGCATTTTATTCCATGGAGTTATCGTCACCATTAAAATTACTATTCAGATTGAAATTTCAGGAAGTCTTCTTTATTTTCCACTTCCTACAGCATCCAACATTTAATGTCAAGTTAAACTTTTTTCTCTCCATGCTCAGAGTTTATCATGTGAATTTTCAAATACCATGAGTACACGAAGAGAGCATTCAAAGATATAATGCCAAATCTTTGTTTTTATTATTCCAGTGCCTGAGTATTTTAAAACCATTTCTATGTGAAAAATAAGTATTGGGAATTAAATCCGGCAATCCCCCGGTAATTTATGCCCCCTTTGGAACTAACTACCCGTAAGTAGGTGGAGAACATGACTGTACTGTTCACCTCAGAAGTGGAATTTTGTATGTTGCATTATGAACACCACGATTAAGACCCATCGGGGCGCCTGGGTGGCTTAGTCAGTTGGGTGTCTGACTTCGGCTAGAGTCATGATCTCGCGGTTCGTGAGTTCAAGCCCTGTGATGGGCTCTGTGCTGACAGCTCGGAGCCTGGAGCCTGCTTCAGATTCTGTGTCTCCTTCTCTCTCTCTGTTCCTCCCCTGCTTGCATACCATCTCTCTCTCTCTCTTTCAATAATAAAAGAGATTTTTAAAAATTTAAAAAAGAATCATTGCCTTAAAAAAAGTTTGAGACACATCACACAATGTGTTCCTTGGGCAGATGAGATTGCAAAATGAAGCATGTGAAAGCCAGATAATCATCTAAGTTAATATTGTTTAAATTAGGGGCGCCTGAGAGGCTCAGTCGGTTGAGCCTCCGACTTCGGCTCAGGTCATGATCTCACGGTTTGTGAATTCGAGCCCATGTTGGGCTCTGTGCTGACAGCTCAAAGCCTGGAGCCTGGAGCCTGCTTCAGATTCTGTATCGCCCTCTCTCTCTGCCCCTCCTCTGTTCATGCTGTGTGTCTCTCTCAGAAATAAATAAAAAACATAAAAAAATTGTTTAAATTATTGTGTATAACAGTCAACTTATACTTTATATCCTCAAAAGACAGAGATAAATGAAAAGCACTAAGACATTATAGCCACTTTTCCAAACTGAAGCCAACTCCTAAACTCAAAAATGATTTTGAACCTTAATGTTAACTGTTCATTCGTGTATTGCCAAATTTATTGATTGCCTTCTAGGCGCCCGGCACTGTGACAGAGAAGAAATTATTAAAAGTTGCAAAATGGTTAATCATGACTAATAAACACTGAATTTCAGTAAATGTAATGGGCAGGACCTTGGGCTAGATGTCTAAATGTGGCTATTCCCTCACACGGCTTAGTGACCTTTGGAAGGTTCCTAAATCTCCCCTTGATTTTAGTTTCCTTATCTGTAAGCGAGATGATACCTAAAATTGCTTTGCAGCCTAAATTGTCATATTCTTATGAAAAAAAAAATGCCTTTAGTTTTAGATAAGTTACGGTTGAATTAACTAGTCTGTTTTGGGACAGACTAGAAAAATTGGGTAGGCTCTGATGCTAATGAAACCATGCTCGTAATTTCCATTTTGACCTAAGGTCTAAAACAGACTCATACCAGCTTTCCAAACAAGTGCTCTAATTCAGGGTTAGGGCGTGGGTGTGACAGATAAGCCACAAATCAACCACAAGCCCGAGCCCTGTGAAGATAGCACCATGATTTCTCCTTTGTAGACCAAAGGACAACATTGAGATTCAGGGATTCAGGTTGATTTTTCCATTATGGACATGACTAAGGAAATCTGTCCAGGAACTTGGTGAGAGGCAGAAAGTGGAAGTAGAGGCAGCACAATTGCCCTTTTGGTGGCTACCTACAAGGCACCGACAGTTTGAGGATGGTGACGATGAGAAGCTGAAGAAACCGGGAAAAAAGACTTTCTCTACTTAGAGATGGAAGGTGCACTCCTACGACCTGTGTAGCCCATCCTGTGGCCATTTTGGGGAGAAAACAAGGCACAGGTACTGTGCATTCTCCAAAGCCAATTTTTGTTTAGATCCCCAAAAGAGAGATATTTATTTTGTGACTTCTGTGTCCCTGGCACACTTCTAGGAGTGGGGATACAAGACGGAGTCCCTGCTTGGTGGAGCTTACCTTCTAGTCGGCGAAAATACACATTAATGAATAACTAAGTGACACAGCTCCAGGTGCAGAGAAGGCTGTGGAAACTAGGAAATAGTATAATGAGATAGAAAGTATGAGAGAGGAGGGAGAAGGCAGGAATGACACTCAGGTAGTCAGCAAAATGCCTCTGCGGAAGTGCCATTTGAGATGACATGTGAGTGGCGAGGAGGAGGCAGACTTGCAAAGGTGTTGGCGAAATGCGTTTTAAGGAAATAGCCCAGAAATGGGACTCTGGAGTGTTAAAAAAACAGGAAAAAAAAAAAGCTCTAGGGGCACCTGGGAGGCTTAGTTAGTTAAGCGTCTGACTTTGGCTCAGATCATGCTCTCCCGGTTACGGGTTTGCACTGACAGCTCAGAGCCAGAAGCCTGCTTCAGACTGTGTCTCCCTCACTCTCTGCTCCTCCCCCGTTCACCCGCACTCTCTCTCTAAAAACAAATGAACTTTAAAAAAAAAAAGAAAGAAAAAGAAACAGAACACTCTAGAGAATAGAACCCCGGGGCTGGGGGGTGGGGTGGGGTGAGGGGTAAAAAGAAAAGACAACCTGAGGTACTTGCAGGCTATAGAAAACAGTTTCAGTGTTTCAGTTGCATTGGAAAGTCCTTGAGAGTTTTAAGGAAGAAGTAATAATACTTACATTTTAAAAAGACTACTACAGCTGCTGTGTATTTTGTACTGTGTGGGACTGAGACGGGAAAAAGTAAATTTTACATGGAAAAAATTTCATAAAGCTTTTCTTTAACAGAAAATAGAATCAGATTTAAAATGTGAAACATTGGCTCCTATCTGCATGTGTCTCTGCATGTCAGATGTCTTCGATAAAGCTTAAAAAAGTACAATTGTTATTTGACTGCCCTGTAACCCACATTGTAGGAAACAATCTCCAAGGGAAGAAGTAATATTAAATAATGCCCCAAAGAGGGCCCAGGCTGGGCAGGGTGGGAGGGAATGGATAACACACGGAATGGAAATCTGAGCCCAAAGTAAAGGTCAGTAATCAAAAGTATGATTTGTGGAAAGATGTGAAAAGAAGGAACTCAGATAAAGAATTGATCTTATCCTGATAAACTATAAACATGGAATGATGACAGGAAATAGATTTGCGTCTTCTAGAGACAGTATAAACATCTTTTCTGAGTTTGTGTGACTTAATGGATCCAGATTTGGAAGGGGCAGTTACTACCGTTGAGGGAAGTAAGAACTACTAATAAACATGTAGTTTTTTTCGTGAAAAACTAGACCCACTCGAATAATACGTGTAGCTTATGTTTTATTAAACACTGAAGAACTTATTTTCAGGAAAATGCACAAAATGAAATAAGAACAACAACACAAAACTGCAGAAGGATTTTCTCATAATCTTACGTGGAAAAACTACAGTTTTTAACACCTTGATTTATGCCTTCCAGGCTTTTTTCTGTTTTCCTATTATGTATTTTTACAACAGGAGTTTCCTCTTAAACATATCATTCCATTGTCTGGTTTTATCACTTAATGTATGTAAACATAGATTGCAGTTTGTACAGTTTCTTCTTTTTTTTGATAATAAGCCTATATTTGTAATTAAAACAGTTAAATGCAGTATCATAATAAAAATGGTTAGTATTTTAGAGAGAAAAAATGGTGAAATGCTGTCCTATAGAGAGTTAGTTCTATTTTTAAATTTGTAATTTAAAAAGGAAATGAGTTTTTCCTTCAACTTAAATTTTATGCGATCATCCTATGAATTTGGCACCATGCCATGTAGTTCGGGGAATACAAAAAGATTAGAAAACCTAGTGAATGACCCTAACTTCAAATATACTGTATGAGGAAAAAGGCATAAATATGTCAAGCAAGTAAAAACAATTCAAAGCAGCAAATAAATAAGTATAAAATAACGTGTGGGAGCCTGGGTAGCTCGGCTGATTAAGCACCAACTTTGGCTCAGGTCATGATCTTGCGGTTCCTGAGCTTGGCCCCATGTCGGGCTCTGGGCTGACAGCTCAGAGCCTGGAGTCTGCTTTGGAGTCTGTGTCTCCCTCTCTCTCTGCTCCTCCCCTGCCCTCCCTGCCCCTCCCTCAAAAATAAAATAAACATTTAAAAAAAACTTTAAAAGGAGACTGTGCAATACACATGCCACAGACTTTAGAATAAAGAAAGTCAATTTCCATGAAAGTAAAGTTACTTTCTTTAGTTAAACACAGGTGCCAGACATTGCACCAAATACTATGAACACAAACAAGCAAGAGATAGAATCCTGAAGCTCTAGAGCTGCGCCGTCCACTAGAGTAGCCACTAGCTACATGTACGCATAAAGCCCCCGAACGTGGCTAGTCCAAATTGAGATGTGTTGTAAACATAAAATGCACTAGAGTTTGATACTGTGAAGAAAATGTAAAATATTTAATTTTTATATTGAGTATATTTTAAAATGTTGAGTGATAATGTCTTGGACATATGGTGTTAAATCAGATATATTACTAAAATTAATGTCACCTGTTTCTTTTTCATTTTTTAAGGTGGCCACTAGAAAATGGAAAGTTACGTCTACGGTTCACATCATACTTCTATTAATCAGTGCTGCTCTGGATTTTTAAAATCTGGACAAGAAGATGGCAAATTAAAGCCACACAAGATAAGCCCTGCCAAGTGGAGGGAGGTAGGAAAGAGAAGCTGAGGCTTCCGGGGAACTACAAGCCATCCAGCAGTCTGGGAAGGCGTGGGAAGAGTCTTGGCTGATACCAGTAAAGAATTGTCATTCTCATAAACCAACCAACCATGGAAAGGAAGGAGGAGGTACAATGTTTTTGTGGGGAGTGATGATACTTAGCTTTAGACAAATTATTACAGGCGATGGTGGGATCCTCAAGTTCACACACACTGGCATAGCTTTGGCCTTGGATCTCAGGAGAAAATTGGGATTAATGATGCAATTTGGGAGTTTTCTGGACAGATGTGGTGATTGAATTATGCAAGGGGGAAGAGAAAGAGAGAAAAATGTCTGACTTGTGGAAGAACTGCATTTAGAGGAAAAGAGGAGAGAACCTTAAGAAGCCAGAATGGGGAGAGTAGTGTCATTGATGCTGAGGGAGAGAAGGGTTGAGGGCAAAGACTGGTTCATTCTTTTTTCCCCCTGTGCTTTTATTTATATTTGTTCAGTATTCATTCACCCAATGTTTAATAAATACTTACTCTATGCCAGGTCTTGTGAGACTTGCTGGAGACACAGCAGTAAACATGGGTGGTGACAATGGTATAGTGTAGAGGGAGGCCAGGGTGAGGAGGCTATGGNAATGACATTTAGTCAACACAGCTATCAATGTATCGCAGAACCAAAACAAGAACATAAACTAATCAAAACAGCCTTAGAGTATTACTTAATAAGGCATATAATAAAGTTAATAAAGTATTTAATTATATTTATGTTTGCCATATGGATTTAGTATAAAGCAGCTGCCCAACGCTGGCACTGTTGATGAACGAGGAGGCTGTCCTGTGCTTTGTAGGCTGTTTAGCAACATCCAGGGCCTCTACCCACTAGATACTAATAGCAATCCCCTCGCTTTCCCTCTCTGAGTCTTGGCAATCAAAGATGCTGCCAGATATTGCCAGATGTGCCCTGAGGGGAGGGCAAAATGGTTCACAGTTGGCAACTACCAGCCTGAAGTAAAAATTCAGCAGTTAAATCAATGATTATGTATGGCAAAGAATACTAATTAAAATCATGCTAGAGGATAGGTCCTTCAACTTTTGATGGCTTAATACAAAGAATTAACTTCTTATTCATTGGCGGG
>NW_027528617.1:141217-158306 GCF_008692635.1 Crocuta crocuta
TCCATTGGTAGTACGGAGTTGGGAAGGGGTATATGGTCGTTGGGAAGCTGAGACTCCTTCCATCTGGTGACCCTTCCATTTTCAATATATGACTTCAGATTTCCCTGGGTGTCAACACTTAGCTGGCAGGCCAAAGAAGAAGGGAGTGTGGGCTCTCAGAGGTGGTATTTATGGACCGGGTCTGAAGAGAATATGATCACTTCTGTCCACATTCTATTAGCTGACATGGAATTACATTTCCACAGCAAAGAAGGCTGAAAAGTGCTGCCCCACTGTGAACCCAGAAGGAAAGGGAAATGTGTTTTGTGAACAATTAGCCAGTCACTGCCAATAAGCCACGACTACCTTAGACCTCAGATGCAATTTTGTTCTTAAGGATCAGATTTGAATGTCTACAACAGTCAACTTGATAACAGTGTTAGCTGAATCTCCATGTGTTTTATTGCCGTGTACAGACGCTGTTGCTTTAGAGTTGGTAGTATTGAGTTTCAGCTGCTATAGGAAAGCAACAAAATGAATTAGGGTGTCTGTGCTGAACAACACACATCCATTATGCAAATAATTTTATAAGCACTTGGGGCAAATGAGCAATGCTGCCCTTCAAAGAGATGCAGGATGGAATGTTAAATGTTATGACTGAAATCACAGATTGGATGGGAACTTGAACTCATAGCCAGGGTTACCTCGGGAAAGTCACATGGCTGACTTTCTGGATATGGATGTGGGTACAGTTACTTCATGTCTAAAAGGCTGGAGTTGCGACACACAAACCATCCGTCAGCAAGAAAATGAAAAAGACTTCATTAAAATCATCTGAGATGATAACTCACTCAGCCTCACAAACCTATGACTTATTTGAAAAATAGAATAACAAATAGTTGGCATTAAACAGCATTAGTGCAGCACACCTCTCATGCTTATTTTGTTCCTTCACCAGGTTAGTATTTGCCATCATTTAACTAAGAAGCCAGACAGTACCTATACTACCTAGATTACCAAACCAATTTCTCAACACCCCAGGGCAGGAGGAGCACCCTCAGGGCATTAGAGTGCATAAAGTAATGCAAGAGCCACCTCAGCTCAGCACATGGTCAGGAGGGGGCACTCTCAAAGACCTGATAGGTTTGACGACCAGATAAATAAGCGTGTCCAATATGTTGCACCTTGTAGTACATTGTTTCTTAGAAACAATATTGTGATCTGTTGCCCAGGCTAGTTGCAAGATCTACACAGTCTACAATGTCACCAAAATATAAAACTATTCATGGAAGAGTGTGGACTAACCCACAAATAGCATTCAATTCCTTCTGTTAGATTTGCAGGCAGCATGGTATGTTAAGTAGCAGCTGGGGCTCATAATAACTAACTCATGGAACTGCTGGATTCATTAAAAAGACAGCAAATAAAAGACATCTGGCCCCAAGTATGTACCATGAAGGTTGGTTCTGTGTCATTCCATTTTCTTCTTTCCTTCCACCTGAATGCAATTACATTTACTTATATTTGTTTCTACATTATTCTGAAGTGGCAATAAAATGACCTTTGGAAAAGAAGATAAAACTATATTCCCTTCACAGTACAAGTCTGTTCAGAAAAAATCAAATTAGATATTCAGAGCAGCGATGATGAAAAATAAGCATAAACTATCAGCATGCAGCTGAATAATCTTTTCAAGAATGTCAATAGAGAAGGCACTTTGCCTTGCATATGGTCTTAGGTCTTCATAAAAATGTTAGCAGCAATTTGCACCGTATTTTTCATCTATGTATGGCCTGTTTTCTTCTTCTGAGTCACTGCAGTGAACTAGCAAAATAAATCCGGCAATGAGGGGAGGCCAGCATGGGGCAGACATGGCTAGCTGGCCACAAAAGGTGTGCCCCCTCTCCTGAAAAGTAGGGTTGTTGGCTGCCTGTCTGTCCCAGCCTCTTTGCTTTTAAGGGGAGTCATGTGACCATTTTTGGCCAATGCCTGTGAGCAAGAGCAATGCTTAAGACAAAAGCATACTGGGAAAAGTGGTAAAAACCAGAAGACATGCCAAGAAAAGAGACCACCAACAGGAGAAACAACATTCCTGTTATTCCTATGGATGACTTCGATCATTTTAATGCAGCTCAAGTCTTTACTCCCAAAGACAAACAACATTAAATTAAAGACAACGTTATTTGATAAAATTAATGTGGCAATTCATGGAGATTTCCAAACCAAACAGCCAGTGTTAATAAAAGAAAATTGGAAAATTACAGATCTTTCCTCTGAAAGAAATAAGTGATATTTTTGAAGATGAAGAATGGATCTATTAGAATGTTTCTGGGAAACATACTCCCAAGTCATCGCTGCTAGTATAATACACTCGGCCCTCTTACAGACCGAAGGAACATTAAGTGAGGTGTTTTCCCTGCACTAACATGATTTTTGCGGACATCTGCCAATAGGAGAGAAGAGACAGAGGAAATATTGCCAAGAATTTTGACACTACAAAGACTGAAAGGGAATGCTGAGTGAATTAAGAGCTTTAGGAACTTTTAAAACTCAGAATATAGAGCCATTGTTTGGTACACTGAGAAAATTTATAAGGATAATTTTGAAATTCTTAGAACAACAGAAATCTAGCCTATATTATCACTATTATTTTTCTCTGGTTGTTTCTCTATCCTACCACAGTCGCCCAACGTATTACTGCACATTAGGAAACCCAATTTAAAAGTGGTTTACAATTATAGAAATAACAAATCCTTTTGTTTTATTTTCTTTGCTTTTCTGAATATTTTCAATATCTCTACATTCTGAGAACAAAGCAGGGGTGTACACACATGTCTTTAGAAGTATTTACTAACCTTTTTTTAAAGAAATGTCCATTATTTGGGGGCACCTGGGTGGCTCAGTCAGTTAAGTCTCCGACTTCAGCTCAGGTCATGATCTCCTGGTCCGNCTCTCTCTCTCTCTCTCTCTCTCAGGGATAATCATGAAAGACATAAAATGCCCATCTTTTAAAATTTATCCTAGAATTCCTTGTCCAGTAAATTTTTGTTAAAAATTAAATATTTATAGGGGTGCCCAAGTGGCTCAGTCAGTTGAATGCACAACTCCTGATTTCGGCTCAGGCCATCCTGGTTCAATGGGATTGAGTCCAGTGTGGGGCTCCATGCTGAGCTTGGAGACTGCTTAAGATTCTCTTTCTGTCTCTGTCTCTGTCTCTCTCTCTCCCTCCCTCTGCTCCTCTCCCCCACTCACACACTCGTGCACTCTCTCTAAAAAAATAAATAAAAATGAAACACTTTTAAATATTTATTGAGTCAATACATATTTGTTGAATGACTGAAAAAAACAAATGACTGCATAATGGTCCACAGGCACTTTTTGAGAGGTAGGTAAAGTAAATTGATTTTTTCCAAGGCAATCCAAATGAGTAACAGAAACATGATTGTTGCTTGTGACTCACAAAACCCTGGTGCCCACGGGTCATGTGGGTGGGGGACTTCATGAACACAATCTGTGTATCCCAGAAAACCCTGCAGAAGGCCATTCAGAATCAGTCTGGAAACAAAAAGGAAGAGAGAAGACATAAGCCTATTGTTTCATTGATTTTTATTTTTTATTGAATTATATTTAGATATGTTTTGGAGGTTTCTTCTCATCATTTTCTTTGAAAATCCTTCTTCCTCTCTTCCTCCCATCTTCCTTTCCTCTTGACCCTCTTTCTCACTCTCCTCTTCCTCATCTTCTCTGCAGTATAGTTCTCCATATTGTGCCAGTCATTGGACATATTCATTGTGACCAGCCAACCAAAGTTAGGTGTGGCATGCCGAACATTTTCTGTCCTGATACGTGCAGCTATTTTCAGCTCTTGGAAGAAGTTAGTTCAGATCACTTAATCTTAAAACCAATTGAACCCCTTATAAACATTTGCTGAGGCCAAATGAAATATGAAGAAAAGGAAATAAAATATAGTTGACCAAGATCACAATGAGCATTACCAGCATGGGTTTAGCCTTCCTGGTCAGCTAAGTCATATCCAATGTCACTCTCCTTTTTCGACTCTAATGAAACCATTAATGTTTGGAAATGCCTAAATTGACCATGGGTTTATAGACTTGACATGCTTGATAAGAGTGACCTTGTGGCAAGGTGAAGATAAAGGGGTTCCCCTCTTCCCTGGGCCCTATGTTATCCAGCCTGACTTGCAGATTCTGCTTCCTCTGTCATGACTCTAGCTTGTCATTATCATTTGTTATTCTGTTAAATCATGGAGTTCAGCCTGATCAACTAATAGGAGTAAAGGGCTACACGATTATTGACAACATTTTTAGAGTTGTTCTTAGTTCTCCAGTGAGCTGGCAGCATCCTGTGTCCATATACAGCCCAGTAGCCTCCGAGGTACATGTAATTGCAGGACCTGACAGTGAAGCTTTAAACTGAAGCTCCAAGCGGAAAAGGGATGTACACATTGTTTATTCAGTATTACAGAGGGTGTTTTGGATCAATCTACCTGCCATGGGAAGGAATTAGCCAGGAAGTCCTTTACCTAGGGACTTCAAGATCAGGTATGATATCCAGGTCCTCACCTCCAGGGAATTTCTTTCCAATCATTCTTGAAATTTGAACTGAGTTTATTTTATCTCAACATTTCTGGCATATTATGGCCATGAAAGCTTCCCATTCTGGATTCTTGGTGTCCTCTACCCTCCAGTCTACTTATATATTCACTTATCTGACAAGCAATCAATAAACATTTATGCTACATATGGGACAGATATTGGACTTAACTTCTTTGGGTACAAAATGATAACACACACTCAGGGAGAATGTGGTCTGGATCTATAATGAATGGCTTTGCATTCACTCCACTGACTTGAATCTGCTGAGTGGAAACTGACCAGAGGTAGTCTTTTCGAGTTACCTGTATCTAATGTAGATTTTTCTACACAAGATTCTCCAGAGTAAACTGTTTAATCTAGGTGAGTGCCTATGATGGTTGATTGGTCTCCTTGTAGAAATAGATTCTCTCTCTCTCTTTCTCTCTCTCCATCCTCCATCAGTGGCTGTTGAGGATAGATCTGGCTTTCAAGATCAAGAGCTTTCTGCTACAGACTCAACATTTCAGTGTCAATGAGAAGAAGGATACCAAGTGATGCTGCAACGGAGTGCAGTGTCATCAAATTATGAAACTAGGGGCTTTATATTTAGCACACCCTAATAATTTGCTCCTAGATGTGTTCAGTGCACATGCTGGCTCTGCTACCCCCACTTATCTGGCTGAATGTTTTACATCTACAACATCAGGCAACCCTTTAAGACGTGATACTGATAAGATGTAGTGCCCTTCACTGGGTCTAGGCAGCTCTTACAGGTTGATTCTATGACTCTGTGGTTAGAACCAGGACTGAGACTCAAAATTTACACAAATGTGTGCATGTGTGTATACACACATATTGCATACACAGATTTAAAGTTTGTTTTCTCTATCAAAAATATTGATTTAAATAATAGATCCCATATGGTGGAATTTTTGGCAAAAGAGGGGAGAGATTTTTGTAGCAGTTGACTATTCTTCAGCTCCCTTAGGTGCCCTGTATCCCCAAAGCCTATTATCTACTCTGTTCAATCTAGCACTGGCATAGGGCCTGGTGGTAACATTGCTGTCTTTCTAGATGAGGCTGAATTTAGGAGCTTCAGGTGTGTTTGCATCAGTGAAGAGTCTTTAGAAATGCTTCCAGTTTAACACAATTTTTATGTACATTCTTCCAGTTTTCATTTTAGTTATTACGTTGAGACAAATATGATCCACATTTTCCCTTTCATTTGATGACATGGCAGGTGATCTTTCCAGTAAAAAGGACGTCCCCTGAGAGCTAAAACATGGGGATTTGATTTGCCAAAATTAAACACACTATGATTTAAAATCTCAGATTGCTTCAGAATGCGAAGTTAACAAGTACAAGATGAACCTGTAATCTAGAAAAATATATCCCTCTTCCCTATAATTCTATTTTTATTATTACTGTCTTATAAGAAAACAATAGAAATGTACAGGGCAAAACGGACTCTCTTGTTTTTAAAGTCTTCCTGCTCCTCCCCCCCCCCATTTGTTTCGTTGGTAATTTGGAACAGTATGAAGTACCATTTCTCAGGGTGTTCCACAGAACACAAGTCCCACAAAAGTTACCTTGCTAAAAATCTTCATCAATCAAATGTAGAAATTACTCAATAGTATATTCCGTTTGGAGATTCACAATGTATGTTACCATCTGGAGGCTCTGAAAGAATAGAAGGTAGTAAAAGAGCATTCTTAATGTTATCTAAGCCAGCCTTGTCTGCTCTGCAAGTATATCTATTAATCTCCATGAACTGTACTTTGGGAAATATTTACCAACTTTTTCATAGTTACTTAACCCCTAAATATCTCTCCTCTGTAGAAACTGGAGGCAGTGTAGTTAGTTAGATGTATGGACTTTGGACTCAGACAACTTGGGTACAAGCTCCAATTCTGCTATTTACCGATTGTGTGACCCTGAGCAAGTGCCTTAATCTCTTTAAATGTCAGTCTTCCCATCTCTAAGATGGGCATCAAAATAGTACCAACCGTATAGAGTTGTTGGGAAGACTTAATAGCTTTGATAATGTACTTAGCATAGTGCTTGGCACATAGAAAGCTCTCAAATTTTTGATAATTAGTATTGTATCATTATTATTAGAGATGGCTCTGGGTCTCCACCTTAGCTACCCGTAAGCATTCAAGTCTCTGCTGTGATTTCCATCTTGATCTTATCATTCAGAAGCGATAGATTTGCACAGATAATGGATCTCCCAACAAGCCAGATTTCACATCTGGAATCTGCTCCAAACATGATCTACACATCGAAGTCTAAAGAAGCCAATCTCACTCACAGGCAAACTGCAGAGATGAGTTTATCTACACCAGTTCAGTTATCTAACCTAACCAGTTCATCTTCCTTGCCATTCTGTACTTTCAGTCCTTTCATTTTCTACCTTTTTTTCCCCTTTTTATGCTTTTCAGCTGCAGAACTACTTTGTCTAATTTTGTGTTCCCCTCCCACCTTCTATCCAGCATTAACGAATTTGGGGTAACTTGGCTATGCTTTGCTAACCCAGCAATTCAACAAATAGTTACTGAGTACCTAAGTGGTCCTCGGACTTATGTATTACTTTGAACATACAAGCCCAGGGTATGATTCCAGTAAAAGCAGAGTCTGAATGTTTACTTAACATGAGGGGGGGAAAGCAAAAAGAAAACAGCTTCTTTGGCAAGCTGACTTGATTAAAGAGCTGAAATTCAAGAAGCCCTCTGGTGAGGAGAGAGAGACTGTGAGCACAACAGGAAGAAGCCATAGACTCAGTGGCAAAGGTTGAGTTTTTCTATCACAGGCACACTTCATTTCCCAAACGCCCTCTCCCTGAAAGCTGCTGACAGAGCTTTGGCAAAGGCTCATCCTCCGGCTCCCTGATAAGCTAAGCCCTATTTTATATTTAACTCACTCCTGAGCAGGAGGGGTGGGGTGCGGATGCCTTGTTTATAAGGGGAGCTGTGACAGTCTTCTCCGCAGTCCTCTCCCTCCAGCTCAGCCTGTCTTCGGGAGCCCTTATCCCACCCCCTGGTTTCCGCCGTCATCCTTCAGTGGCCGCTGGGAACCGTGAGGGGAGAGGAAAGACCGCAAGGAGCCAGAGAGGGGTGTGGGAAACCACGAACTCGGGCTGCCAAGCCAGGGAATTCCTTCCAATTTAAAAAGGAAGTCAGCTGACGTTAGTTCGTTAACTTGAACATCCTTTCACGTGCAATATCTGACTTTGGAAACAAAAATGAACTTTGCGGAGGGAGAGGACTCCAAGAGATACTGCATTAAAACAAAACATGTGGCTATTATCTGTGCGGTGGTGGTGGGGGTCGGATTAATAGTAGGACTTTCCGTGGGCTTGACCAGGTCGCATGACTCCACCGGCGACGCTGGGCAGGACACAGCTCCGACTCCTTCCCACTCTCCTTCCACTGAGAGCCCTCCGCAGGACCAGGGGGTCTGCCCTGCCAGCGAAGATGAAAGTGGAGACTGGAAAAACTTCAGGCTGCCGGACTTCATCAACCCAGTGCACTACGACTTGCAGGTGAAGCCCCTGATGGAGGAGGACACGTACACAGGCAGCGTGACCATCTCCATCAACGTGAGCGCGCCCACCCGGCACCTGTGGCTGCACCTGCGGGAGACCCGGCTCACCCGGCTCCCGCAGCTGAGGAGGCCGTCCGGGGAGCAGGTGCAAGTCAGGCGGTGCTTCGAGTACAAGAAGCAGGAGTATGTGGTGGTGGAGGCAGGAGAAGAGCTGGCACCCAGCACTGGCCAGGATGTCTACTTCCTGACCATGGAGTTCGCCGGCTGGCTGAACGGCTCGCTCGTGGGGTTTTATAGAACGACATACGTGGAGAACGGACAGATCAAGTAAATATTAATTTTTGCTGGCTTTACCCTCAGCTGACCTATTCGTTTTCTATTTCTTTCCCTTTCCTTTTCACTCTCCCCTCTTTAGCTGTTTCGTTGGTCTGATTGTTATCTAAACTTGGTTTCAATTCTGCCGGGTCACCTGGGAAACAAAACCCACGCCCGGTTATATTTTCAAAGCCTATCATAAAACTTGAAAGTATTGAATGCGCTGCATGGAGCTCAAAAAAAAAAAAAAAAACAGTGCAAGTCTCTTATTTCATCAGGAAAAATCATAATGTACTGCATCCTGTCAGAATGTAGAGACTCCTCAGATTTTTAAAATATACGTGTTCGGTAAATTTCACTGCTATAGTCTTGGGCTGTATGACAATGGTTTTAAACTGAACTTTTAAAAATATATTACACTAAATTCAAGTGAAACTTAGTAAATGTCAGTCATAATTCTGAGTATTTTGTTTGAGAAAAGATGTTGAAAGAATACGTAGAATCCAAGGAATTGTCTTTGTGTCTTTGTCTAAGAAGGAAGGCAGGATTCTGTCTTTGTCTAGTAATGGCCAGAACCGTGTTTCGCAGAGAAGGTTTTAATAAACTTGAGTCCACACATTAGTGGCAGCACATGGATAAATCCATGGGCTTATTGTTCATCTTGCAATATTCAATGGTAACGCTAATAACCCTTGCAACACGAAAGATATGTTAAGTAATTAAGGACATAAAAATATATTAAATAATTGATATACGTAGTTTTGTACTTTTGTTTTTAGTAAAGATAGTTACTTGCCTTGACAATCAGATGCTATTACCAGAACTATGTTAAAGGCATAAACTCTCTCAATGAATTAAAAAAAAAAAAAAAACAACCTTCACTCTGGGTGTGGCCCTTGCATCAGGAAGGGAAACTATACTGAGGTATCACTGAGCTTGAAATTGCTTTGACCTTGCTTATGTGGATTCTTGACAGGTAAATGATTAAGAAACTTTAGTGTCAAGGTTTAGAAATGTGAGTCTGGGGCCCACCTGCTGAATATCTCTTCCCTATGTTGTTTTAAGCATCTTATGAAACAGAGTAAACCAAAAGAATTTTGGTCAAAATTCTTCCTACTGTTTGTCAGAGAGACCCAGGGACTAAAATGAAGTGTTTAAGTATCCCTATCTTACTGTGAGGTACACTAGTAAATTGAGTAGAAATGATAATTTGGAAAAGTATTTGAAGAGAACACGCTCATATAGATACTATATCTTAGTCTCGCTGGTAATAAAACAAGCTTCTTTTTTGATGTTTTTTTCTTCTTATAAAAATTAAAAATAATGAAAGCATGGAAGATTATAAAGATGGAAAATCAAAAGAAAGGAAAAAGAGAATTTTCACATCCAGAGGTAACTTTGGTAACATGTTAATAAATATTTATTAGGCAATCAAATTTTAATTATATTATGTCTATGTATCTACGTACCTTTTTAACTTCATATAAGCATTTCCTCTCATTCTTCTATATTCTCAAGAATCTGATTTTAAACACTCTGCATGAAAGCACAATTATTTTTTAACACCTGTTTCCTAATACTGGACATTTATGGTGCTTTCAGTATTATAATAAACAAATCAGAAAAGGCCATAGTTGTAAGTAAGCCTTTAAGTATATATCTGTTTATTTCCCTATGGTAGGATATGATCAATAAAATAGAATTGCTGGGTCAAAGAGTACAAATATATCAAGAAACTTGTAACATTTATTTTGCTTATTTCATAAATAACACACATTCACTGCAAAACAGTTGGAAGCCAGAGAAAATTGCTATCACTCAAGTAAGTCATTGTTAATATTTAAGCAGATATTCTTCTGGTATTTTTTCTGAACACAGATAAACAGGGCATTATGTTGTACATAGTATCGTGTAACAAGTTTTTAGACTATATCTACACTTTCGCATGATTTAGAGATGACTTATGGATACATGATTGTTGATTATATGAATATAATGTAATTTATTCAACTTTTCCATTAAATTTGGGAATTAGAGTTTCTCCTACCGTTTTACCTTTTTAATAAACACCTATTAAAATGTAATAGGGAACTTCCTAGGAGATTGGCCCAGACTACATATGTATGTATGCAGATGTATATGTATACACACGTATACTGATATAAGGCATGCGCATGTGTGTGCGTGTGTCTCCAAACTTAATTTCGAAGATCTGTCCCAAATTTCCTTTCCGCAGATGATGAATAACAGTGCCTATTTATCTGACCTTCATTAGTGATTTCAGAGTTTCCAGTTTGTGGGAGAAAGGCCTAATATTTGGAAGAATACTCACGCACTTTCAAGAGATTCTAAAAATTCATTGAAGTGAAAACAAGTCAAAACTTTTAAGTGATTATTGCTAAGACCTGAAAATTGTTTCTTGAGTTGAGAAAACAATAGAACTTTCATCTGAGTAAAGCCAGCAAAATATTATAAAAATTCTATATCAACAAGAAGGCCAAGAAATATGGAACAACATCCTTTTAATAAATTTCTGTTTGTACTGCACAAGTTTAAACAAGCACTATGTACTAAAATGTGTATTATTCATTCAACTCTGGATTATTTTACTGGCCAGTTAACTTTACCATAAAATATATACCCAAGAGCCAATATTCTGAAACTCGGCTGTCATGATTGTTCAGCAAACCTAAGTAACAGAAAGATTAGCGAGAGGGCTGCGCTCAGGTGGGTTCCATGGAGGATCGGGAGCCTGAGGTCATCCGCTTTTATTGGTAGCAGTTGACGCTCACGTTACACAGGATGCTGCCAGTTCTGTACTGCGTACATGGTTTGGGAACAGTTCTGGCACATACTCGGTAACTTCAGTTGGGCTAAATGGAACCCTTTTTGTTTATCTTGCTTTGAAATATTTCAAGCATGTGAGGAAAGTCCATACATTTTTTAATTCAAGCCTCTAAGTAACATTTTGACAGTGCAGGCCTGTGGGGGTTCTCATCCGCGGTGCCCGTATAAGGAAGCAGGAGTGAGTTCATTGGGAGCAGCACCATTCTTTCATATTATAGAGTGAGCCACATGATATTTGATGCACATGCAATTTAAAATACCATCACAGCAGTACGCTTTTTAAGTGTGCAGCCCAATTATATTTTCTGACTCTTCTGTCTTGTGAAATTCAACTCCAGGACTGAGTACTGGCGGTTGCATATTATCATTGGGATATTATTGCTGCGACCACAATGCAAACTCAATGCGAATGTGCTTGGGAGTAACCAAAATGACTTGATTTCCACAAATACAACCAAGACTTGAATTTGAACTTCACAGAGCCCAGCTCTCTGGGCTGCTTTCTCTTGAATTCAAAGGCAAGGGGAGAGTTGGAGAAGAAGGTAGAGCCAGCTTAGAGCTCCCTGGCATTAATATCCATATCATCTTTCTAGGGACAGGGCTGTAGTAAGGCTTAGAAGAAAGTTTGAGAAACTTTAAAAGTCACTTTTCCTGCTCTGCTCTGTTCCTTATGATCTGAAGAAACTGCTTTTATTTTTTTATGTTTTTTTACTGTTTTTTTAAAATTTTATTTATTTATTTATTTATTTTACAAATAGTTTATTGTCAAATTGGTTTCCATATAACACCCAGTGCTCATCCCCACAAGTGCCCTCCTCCGTGCCCATCTCCCCACTCCCCCCCACATCCATCAGTCCTCAGTTTGTTTCTCAGCATGCAAGAGTCTCTCATGGTTTGCCTCTCTCCCTTTCCCCCACCATTTCCCCCCTTCTTCTCCCCCTTGTTCCTCAGTTAGGTTCCTCCTGATCCTCCTATACGTGCAAACGTATGATATTTGTCCTTCTCTGCCTGACTTATGAAGAAACTGCTTTTAAAAGGGTCGGAACCTTTGGAATGTTTTTCTGTCCACACCACCACTACCCTCCTCACTATACACTGTATCGTATAGCAAGTGTTTCCAGTTGTTCTCTTCCCAAACAGACCTGCCCTCTACTCGCATCCCCAAAGTGTATACTGTTTTCTTCTCTCCAAGGGTCAGCATTTCCTTCCCAGGGCTTGAGCTACTCTTACACAGCATTTCCCAGCTTGCTGTTCCACGGAGTTCTAGTTGAATAGGATATTAATAGATACTTCCAGAACAAAAGCAGGGGAGGGATTCTGTGGCCAAATTGGTTTGGGCAATAACACTAAGTACAACAACAACAAAAAAGATGTTTTTCTTGTTTTAACGATGGGACTTCTGAGAGACTTTTATAGAATAACGTACATTACGAATCTCTAGAGACTGCTGTGAAGTAGGTGGTTTCCCAAATACACGAGACTGTGAAATCTTCTGTGTGTCCCCAAGAGTAGGGCTGTCCCTCTCTTGGACACACAGTGAGTACTTTGATATTACTGAATGAATATACAGAAGCATTTTTACATAGGCTCTCACACAGCCAGTGTCCTTTGGCACATGCTGGGACATGCTGCATAGCCAGAGCCATTTTCCCATTATAGAGTCCAACTTCCACCAGTAACATCTCTGTCTTTCCACTCCGTCAGGATGGACATTTTTCCTGGGTTCCTTTTCTCCACATCTCTTCCAAAGGAAGAGGAATTGGTAAAATCTTGCTTTTGTTTTTAACTTAGGACTGCCGTCTTTATATTTCAAGGACTGAGAATCATTGGAATTAACAGTAATTACAATTCGAATTTACAAGAGGGACAGACGGGGTCTAGTTTGGGTTTTCAGGGCATTAAATGCATTGCTAGGATCGATGCTGAATTCTGATATAGTGGTGGGATTTCAAAAGACAGAAGCAAGCAAGAGCATAAAAGCAGGTAAAAAAGGAAAGGTGCCCAGTCAGAAGAGCAGAGTGAGGAAGAGAAATTAGTTTGTAGGAGAGTTTTATATGAAGAGGTGAGCTGGAGATAACTCTGGAAGTCCCACTGCGGGGGCGGGGTGGGGGGGAAGGAAGGCTAGCTAATGGCAGGCCTGTAGGAAAAACTAACTGGTGACTGTTTAGGTGGATGGTGAAGGAAAGAGCTAAGTCCATGTGTGGGCATATGGGAGATATTGCAGTGATCCAGGAAAGAGAAGATGGGGATCATGTAAAACAGTGATTTCTGGACAGACAGAAAGGGACACAATGGAGAAAATAGTTTGGAGGTGACATGGTCGGGATTTGCAGACTGCCTGACTGTGGGAAAGGAATGAGTTAGTTATATGTCTCGTATGCCACGGATATCTGATCTGATAGCTCACACCTTTAACTGGTACTGGAAATAGAATAGAAGAAACTGGTTTAGGGGGGAAGGTAACGACTTTGTTGTCAGATGCCTATCAGACATCTAGGAAGACATGTCAAATAGACATTTGGATAAATAAGTCTGAAGCACAACGTTAGGGCTTATGAGAAACATTAGGAATTAAGTGGAAACATGGCAAAAAAGAAACCACTGAGATGGTCCTAGATAAGTGTGTGTGTGATATATTCTCACATGCATGGAGGTGTATACTCATTGTAGGTTAGATCTTGAAATTTTAGTTGTATGTCGGTTCATTTTATTCTTAGACTGATTTGTTGAGCTATCAGTGTAACTATTGTCAGTAAAGAATATATTTTTGGTCTTGTTTATTTGTTGCAGGGGCATGGTAATTTATTTTCGGAGCAAGGAAACAAATTTTACTTGACTTTGAATGTCTTCTACATAGAAAAAAAAGCAACTGGAAAATTAATTTAAATAATTAACTGGTGGGGCGCCTGGGTGGCTTAGTTGGTTAAGTGTCTGACTTCAGCTCAGGTCATGATCTCTCGGTTCGTGGATTTGAGCCCCGTGTCGGTGTTTGCTCTGATGGCTCAGAGCCTGGAACCTGCCTCAAATTCTGTGTCTGCTATTCCCTCACTTGTGCGCACGCACTCTCTGTCAAAAATAAATGTATAAACTTTAAAAAAAAAAAAAGCTAAACCATGATACATTTAAAAAGATAATTAACTGGTTTGTTCAAACCACCATAAAAATATGTTGGAGTCTGAATATTCTCGATGGGTTGTCCTGCGCTAATCAGCTCCCCTATTTAATTCTGCAGTCTGTGATTTAGTCTGCTCAGACTCTTAGCAATTGTGGCTGCCTCGTCTCCATCAGAAGGCCTTTGTTTAAGGTTTTCACACAGACCTTCGCATTTATTTTGCTGGTTTAAGTTACTAAATTGCTGAGCATAGCCTGAGAGTCCTCATTGGAAACACCATGCCGGATGATTTATGAGGTAATCAAGTAATTTTTTTCAAGCTGATTCAGAGAGAACTGGTCTGTTACTTGCACCCTCGCCTCCTCTTCCTCTAGCTTCCTCTAAAGTCACCTTGAGGTAACAGGGATTTCTTCCCTTTTGTAAATTAATAAGCTACACAGAATTGTATTTTTAATGTGCTTGTCTAGTAAGTGACTTATTAGCATGACACAGAGAGTCCCCTACGGAAAAATGGTTTAGCTCAGCACATTCGCCTGGCGTTATAATTATTCACGACATGCTCAGGAGTCACTCCTGAGCATACTGTGCTCCTAGCCAGGCTTTCCCCATTAATTTGCAGCACAACACATCTGATTCTAAAAAGAAGAGGTTTTTTTTTAATCACCAAATAAAACCTCCCTAAAGAAGGTATGATCTAAAATTGCTTTGCATCTTATATGCCTTGTTTAAAATTTGCATATATTCAGAAAACCTCAGTACCTTTGGATGGCATTTAGCATCTATAAATAGGGTTTTTTTCTTTTAAAAAATAATTTTTAATGTTTATTTTTGAGAGACAAAGAGACAGAGTGTGAGTGGGGGAGGGGCAGACAGAGAAAGAGACACAGAATCTAAAGCAGGCTCCAGGCTCCAAGCTGTCAGCACAGAGCCCGATGTGGGGCTTGAACCCATGAACTGCGAGATCATGACCTGGGCCGAAGTCAGACACTTAACCAACCTGAGCCACCCAGGTGCCCTAAATACGGGCTTTTAAGTTCTTCAGGAGTTCATGAGAACAATAACAAGTTACCATTGAAAAACATTGTTATGTTGCCTACAGTATTTACAGACCAAGTATTTTTGTTCAAGACAGATACTCTTTTTTTTATATATAGTTTATTTTTATTTTTGAGACAGAGAGAGAGCATGAGCAGGGGAGGGGCATAGAGAGAGGGAGACCCAGAATCTGAAACAGGCTCCAGGCTCTGAGATGCCAGCATAGAACCTGTTGCAGGGCTCGAACCTATGAACCGCGAGATCATGACCTGAGCTGAAGTCGGACGCTTAACTGACTGAGCCACCCAGGCGCCCCAAGATACTCTTGTTTAATGAATGAATTTTGAAGTCTGTTCATTGTGGAAAGTGCATTAACATAAAGTATAGCTAGCCTTTTTTCTAGAGGTAAAGAAAATAGAGTGAGGTGTATCCTAATCCCATTATGTAAGTATGAAGGGAATTTCAAATATATAACTACATGTAATCTATCCCTTATTACCCCCACATAACCCTGTGATAGGGACAGATGTGCTTTGGTAACCAGATTTAATAGATCAGGACACTAAGAATCAATATATTTTGTGACTGGCACAAGATCACAGATTAAGGGGCTTTGGTAGGATTGGAATCTAAGAATTTTTACCCTTAGAAGAGGATTTTCCTCATGAAATCATAACTGGCTCTGTACTTTGAAACAAAACAGTACACACTTTGTAGCCCTTCTGGTTAAGTGTCACTTTACCTTACATTAGTAAGTGCAGGTCACTATAGTCGAGCTAGACTTGGCGTGATTAACGTTCACTAACAGCACCACCAAAATGGACCAAACACACTGCACAGTGACACCGTCAACACCATTCTGTTCTGTTTCCAAAGGCAAGTTCTGAGGTACCCTAATTTAGGGAAGGATTTTTTGCATACAATCAAGCACAACCTCTTTTAAAGAGAGAAGGTGAGGAACAACTAAAAGTTATCTCTGTGGTGCTGGGGGTTTGGAGGGAGGGGTAGGTATGTACTCTCACCCAGAGCAGAAACTGAAACAGCATTTGAAAATCTACCAATGGCTATTGCTTAGGACAGTGGAATCCTGCTCCTTCCTCCCTCCTCACCCCTGTACCCTCTTTCCTTCTCTCTCTCTCTCTCTCACTCTCACTCACTCGCTCTCGCTCTCTCCCCCTATCCACTCTTATTCCCAAATTAGTTAATTGGTTTATTTCTGAGGTGTGACTAAACTGAAACATTCTTGCAGAGAGTGATTTTTTCCTTTTCTTCTGCCTCTGGAAGAAATTGGAAGCCAGAAGAATTCAGAAGAAAAGGCAGCTGACTAAACATGGGGTTGGACCTTGGTGGAGCTTATTGTAAAACCTTAGTACCCTGGGAAAGTGTGCAGGTTTCTTTATCCTGATGTGTTTGCAATTCTCTACAGTCTGAACAGTATTAGAAACTTCAATTGACTAAGCTATTATCATCACAAAACTAATCAGGAATTGCTCTGTTGAAGAATAAATTCTTGAGGGTTTTTTGGATAACTATGATTTCAAAAGAAGTTCAAACTTACAGAAAAATTACAATAGTAGAGAACTCCTAGAAACATTTTACTCAGACTCACCAATGTTAACATTTCGTCTTATCCCTCCTCTCACCCATGCGCCCCCCCCCCCCC
>NW_027528617.1:158325-280481 GCF_008692635.1 Crocuta crocuta
CCCCCCTGAATATTTTGACACATTATTTCCCTTTACATCTTAACATTCAGTATATATTTCTTAAGTACGGGGACATTCTCTAACATAACCACAGTGCAGTTATCAATATCAGAAAATTTAACACTGATATAATCTGAGCCAATCCACAGTCATAATCAAAGTTCATCAATTAACCCAAAATGTCCTTCTGAGCTATTTTTTCTCAGTCCAATATCCAGTCTGGATTCATTTAATGTTATACCTTTTTAGATTCCTTCAAACTGGAACAGTCCCTTAGCCTTTCTTTGCCTTTCATAACCTTGATATTTTTGGAGAGTACAGGACAGTTATTTTGAGAATGTCCCTCAATGTTAGTTTATCTGACTTTCCTCATGATTTAAAAATGCAAGTAAAGCATTTTTTTTGTCAGGAATTTCACAAAAGTGGTGCTGTGTCCCTCTCAGGAAATCCTATCAGGAGACAGATTACGTTGGCTTGTACTATTATTAATGTCACTGTCATTGATCACTTGCTTAAGGTGGTACTCAATAGTTTCTCCACTATAAAGTTACAATTTATGTTTGTAAGTAATTTTGAGAGAGATTCTTTGAAAGCATTCAGATACTCCTTTCCTCATCAAACTATCACCCATATGTTTTGGCATTCACTGACGATTTTCTAAAGCCATCATGCCTCCTAAAACCACGAATAGGCAATCTACTGTGAAAAAAAAAATCTACATCTATATTGATAGATACAGTGTAAGGCGTCATGGATTCTTATTTCAGTCAATGGGTTATAATTTGATTATTTATTTTGACATTCTAATTCCCCTAGATTTGACCATGGTCAAATTGAGTCCACTCAAGTGAGCCTCTATGTCCTTTTGACTTGCTCCCATGATTTTTTGAGACCTTCCTCACTTTTGGGCAAAGCGAAGATGTTCCAGGATCGTCTTGGACTTTTCCTGACTCATCACTGGAATCGGCCATTTCTCTAAGGAGTCTTAGTTCCTTTTAGGGGAGAGTGGTACTTAGAATGCATCATGTGGGCACTGGTTGTGCTTATTGGCTACAAGCTTGTCAGGGCTTCTACTTCAGCTCAGCAGACAGAACTAGGAAATATATGTCTCAGTTTGTAATTTTATATCCATCTACCTATATCTTCACCAAAAATATCACTGAATTTATACCAAACCAGCAATTATAATGTAATATGGAGGGCACATTCTAGTCTTTCCCCTTTCCAAACTATAACTCTCTTCCCCAACAGTGAGAAACCTGCTTTCCATTATCTTCATTTTTTTCATTTGCTCAAGCCATTAGAATAGAGAAGGTTGTTTCTGAATTGCTAACCCATACTACTAGAAAATACAAACTTACTTACTAGAACTTAGTATTCATTTAAAATTATTGTTAGGGAAAATGTTCATATGTTAAACACACAAATCTAATGGACACAATTCAATACATTTTTCACAAATGCATACAACTTAGTTACCCATATTCCTAATAAGATAAAGATTTTTTTTTTTCCAATCATCCCAGAAAGTGTCCTCCCTCAGTCAACAGTCTCCCAAAAGACAGCCACTTTTCTGGTTTTATTTTTTACAGATTAGTTTTCTTGGCTGAGTTCTTAACAAGTAATTATTATATCTAGAGGGGGTCTTTTTTAAAAGAAATTAAGTATATTCATTTCTTACATATGGACGTGGACCTGTGCATATTATCTTTTGGATAAATGTACTTATGTATACATTATGTATGATTTATGTATATATTACATCCTTGAACCAAAATGAAATGCAGACTCTTACTACGGCCTCTGCTGACCAGCCGAACTTCTTTGGCCCCATCCCTCTGGTTTGGTGGACACGTTTCAGCCACATAGGACACCTTTCAGGTCCTCAACCATGTCAAGTTCTTTTCCACTCTAGAGACTGTGCACTTGCTGTTTCCTCTGCTAGGATACACTTTTCTTATGCTTCCCCTGCCTGGCTTTTTCTCATCATTCAGATCTCTGCAAACCATTATCTACTTCAAGAGATTGTCTCTGACTATTTTACATAACAGCGCTCACAATTTTCCTAGGTTTCTCTGTCACTTCCCCTGTTTTATTTTTTATATACCTCTTATCACTCTCCTTATGTGCTTATTTAGTCTTTGTTATTCCCTCAGCACCTAGAATAATAATAATGCCTGGCAAATGTGTTTGTGTGAGTAAGGGGGTGGGGGGAGAGGGCAAGGGTGCGTTGGGTAAGGAGTGTAGAGGGAAAGGGTTTGATGAATATTGGATGAATGAATGATCTAATACTTATCTTGGTATTCTTTATGATATACCTGAAGGACAAAATAATTTCCTTACCCAGATTATGTCAATATTTCTGCACTCCCCTTTTATACTTTTTACTTTGCTTACTCTTCTAATGAGCAAATGTATATTTTACTGTGATATAACTACCTGTAGAAAGTATATATTCATTGATTTTTTTGAGCAGTTACTGAGAAAAAATATTATTTCCACTTTGAAATGATGGAGGGGCACCTGGGTGGCTCAGTCAGTTAGGCATCCAACTTTGGCTCAGGTCATGATCTCATAGTTTGTGGGTTTGAGCCCCACATTGGGCTCTGTGCTGACAGCTCAGAGCCTGAAGCCTGTTTCAGATTCTGTCTCCCTCTCTCTCTGCCCCTCCCCTGCTCATGCTGTCTCTCTCTCTCACTCTCTCTCTCTCAGAAATAAATAAAACATTAAAAAAAATTGAAATGATGGAAATATTAAACATTAGCATTATAATTTACACAAGCATTTGCCTAGTTAGAGCCATAAAAAAAAATGCTGTCTCTTTTCAAAAGCGGGCTTTCAACCTGGTCAAAGTTTATTTCACCTGGGAGGTTACTCAGAGCACTGCCTTTGCATGGAAATGAAATTGGAGTCTGTCCCTGGTGCAACATAAATAAGAAAGAATGTGCCATGAGGGACAGGAGCTGGGGACTCTGGAAGATACTCCTCTGCTCTGTGACAGGACACAGCTGTTCACTCTCAGAAGGACAGTTAGAAACAAGTCCTTGAGTTTGGCTTTGTGTTTATCTATTTGCTGCTTGACGGTTTTCGGGTGGAAAAAGTGATAACTCATAATTGGATTTATTTTTGCTTATCTATAGTTCACAGATTTTTAGTTATGGCACCAAAATACCAAACGATTCATACAAAATATCTGAAGCTGTGTCCAGATTATCATTTAGTTATTAACCTAAATATTCCAAGAAAGACTCTGACAACTATTTGATAGTTTTCTGGATGGAAGGTCAGTTTAAGACCTGCAATATAATTATATAGTAGTTATAAATACATGCGGTTGTAATTACATAGTTGACTTTTTCTATAGGAATAGAAACACAGGGGCTGTCAGAAGAGGTGACATGTATTTTGTTTGTGTGCTTGTGTCTCAGGAGCATAGCAGCCACTGATCATGAACCAACAGATGCCAGGAAATCCTTCCCTTGTTTTGATGAGCCCAACAAAAAGGCAACCTATACGATATCCATCACCCACCCCAAAGAATATAAGGCACTTTCAAATATGCCAGTGGAGGTAAGTACTTCCAAATTTTTTTGTTTGTTTCTGCAGGTCATCTGTTTACAATAGCCGGTAAATAATTTTATTTGCTATGAGAGAACCCAATGCATTCTAAAATTAAATGTGTCTGCATAGTTCATTTAGAGGCTTGGGAATGCATCTGGCATCCTCCTTTCTTTGAGTTCTAGAAGTCTTTAACCTGACATATCCTGCTCTAGTCAAAAAGCCATGGTTGGGTTCCAAGCAAGAGTGAATACAGTTGAGCCTCAGCAGCTGGGCTCTGCTTAACTGAATGAACCCCCTAGTCATGACAGACTAACAGCAAATTCATGGAATTAGAGACTAAAAAATACTCCTGGGCCTGGCCACTGTTCTTGGTTTTCAGTTGAATAGAAGTGTAGTGTTTAAGATCGAGCTGCTGCAAAATACCATCACTTAAATATTGGAGTATAGAAGCCACTTCCAGAGAACCCCATGCCCATAGATTTTCTAGTGAACAAGCAGTGCTCATGAAATGTTAAAAAAAGAAAACAGGCTCTAGTAAGTTCTGTCTGTGTAATAACTGGCATGAGACTTTTTCCTCCATTACTGCTCCTCAACCACAGAATAGGGTAACACAGCTAACTAAGGCTGGGGATTATTGTACCTTACACATAGAATAAATGCGCATATATTGACAGTCAAAGGGTCAGGCTCATCCTTAGATATAATTGTCCTCTAACTAATACCAGAAAAAACCCTGCTTGAATTATACCTCCCATCTTTCTGATCCACTATCTGAAATGTCATCATTGAAATTCCTCCCCCTTAATGAAATATTCCTCAGAAAAGCAAGAACAAGGTAAAACCAACAAAAGCTTTATGAGGGTTCAAAAGTACATTGTTGTCAGCTATCCATGCCTCACAGTGTGAATTAGTTGATCAATTTGTTTTCTCCTGGTGTCAGGCAGCTGAGCAGTTGAGTTTTGACAGGAGAAGAAAGAGGAAACAACAAACTTAAAGTCTGGCACACGGGTCCAGAAGGCTGGGGCAGGGTAAAAGACCCTTTGAATGTTCAGTCTAGATGGGGGAAGGCAGGTGGGAGGAGAAAGGATGCAAACCTTACCTACTTCTGCTTCAGACCTCTCAGAGGGCCTCTTTATTTTGCAGAGTATATTCCTCACCGCTTACTACTTCCAGACAATCATCCTGAAAGGAGGACATTCTAGGTTATTAGGAGATCAAAACTAATACCACTAGTTCTTACTGGTAATAGTTACTAGTGTAACTTTGCCAGCGTTCAGATACTTCTCTACAAGCACTTGCACTCACATGCTCGCTTGTCAGTGAGGCATCGATTCTAGCCCAACCTTCCTCACTTTGTCTCCTTTGAAAGCTTCCCACTGCAGTGAATTATTGTGTGTCTACAAAGCACATGGGAATATTTAAACAGTGGGTAGCATGAGGAGGGCAAGGATACGTGGATGAAGTATTGGGCCTGGTGACTGGTGAAGAGGAAGGTAAAGCTGGCATGGGCAGAAAACCAGACAGATGGAGTCAGTAGTGGCATCAGTAATGAAATCCTTCTCTCTGTCCATGATAATCAAGGCAGTGACTTTAGTGACAATACCTTGGGTCTTTGATGTAGACACCAGAGATGGAAATGAGAACCCAGCATCCTGCTATTGCCCCCCCCCCTCCCGAACAAACATTTGCTTCCTGTGTGGGAGGCATTGGGCACTAGCCTATTCTTCCCTGATGGATCTGCTATCCCCTCAAATATTATTATTGGGATTGTATATTTAATGGAGAAAGACAAATGAATTCTTGCATCCTAGTCAAACTTGTACTTTCCCTGAGAAACCTCATACAGTGCATAGTTCAATCACTCTTTCACAGGACTAAAAATGAATGCTATTTCCATCAGGCTTTTTCAGTATCACCATTCAGGGGTAAAAAGAAGTTTTACCCCTAAGCTTTGACAAAGGACTCCTGACTAAAAATCCAGGTTTGGAGGAATCATTTGTTTGTCTTGTCTATGACTGATCTTTTGATAAATAAAAGATTATCTTTTGTTTTCAATAGAAAGAAGAGTCGGTGGACAATAAATGGAATAAAACAACTTTCAAGAAGTCTGTCCCTATGAGCACCTACCTGGTGTGCTTTGCTATACATCAATTTGACCATGTTGACAGAATATCAAAAAAGGGAGTACCTGTGAGTCCCATTATATTTTTTAAAATTTCCTACCTGGGCATTTGTGACTAATTTTCTATTTTTTAAATGTTTGTTTGCTTTTTCCCCACATAACACACGAGGGAAGTGCATTAGTCATCAGAGTCTGTGAGCTTGCTGATAGATGCACTGAAAAAGTAGAAAATCATAAGCTGAAAGGACACATGTGAAAAATAAACACGACAGACATAGGAATAAATAGTTTCGAATTCTTTTAAAGGGAGAATTTACTACAAATCTAAAATAGCTCCCAAGTATATCAGCACACGTATATTAAAATATTTGAGCATGCCCAATTTAGTGAAGCGGTTGAGTATATGTGTTTAGGTGGGGACCTGAATGGAGATCAGAGAGGGAGGAAGAAACCACAGGAAGAGGAATATTCTTCAAAGCTTGCGATGCCATTCCTATATGTAATTCAAAATGAGACAACAACAAAGTGCCAAAAAGCATATTTTTAAAGTGTAAGAGATAAGTAAGCTTTTAAAAGTTAAGATGAGTAATTCAATAATTTTCTTTTGAAAACACAAATACTTCTACCTAATTATTCTTCTCATTCTAGAGGCTTCCATTTTGCTCATGCCTTAAACACTTGCTAAATCCATCTTTTGGTTAATCCACCTCTGTGTGATATATTATAATCTTTGCAATATAACTTTATAAGGAAAAAATCATCACTCCTATTTTACAGATGAGAGAATTGAAACTTAGTATGTTTAAGTAATTTGCTCAAGATCACTCGACTAGCAAGTGGTGGATACTGTACACTGCTAAACCTTCCGAAATATGATATTCTGAAAATATCTTTACCTCTTCACCAATCACTAGAGAGAAAGAATGAATTCCTTTATTTCCTGTGAAACTATCTCCTAAGGAAATTTACCTTAATGTTCGTATAGTAGGAGTTGAGCATGGTTTCCAGCACGTTGCCTTTACTGTAACCAAATTGTAGCAAATGAGGGAATATCGTAACACCTTTTCAAAGGGGCTGTATATTATGATGACTTTTGTCATCCCTTACCACATGTGTTGCTTTGATGTGACCTTCAGTCATGGTAGAGAGCACTGCGGGGGGCTAATAGATAATATTGGGTGTAAAAAAAAGAAATGCTGCTGGAAAGAGGAAATTGTTTTTTCTTTTTTTTCATTATTTTTTTAATGTTTATTTATCTTTGAGACAGAGAGAGACAGAGCACAAATGGAGAAGGGGCAGAGAGAGAGGGAGACAGAATCCGAAGCAGGCTCCAGGCTCTGAGCTCTCAGCACAGAGCCTGATACAGGGCTTGAACCCACAAGCCGTGAGATCATGACTTGAGCCGAAGTCAGATGCTTAACCAACAGAGCCACCCAGGCACCCCTGAAATTGCCTTTTCTATATTGTGCTGAATGTCCTTGCTGGCACTCCTCCTGCTTAATATAGAGGTGAAAGCATTAGTCCAGCTTGCTTTTTCTTATAGACTCCTCGCAGTCAAAGAATTTTCATCTGCAGGTGCTTTCTTCATCACCTGCAATTCAGTTGCATGAATGTTTTTCATCATGTGCAGATGTTTTCTACACCATTTTTTTTTAACTTAATGATTGTGTTTGGGGCAAGGTTTTTATTTTGGGTGAAAATGCCAAGGCAAAGCAGAAAGCTTAAACAATTCACAATTCTCTCTGCCCCTCCTCCACTCACACACACACACACACACACACACACACACACTCTCTCTCTCTCTCTCTCTCTCTTTCTCTCTCTCTTTCTCTCTCTCTCCCTCCCTCCCTCAAAAATAAATAAGTGTTTTAAAANTAATTCTCTCTGCCCCTCCTCCACTCACACACACACACACACACTCTCTCTCTCTCTCTCTCTCTCTTTCTCTCTCTCTTTCTCTCTCTCTCCCTCCCTCCCTCAAAAATAAATAAGTGTTTTAAAAATAACTTAAAAAAAGAAAAAGAAAATGCAGCCAACTCATCAGCAACTGACCATGTACTTGGAGTTATTTCCTATAGTGGCAGTGAGTTTCTGTTTCCAATGCACCTGGTCCTCTGACCAACGATATTTATTTTTAAGGTGTTGCTAGTGGGTGATGAGTCATCAGAGCTTATACCAGTTAGTTAGCAGAGCTCTAATGATGCATTTTGTATAAATGTTTTAGATGACATAATGGAAAATATAATTTGGCATAAGATCCCAATGTCCTTTGAGTGGTAAATATTTCTTCAATATCAGAGCTGATTGCATAATATTCTTTTGTAAATTTGGTAGAGTTTTCACCATTTGGGTGGGAAATGAATATTGTCATAATATATTCCTTTCTGATCATCTATTTGCTAAAAAGATAAACAGAAAGCTATAATCTCTTTGGACACTTCCTAGAGACTCTGGGTCAGGAGAATTCAGTGAAAGTGCAATGTGGAGCTAAACAAAGCAGGGGCCCTTCCCTCTACCCTGTCTACAGAGAAGGCATGCCGTCAGATTTTTCCCTCCTGAAAAACCTGGTAATGCTGTTTTCTACAAAAGGTAAACAGAACCCTTACTAGAGAACTTGGCAAGACATCCAGTGTGAATGTCAGTTTATGGTAAATTCTGCCTCATTGGCATTTGAGAGGTTCCCTGCCTGGCTTTTCCTACCCACTCACTCTAAATTGAAATCTAACAGTTAACACTCAAGCACAAATGCCCCACTGTAATCTCCCATTCTAGAAAGAATTAAAGGGAAACTGACCTACTTAAATATATTTAAATGGAAATGTAAACCGGCCTCAGTACTATATTCTTAGAGCTGAACAGACAACTTACGATAAACAGGCATCTGAGGGAAACAAACAAGAAAAAAGAGAAAATCCAAGGCAAATAAACAGAAAAACACAGTTGGACCAATAGTAATAATTGGGGAAGCTACAGAGAATTCCAAAAATAGCCATAAAAAATTAAACTTTCAGATCTATACAACCTTTAATTACTACTTTCAGATTCAAGAAGATGTGATCACCATAAAATAGAAACAGAAAGCTATGAGAAAACAATCAGAAATCAGTAGTCCAATTTTAAAATAAAACATGATTTCCAAAGCATAATCTGGTTCTGACCCCCCAGGAACCCATTACTAATTACCAATAAGCTTCTGGCTTCAGTTCCCACCAACTGCTTTATATTTTTATCAAGTTCATTTATAAACAATATTTATATTGTTTAAAGTTCTAGTATGTCTTGTGGGTTTTCCATTTTTACATTGCATCTATCATTTCAGTATGTGAGGGTACATCAAGTTTTTAATTTACTGTACCATCTTCACCCAAAGTCCCTATATTTCTATTTCAGTTTTTTAAAAAATGAAACTAGGTAGCTTTTGTGTAATACAACACTTTCAGTAGAAAGTTCGTGAATCCAAAGATACTTTGCTTCTGACAGTATTATTCTGGTACATTAATCACTTGCTATTCGTAGTCAGATTATATTGTGCAATCAAGAATCAGTTGTACCCTGATTAAACTCTCTTGGGTACATTCACCATTCTGGCAATAATTCCTTTATATCAGTAAACATAGAATCCAGACATTATGCTTAAAATGTCCTTGTCTATCGTGAGAAAAAATTGAAATAGAGGATTCATCCCCCAAAAAATTTGTTAAGAAGAAAGCTGAGTTTGGAAGGTAGCTCAAAAGACTTTTAACTTTGTAGATTTCCTTTATTGAATATTATTTACATTACATTTTGATTCAGCCCTGAAAAAATAAAATTTAGCAATAATTGAGGCTAGCCACTGATGGAAAGACTTTTTACAACTTTCCTGAGGCCTTTTTCACTTTTGTTTGATTGTTTGTCTCAGGGTTTTAAAGTCAATAAAATCTTCAGGTATTTATCCAAAGAAANTTGCTCATCCCAACAAATGTCCTTAATGCCCATCACCAGTTTAGCCCACCCACCCCCAGCCACCTCCCCTTCAGCAACCCTCAGGTTGTTCTCTGTATTTAAGGGTCCCTTATGGTTTACCTCCTTCTCTGTTTGTATCTTATTTTTCCTTCCCTTTCTCTATGTTTATCTGTTTTCTTCCTTTTCTTTTTTTTTTTTTTAACGTTTTCTTTATTTCTGAGAGAGGGAGACAGCGTGAGAAGGGGAGGGTCAGAGAGAGAGGGAGACACAGAATCTGAAACAGGCTCCAGGCTCTGAGCTAGCTGTCGGCACAGAGTCTGATGATGGGACGTGGACCTATGAACCATGAGATCATGACCTGAGCCGAAGTCGGCCGCCCAACCAATTGAGCCACCCAGGTGCCCCTCATCTATTTTATTTCTTAAATTCCACATTTGAGTGAAATCAAATAGTATTTGTCTTTCTCTGACTTGTTTTGCTTAACATAATACATTCTAGTTCCATCTGCAAATGGCAAGATATCATTCTTCTTGATGGCTGAGTAATATTACACATCTTTATCCATTCATCAGTTGATGGACCTTTGGGCTTTTTCCATAATTTGGCTATTATTGATAGGGCTTCTATAAGCATTGGGGTGCATGTAACCCTTCAAATAAATACCTCGTAGTACAATTGCTGGGTTATGGGGTAGCTCTATTCTGAATTTTTTGAGGAACCTCCATCCTTCTCCAGAGTGGCTGTACCAGTTTGCATTCTCACCAGCAGTGTAAAAGTGTTATCCTTTCTCTGCATCCTTGCCAACATCTACTGTTTCCTAAGTAGTTGACTTTAGCTATTCTGACAGGTGTGAGGTGGTATCTCATTGTTTTGATTTGTATTTCCCTAATGATGAGGGATGTTGAGCATTTTTTCATGTGTCTGTTGGCCATGTGGATGTCTTCTTTGGAAAAGTGTCTATTCATGTCTTCTGCCCATTTCTTCACTGGATTATTTTTTGGGGGTATAAAGTTTGATGAGTTCTTTATAGATTTTGGGTCCTAGCCCTTTATCTGAGAGGTCATTTGCAAATATCTTCTCCCATTTTGTAGGCTGCCTTTTAGTTTTGTTGTTTTCTTTGCTGTGCAGAAGCTTTTTATCTTGATGAAGTTCCAACAGTTCATTTTTGCTTTTGTTTCCCTTGCCTCCAAAGACATGTCTAGTAATAAGTTGCTGTGGCCAAGGTCAAAGAAGTTGTTACCTATTTTCTCCTCCAGGATTTTGATGGTTTCCTGTATTACATTTAGGCCTTTCATCCATTTTGAGTTTATTTTTGTGTATGGTATAAGATAGTGGTCCAGTTTTAGTCTTCTGCATGTCACTGTCCAGTTTTCCCAGCACCATTTGCTGAAGAGACTGTCTTTTTCCATTGCATTGCAGCATTATTTTACAATAGCCAAGATATGTGAACAACTTAAGTGTCCATTGATGGATGATTGCATAAATACACACACACACACACACACACAGAAATATTCTTGAGTGTCTGACTTCAGCTCAAGTCATGATCTCATGGCTTGTGAGTTGGAATCCTGTGTCTGGCTCTGTGCTGACAGCTCAGAGCTTGGAGCCTGCTTCAGATTCTGTCTCCCTCTCTCTCTACCCCTCCCTGCTCGCACTCTGTTTCTCTCTGTCTCTCAAAAATAAGTAAACATTAAAAAAAGGAAAAAGGAAAATTACCTATCTTACCATATATAAAATCATTCTAAGTTATTAGTTTTGTGATGGCATTTGAAGTACATTTGACCTATGACCTCAGTAACTTTGCCAGAATTTTTAGCTTTGTACTAGCCTTTCAGGAACCAAATTCAGGACAAATTAAATGGTAAGAGTGATCCTGTTCCTGAGAAACAGTAAGTTCTAATTAGGACTTGGATTTCTTTGGGGTTTGGACCTCTGTCTTTTGTATAGAGGGATGTGCAAAAAGGAGCAGTTACTTTGCTGGATATTATTTCAACTCTAGTCAAATTCTTCTTGGCTTTCATGATCAGAGGGAAAAAGTTGAGGGGGACTACTCACTAAGAGAGGCTGGTAAAACCCATTTAATTAGATTTATACTATAACTATATTAGTTTGATTAACTCAGTAAAAGAGATTGTATTGTGCCTGCTTCCAAAATGTTACAGGATGATTCCTGAATAGAATTATACCTTTGAATGAATCCTTCCTATTGCCTATGTCTTCTCGCTTGTGACTTGGTCCATTGTTTGTCTGGATTAGAAAGACTGAAGGCAGAAAAATACGTGTAAGATGGATTTTTTAAAAAATAAACTTTATTTTTTAGAGCAGTTTGGTTTTATGCCATGGATTTTAATTTATGCATTTTCCTACATGGAAATAGTCTTCTTAGAAAGAAGTTGCATTGGTTTAACACTCATATATTTTTAAACTTCTTATTTTGAAATAATTTTGATTTACAGGTATTGCAATGACACAATAGAGTTCTCATATAATGTTCACCCAGCTTCCTCCAAAGTTAACGTCTGACAAAACCATTTATCATACATTCATCAAAACTAAGATATTAGTATTTGTGTAAAACTATTAATTCGGCTACAGACTTTATTTCAGTTTTGTCAGTTTTTCCACTAATGTGTTTTTTTCTGTTCCAGATCCAATATATGATACCACAGCGTATTTAGTCATGATGTCTCCTTAATTTTGTCTAATCTGTGACATTTTCTCAGTCTTTCCTTGTTTTTAATGATCTGGGTACTTTCGAAGAGTATTGGTCAGATATTTTGTACAACATCCCTCAATTTGAATTTATCTGAGGTTTTCTCATTATTAGAGAGGGGTTTTGGATTTGGAGGGGAAACACCTCAGAGAGAAGGTACCTTTCTCATTAGATCATATCAGGGGGCACATGCTATCAACACAACTTACTGCTGGTGATGCGAACTTTGATCATTTAGTTCAGGTGATATCTGCTAGGTTTCTCTAGTATAAATTACTATTTTTCTTTTCCAAATTCTATCTGTTATAAGTGATCACTAAGTATGGCCCATTCCCAAGAGGAAAGGGATTAAGCTTCACTTCCTGGAGGGAGGACTATCAAAAAAATTTATAGACATACGTTATAGCCACCTCAGCAATTAATAAGTAAATACAGGGAGAGATAATTAGAGGTTATGTACATATCCTATGTCTCCTTAAACCTTTGACCACTCATTGTCATATTCACCAGTGGATCTTGCCTGTAGCCATTCTCATTCTAATGACAATTTTCTACCTCAGAGCTATTTTTGACAAATTTTTATTATTTTAAAAAGACTTTTTTTTTTTTTTTGCTGTGGCTTTGTAAAGTTTTCAGAATGAGTTTAATTTCAACAACATTTTTATGCGCTTTTTAAAAAGAATTCATTCCTTTACTGGAAGGGCTAATCTAAATTAATGGCTCTTAATCTTCCCCCAAAAGAATGTATTTAATCCAGGAAGCCATAGAAGATTGCTAATGATTCGCATTCTTTACTTAAATTTACAAAAAGCTAAGCATAATGGTAATTAAAAAATACAAAATTGAATGAGGTAAGTTAGACTTTTTTAATGTTTGGGTTTTTGTTTTCAAAGAATTCTGCACTAATTATAACCATCAGGCACCAAACAACTTACATTTTGACTCAAATGAAAAGCAAGCTGCCAACAAATTCTTCATGTAACCTAAGAGACAGTGCTGGGTTGCTTCTCAGACAGCACCTCACAGCAGCTGAGTTCTAAACTCAACATTCTGGACACATCTGAACCTGCAAAGCCGTAGCAGAAAAATAGTTCTTAGTCATCCAAACATTGAGACAACGTTTTGTGTATTTATAATAATTTATCCATGGGGAAGGGGCAAGCTAAAATTTAGGAAGAATGCCCCACATTCCTGGGATCAGACAGCCTCAAACTAAACTTAAAACACCCTGATGTATCATATTCCCTTCTGCCAAGCATTCCTGTACCACAACTCTGCCTACTGCTGGAAGAACATTTAGGAGAGCACAGACTTACGCAACTAAACAAACGCATTGATGGCGTATAGAGTGACACCAACTATGTACCTTCAGTAGGCATTTATGGAATTAAAAACAAACAGAGAATTATTTACCCTTTCTTACCCTGGCTACCTCTGCAATGATAATGAAAGAAAGGGTTTCTTCAATCAGGGTGTTTTATTAGCCTTTTTTGAGCCCCTACCACATGCCCAAAGAGTTTGCTAAGCCCTGAAGGGAATGAAATATGCTAAGATAACTATGCTTCAATTGAGATTATGAAATAAGTGGTCACCACTGTCCAGTGTCACCCAAGTGTGTTTTCAGGTAAAGATCTCACCCTCTGTGTGAGGTGTCCTGTAAGGGTCCTGGGCTCTGTAAAGGGATATACCTACATGGAACAGTTCAGATAAGACTCTATGAAACCTCTGGAGATGAACAGGTGTTAATTTAGCTGGATGATGGACAGTAGAAAGGCAGGCTCTTGTTAACAGTTCAAGTACATTTAATTTATACAACATAAATAATAGAAAAGGCATTATTAATTATGCTGGGACAAGACATGTAAACAGATAAGAAACAAACTTACATGTTGGGGCAAACCTGGATGTATGGTCACCTTTTTCAATAGAAAACACTCAACAAAGACAATAAGGACGTGGACCCTAGGGCACAGCTGACCCGCAGTGCTGTCAGGTGGTGATCTTGCAGGCATTGGCTCTGCTTCTGACCAGGGTGGTGGTGAGAGCGGTGACTCATAGTTCATCCAAGCTGATGCCTCTCTGGTCACATGCTCTTCTAAGCTCAGTGCCTCCATCTCAGAGCCTAAGGCGTGCTTCCAGAGTCTTGCCCCATCAACCTCACTATCCCTCTCCTGGCACAAGTAACTCATGTAGTTTTTTGAGAGAAAGCTGTTTGGACCTTCCTCTGTTCTCATTCCAGTCTATTGTCACAGCATAAATTCTGTGGTTTGCTTTATTTCTTGGCCTTCTGCTTTTTTTTTCTAAAAAGTCTTTCTTTCTTTCTTTCTTTCTTTCTTTCTTTCTTGCTTTCTTGCTTTCTTGCTTTCTTGCTTTCTTGCTTTCTTCCTTCCTTCCTTCCTTCCTTCCTTCCTTCCTTCCTTCCTTCCTTCCTTCCTATTATCTATCTCTCTATCTCTCTCTATTTAGAGAGCATGATCAGGCGAGGGGCAGAGAGAGAGAATCCCAAGCAGGCTCTGTGCTGTCAGCACAGAGCCTGATGCCAGGTTTGATCTCACAAACAGTGAAATAGTGACCTGAGCTAAAATCAAGAGTCAGATACTTAACCTTAGCCACCTGAGCCACCCAGCAGTCCCTAAAAGCCTTTCTAACCAAACTTTTGCAAGTCATAAGGTTTTGGCTTTCAAATTTCTCGTGTGGGCATGAAAAGCCCATTTTGGGAGTAAAAAATGCTTTACTTTCCCCCCACTTGTATTCTCTTAATGTTCCTAATGGTATTGTGGATATTGCTCATATATAAGGAAGTACGGACAAAGAAAATCACAGAGGTTAATAATTCAATATATTATCTGCAATGATACCAGTGTTCTCAATGGGACGCATAAAACTGTTACGTGTCAAGTACTGCTTTACATACTAGCTTATTTTATGCTCACAATCACATGAGTTAAGTGCTGTTGTTTATCTCTATTTTGCAGCAAGGGAGAGTCAGGTTTCATTCTTAGGATACAGAAAGAGGCAGTATGATATAGTAAAGACCAAACTGGGCTGAATCCTAGTGTCAGTTTCACCCTCATCTTTATTGGTCTCATGTACACAATGAGAAAGTTTCTTTTTAAAACCCTTCAAACTGGAAAATCTGATGTAGAGATCTACAGTTCTCTGAAACCATGTGGCTAGTTGTATATTAACATTGACTTGTGAAGGTTATATGTTACAAATACTGCATATTTGAGTAACTACAACAGGATCGGGGGCAGCACCTTACAATTAAAGAATAATATTCCTGCAGCAGTGTTTTTGTGGTGAGAAAGATAAAGATTATAAAAAAGCCCATTTGTTCAGGTCAGAGGAATCTGCAAAATTAGTTTGCTCTGAACACATAAAAAGCTTTATATTTTTGGAACTCTTTGGATTTTGTCATTGTGAAAACTGGAGAAGTGAAACTTGTCAGTGATCCAAAATGTTATATTTTATTATTGCTCATAGTGCCAGCTTTATAGAATTGATGCATAGAGGGATACACTGCATGGAAAGTGCTTCTCACATTACTTAGAAATTTTAAAGTACTCTGTGGGACTAATGATTAATCATAATTATGACAGATAAAGGAAATGACAGCAACCAATCAGGTTCCTAATTCTCATGGATGTAAATTCCTTCTCTCAAATTCCTGGAGGAACTTGAATAAAAGGGACAATATTAAGAACTCCAAAAGCCTTCTTTACAGGTGGTTCCCATATGATAAGAGAAAAGTAACAACAAAAACAATAAAGCAGGTGTGTTACCCCTTCCAAAAGAATAACCAGCTGAATATATGCATTGGAAAGCACAGACTTTAAATCTGACACCAGCTCCATAGATTCAGTGCTTTGAGATACAACTCATGGTATCCAACAGTGGTATATCCAAGTCATTTAATTTACCTAGGGAGCTTGTTACCTCTAAAAACTAAATACATGCATACAAATTAGGTTCTTAAAGCCTTACAAACTTTGTGTTTATACATAAGATTATAAAGCTTGTATATAAACTTGATATTTGACTTTTAATAGAGTCCTTGACTAATAAAACATATATGACTCTTTTAGAAGCCAAGAAGAAAGACTATACATGAATCAATTCTTCCTCATTCCAAACTGTTTCAATATTGCCAGTTATGTGCTTGAAAACGTCAAATTATCTCAGTAAAGCAAACACATAAAGTAGGAAGATGGCAATTATTACAAGTGACGACAATTCAGGGGTAATTTCCTGAACTTTGTCATGGACAGAAGTACTGAGGCTTAGCTGATGGTGGAGGAATTCTAGCCACCTTTACTAAAGCCCACAGAAAGGAGTGGGAGATCAGATGGACCATAAGCTGAAGACGAGGTCAGAGAGCAGGAAAGACTCAGCAGAGGACAAGTGAAGGCAGCAGCAGAGGGAAGAATGCTTAAATCACCAAATCTGAACTTAACAGATGACCTCCTATGAAATGGATGCCACATGAAAGATTTTGAAGCTTCAAATAACACACAATGTTGGCAGTTGGTAGAGTCTTCTAGAATATGTTTATTCTATATAGCAGTTAGGGCACACTTGTAGATAAACTTTGGTTGGTTATGTTACACAAGATTAATGTCTGAATCTATATATTCTGTGATCGCTTAGAGCTCAGTTCATCAGAGCAATGGTCCTAAAATATGATCAATGACTCTTCAAAATAAGAGTCATGGATCCCATGTGATCTTCAGACTGGTTAGACTATAACGACAGAACACACCTCTGTGGGCTTAAGTTTCTTAGAGACAAAAAAGGAAAGGACTGCTTTCATTTTGATTGAATTTACATTAATATCAGTCTGCCAACAGAAATCTAGAGTGAGAAAAACCAGAATATGTTGTCTTACAAGCATTGTGCTTAAAGGGAGTCAATCAATTAGCATGGGAAAGAAGATCTGGTAGAAAAAGCAGAGTCTTTCTCCCCCCCCCCCCTTTTTCCCCCTGNACTATTATCTCTCCTTCCTCTTAACTCACAACGGTGTGAGTCTAGGGACTCAGTGTTATTACTTCTTCCTTTTTCTCCCTCTTTCTCAACCCTCTTTCATTGTTCAAACATTATGGATGGCACAAAAGCAGTGTGTAGATAACAGTGGAGGAAGTCAGGATGGAACTACCTTCCTGAAGTTTTTTAATGAGAATAGATGTGAATATTTCTGTGTACAATGCGGCTATCCTATCTAGTCATGATGGTTTTGATTTCATAGGGGGCAATTACCTTCGTTCTGTATAGTGGCCACCAACTGGATCCTTAGTTTCACTTAACTTCTTGGAAAATGCATGTCATTGTTTAAGTAGAAAAAGAGAACAGTGAGAAAATGTATCACCTCTCCTGGCAACTGAAACAACAAAAACAAACCTCAAAGGATGTTGGGATGATAGTTGAATGACTAGTGTTGCCTTTAGAGATGCAGATGAACACATCCTTACTTTTGCAAATAAAGCAAGGATGTCAATGACCCAGTGGATATGGGAACAGTGAGCCAGCACTAGTAATTTCAGGGATGCTCTTTTAGTACTTGTCCTTTATTTACTTCTTAAAAAATGTTTATTTATTTTGAGAGAGCATGCATGCACATGAGCAGGGGAGGGGTGGAGAGAAGGGGAGAGAGAAAATCCCAAGCAGGCTCTGAGTCATCAGCACAGAGCTTGATGCGGGACTCAATCCCACTAACCGTATGGTCATGACCTAAGCCAAAATCAAGGGTTGAATACTTTACTGACCAAGCTACCCAGGCACTTCAGTACTTGTCCATTAAATTATTGGATCTTCCCACTGATTTTCACATCTAAGGAAAAATGGCTCAAGATGTGTGCCTAAAAGGATACCAAAACCAGCAATGCTTTTGGACTTATTATTCCTTATTAGGGAAGAAAGTAGGCATAATTTCTCTTTTTTCCTTTTTTAAAATTATGAGTCACCTGTTCCAGTTAGGTAGATGGGGTTGGATTTACCAAATGGCTGCATATTTTGCTTCACTTGAGGGATTTGAATCAGGTCGTAAGTCCAGCAAGTACACTTCACTTGAATTCCTCACAGTTATTTTTAAAAGACTTCTTTAGAGCAGTCTTAAGTTTACAATTAAATTGAAGGGCAGTTATGAAGATTTTACATGTACATCCTGCCCCCACATATGTGTAGCCTCCCCCATTATAACCATTACTCCTCCAAATAGTAATTTCTTTCTTTTTTTATTTTTATGAAAGATGAACCTACATTGACACATCATAATATCCAAAATCCATAGTTTACCTTAGGTTTCATTCTTGGCATTGTACATTCTATGGATTTGGACAAATGTATAATGTTATTTTTGTATCGTTATTATATCATACAGATTACTTTCACTGCCCTAAAAATCCTCTGTGGTCCCTTCATTCAGATTTCCTTCTTCCTCCACCTCCCAACCCTAGCAACTACGGATCTCTTTAATGTCTCCATAGTTTTGACTCTTCCAAAATTAATATCATTGGAGTGATACAGTATGAGGCCTTTTCAGACTGGCTTCTTTCAGTTAGGATTATGTATTTAAGATTTCTCCCTGTCTTTTCATGGCTTGAGAGCTTATTTCTTTTTAGCACAGAGTAATATTCCATTGTCTGGGTGGACCACAGCTTAGCTATTTATCTACTGAATGACATCTTGGTGCTTCCAAGTGTTGGGAATTATGAGCAAAGCTGCTATAAACATTTACGTGCAGGTATTTGTTGGACATGTTTTAAAATCTTTACGTAAATATAAAGGAGCACAATTGCTGGATCATATAGTAAGGGTATATTTCGTTTTTTAAGAAACTGCCAAATTGGCTTCCAAACTGGCTGTACCATTTAGCATCCCCAGCAGTGATGTATGGGAGCTCCATATCCTTGCTAGCATTTATTGTTGTCAGTGTTCCAGATTACGGCATTAGTGGGGGTGTGTGGTAGTACCTTATCGTTGCATCTCCTTGATGACATATGATGGGGAGCATCTTTTCGTGTACACGTTTGCCATCTCTGTCTCTTCATTGATGAGGTGTTCATTAAGGTCTTTGGCCCATGTTTTAATCAGGTTTCTTTTCTTCTTGTTGAGTTTTAAGAGTTCTTTGTGTGTGTTGGGTAACAGTCCTTTATCGGATGTTTCTCTTGCAAATATTTTCTCCCAGTCTGTGGTTTGTCTTCTTATTCTCTTGACATTGTCTTTCACAGAGTGGAAGTTTTTAATGAAGTCCAAAATATCAATTATATCTTTCATAGATCAGGCTTTTGGTGTTGCAAGAAGTTATCTTCATACCCAAGGTCATCTAAGTTTTCTCCTATGTTATCTTCTAGGAGTTTTACAGTTTTGCAATTTACATTTAGGTCTGCAATCCCTCTTAAGGTCATTTTTGTGAAGGGTGTAAGGTCAGTATCTAAATTCATTTTTTTGCACGTGAGGTTCAGTTGTTCCAGCACCATTGGTTGAAAACACTATCTTTGTTCCATTGTATTGCCTTTGCTTCCTTGTCAAAGATCATTTAACATTTTTATTGGGTCTATTTCTGGGCCCTCTATTGTGTTGTACTGATCTATTTGTCTATTATTTTGCTAATATCACATCATCTTGATTAATGTAGCTTTATAGTAAGTCTTTAAGTCAGGTGGTATCAATCCTCCAACTTAGTTTTTCTCCTTCAGTATTGTGTTGGCTATTCTGGGTCATACATGCTTGAAACTGGGGAGTAAAAAGTCTACACTTGGATTTGATTTATAAACCATGTCATAGGCACACAAATAGAGAATTGATGTAGTTTGTTAAGATTCCTCCCTCTCAGAAAATTTTGAATCACTATATTTTAGACTCTGAGAGTCAAATAGTTAAAGTATCAAAAGGATAATTTGGGCAGTAATGGATAGAATAGTACAAGCAAAAATAAAGTATCTAAGGGCTTCTTTAGATGAGAAAATCACATGACTCGTTTCCTCAAAGGCAGGGTATACAAAGAGAGAGAGAGAGAGGAAGGAAGGAAGGAAGGAAGGAAGGAAGGGAGGGAGGAAGGGAGGAAGGGAGGAAGAAATTGATAGAAAAATAGGTAGAGGCATAGATATTAAGAATATATATTCTAAGTGGAAAAAAGTAATAACATTTTTAAAATGTATTGGACCCTATGCCAGTTATTGTGACTTACATTATTTCTAGTTATTGAAATTACTCAGAGTGTTATGCAGTATTATTTCCTTCATGCATCAGCCTTGGAGATGAGAAGTGATTTGTTCAAAACCACTCAGAACTGGGATTCAAATAAGTCTCTACCTGGCTCCAAAGCTCACCTTCCTTCCACTGTGTTATATGTCATAGTTTTTGTGTGTTTTGTCAAACAAAGAATAATTTTCACTGAATTTTTGTGTTTTGTTTAATAGCTCACTATATATGTCCAACCAGAGCAAAAGCACACAGCCGAATATGCTGCAAACATAACTAAAATTGTGTTTGATTATTTTGAAGAATACTTTGCAATGGATTATGCTCTTCCTAAATTAGGTGAGACTCGTTTTTCATTTTCTAATTTTTAATATTGCCTTTGCTTTCACCTAAGTTATTTCCTCCAGTTTTAGCATTTTTAGTTCATAGTCACCCCTTAGTCTTTTTATTATATGCTTAAAATATGTGTCTAATATTTATTAGATCCTAAAATATGCATTTTGGATTACTTCAAGAATAACGTCCTTACTTACTCTGTTCTTCCCTGTTAAATGCATAGACTTTTACTTCCAAATAAGGATTAAAGTATTGTGTGGAACTGCACATGTTGATAATAATGGAGCCAGAAATAGCAACCTAAATTAGTTGATTTCAAAATCATTACCATTGCACTAGCCTACACTGCACCTCTCCCATCAATGAACTGATAACTAAAAGGGATAAATGATGCTTTCGGAGTCCCATGTGCTTCTAGTCCTTCCATTGTACAAAACTAATTCTGGATTCTCCAGCAGTTAAAATGAAACAACACACTGGTGCTCCTTTCATAAATATACATACATATATATATATATTTTTTAAATTTTTAATGTTTATTTTTGATAGAGAGACAGAGTGTGAGCAGGGGAGGGGCACAGAGAGAGGGAGATACAGATTCTGAAGCAGCCTCCAGGCTCCGAGCTGTCAGCACAGAGTCCGACGTAGGGCTTGAACCCACGAACTACGAGATCATAACCTGAGCTGAAGTCGGACAACCAACCAACTGAGCCATCCAGGCACCCCAGTATATATTTTTTCTAACTGGGGGGGCGGGCATGTTTTCTTTTTAAAATAAAAATAGGGCTGTAATCAAAATGGTATGGATATGACCAATAGCAAAAATGCTTTATTAGTAAAGCTTGAGTGGTTTAGCAAAGACTTTAAATAAAACACCCATGTAGATGTCTGTAGGAATAAAATGAAGGCAACAAGAAAACTAACCCAAAATTGATTTCTCTATTTTGGTTTATGCCTCTATTTTAACAAATTATCAGTGCAAAGTGACTGGGAAGCCAGATTCTCTGCACTGGAATAGCTGTGGCTCTGAGCAACTTTGTAGATGCTCCGTTTTCTCTTCAATGGCATCAGCTGCCGACGATTACAGAAAGAGACAGGAAGAGACACAACTTTTCATCAAAATCAGAATAATATTTTTAAAGTGTTAAGCACATCAATTTAAAAGTCTCTTCTCTCTTTATGTCACCTGTAACACCCAGGATAAAGTGGAAAGTGGAGCTCTTAGAAATTTATTCTCTCTTCTCGTTTTCTCTTCCTCATTCTTCCTTATTCCTTCTTTATACTTTAAAACGCGTTTTTAGCCCCTTCTGAATTAACTCTTTTTTTTTTAAATATTTTTATTTATTTCTAGGAGAGAGAGAGAGAGACAGCATGAGCAGGGGAGGGTAAGAGAGAGAGGGAGACACAGACTCTGAAATAGGCTCCAGGCTCTGAGCTGGCAGTCAGCACAGAGCCGGATGCGGGGCTCGAACCCACGAACTGCGAGATCATGACCTAAGCGAAAGTCGGACGCCCAACCGACTAAGCCACCCAGGCGCCCCATGAATTAACTCTTTCCTAGACTTTTTTACGGAGGTCTTCTGCACTTATCACACTCCTCATTTATTAAATACACTAGAGTTAATTAATTATAATGCTAATACTCACTAGAGAAATTATGTCACAAAAAAGTCCTTTTGTTTAAATATTAGGTACAAATTGTACTCCATAATATTATAGGAAATACTGGTCCTTGGAGGGAATATTTCTCCACCCTTTAAGTGGTGTTCTTGCAACAAAATAGCTAAATCTAAGAATGAAGAGGACATGAAAAGAAATCTACTGCTGTAATCTTGATTTTTATTGAAGATATATCCATTTTTCATTCTTTATAAAAAGCTTTAAGAATCCTTATTTTAACCAGAAAGGACCTTTTCTTATATGTTAGATAAAAATTTATTTTTATTTATGTGCCTCATTGAAATTCTGTGTGATAAGAGAAAAATTACATTTTTATTACACTTCATTAACTGATGAAGCTGTATTCTGTCCACTAACCAAGCTCAGCATTTTCTGTTTTGGGATTTAACATGGAACTAATCAGCACCGCCTCTTCCTGTCATTATATCTAAGATTATAGGCCCAAACAAAAATAAAGAATAGACAGTCCTGGTAGAACCTGGCATCGTAGGTCTGGAAGAGAATTTAGAAAGAATACAGTCTATTTCATGCTGATCCAAATTATTTAATGCATGCAAATACATGGGAACCTATTCATTTAGTAGGGATTTGAGTTGATAAATTGTACAGAAATAGGAACAAAAGTGGAATTTTATATTCCCTAATATTCTGCATCCTTGGATAGAAATACATTTCTCTGGATTTTGAAGCCCCACACTTCTAAATCTTCCTTTAAAAACTTCACTTTCTTATTCCTCATAGCTTATCCCCAAAGCAAATGGTCTCTGTTACCTAAGTAAAAATCTTGAAAAAAAAGCTAATAAAAATGAAGCACAGAGAGAAACAAAGACGTAAAATTACAGAGCCCTGAAAAGAGCATTGCCATTAGTATCCTTCCTCGAATAATAGAAGACACATTGATATCTGGAGTCAACAGGAAATGTTCCATGGAAAGTTTGAGTGCCTGAAGACAGAAAAGTTCACACAAATAGATTATTGTTTTTTATTCTAAGAAATTATTTTTAGCCTTTTAAAAAAACATTCATCCAAAGAACTTCATTTGGTAAGAAATGTTATAAACAAATGCAAAGAAGTATTTCTCGTGGGACTGTTTCTTTTTCCATAGATGAAATCGCTATTCCAGACTTTGGCACCGGGGCTATGGAGAACTGGGGACTCATCACTTACAGAGAAACAAACTTGCTTTATGACCCTCAGGAATCAGCCTCATCAAACCAGCAGAGGGTGGCCAGTGTGGTTGCCCATGAACTTGTGCATCAGGTATAGAATCTTAGCATCAAATTAGCTTGTTTTTAATAATGTTTATTTATTTATTTTGAGAGAGAGAGCGCACGCACACACAAACAGGAAAGTGGCAGAGAGGCTCGGTCAGTGCAGAGCCTGATGCGGGTCTCAAACCCACAAACCACAAAATCATGACCTAAGCCAAAATCAAGAGTCAGACCCTTAATTGACTGAGCCACCCAGATGCCCCTCAAATTTTTGCTTGTTTTCCAAAGTGGCTTAAGACTATAGGAGTAACTGAAATTAATAATAACTCCACAAATAAGAAAGAGCCAATCAGAAAATCCTACTTGAAGGTCTCTTAGTGCTAGTAAATATTTTACCATAAAAACCTTTTAAGACACATTGTTTTGCTTTTAGTAAATATACAGGAATCCTTGTTATAACTTTAAATACTCCCAGTAATATCTAAATAAAGGCAATAAACAAAAGAGAATTTAAGGTCATTTAAAAATCAGGAGAAATGGAAAAAATTCAGGAGAAATGATGCTGGAAATGAATGCTAATTAAGTACAATACCTGCCACTTTTGTGTCAAGTGACATTTTCATGAAGAAATAAATGTACTGAAATTTTCTAGGCCTTTCTACCTCAAGCATACAAATTTAACTATCTCTTTATTGCTTATAATTCCAGTGGTTTGGAAATATTGTGACCATGGAATGGTGGGAAGACTTGTGGCTGAATGAAGGCTTTGCTTCCTTCTTTGAGTTCCTGGGAGTAAACCAAGCAGAAAAAGATTGGCAAATGGTGAGCCCTAAACACATAAGCTACAAATGCCGATTTTCCTCATGCAAAGTGACTGAAACCTTTACACAATGACAATGTCCCCGAGTCAGGGGCCTGGTGTGATGGTGAACTGGAGAGCCAAGCCAAGTTGTGTGTATGAGTAAAACCGGTCAGCTCCACTGAATTCTATCTCCCTTAGGGCAAGTGCCCAGGTCTCAGAGAGCAATTGAGTAGCCCAGTCTGAGGATATCCTTGAAAGAGTCCCTTAATAACATGTTTCAAAGCAGGAAAAAAATAGTGACCTTAGGCAATCCATATTTAATTTAATATTTAAGTGTCTGTAGTGCTAGTCCTTTGAAAAATCTCTAAGTTTAATTTTGCAAACAACTTACCTTACAGAGGTTGCTGAAATAGTGTGGTAAAGAGATAAGAGCATAAACTTAGTGTTACAGGGAATGTGACCTTGAGCAAGTGACATATACTGAGTTGGTTCTCTCCTTTATGAAAGAAGAACATTGTTCTCTCTCTTGTAAGCTTAAAAGCTCCTAAAAATACATGGAACTACCATTATCCTACCTCATGTCTCTAGGGGCCTCGAACAAAGGCGTCTGTGAACCCTAAAGGTATTTTTTTTTCTGAAAGGCTAAGCCTGTCTTTATCTCTATTTAGATGGTGTTGGTATGCTTATATGTTAGTATATATGAAAGCATAAGTGTGTAGACGCGTAAAAGTAGAGAATTATAGGACATTGTGTACGACAGAGACCACTGCCCTCTACTGGAAAAAAATAAAAAGACAACCTTAAATACCTGAAGCCTTTGGCCTGTTCCACAACCTATCTTGAAGAGTGAAAAAGTTAACTTGCAATCATTCCTGCTTTAGAACTTTAGTCTACGTCAGGGTTTTTCAACCATGGAACTACTGACATTTGGGCCAGATAACTCAGGAGTGGTTGACAGTGGTGGAGGCTGTCCTGTGTACTGTGTAGAATATTTAAGAGCATCGCTGGCCCATATATACGAGATTTAAGTATCCCTCCCTCCCCAGTTGTAAAAGCAAAAATGTGTCCACATATTTCCAGATGTTCCCTGGGGGACAACATTTCCACTAGTTGAGAATCACTCATATATGTTGAAAACTGTTGATTTTGTAATTTTTGAAACTAAACTCTAGAAACGAAAAAATATGTTGTCCTTTATTTTCTATAAAGTAACCTGATGTCAGATTTATATCAGGGTATTGCAAGAAATTAGAACATTTTAAATTGTTGTACTATATATATATGTATACACACACATATATATAACATTTTAATATTCCAATTCGGTATTTCAAAATACTAATTAATTTCAGAAGAATTTAGTATGCAGTTCTTCAGTGAAATTTAATCAGATGGTCCAACTCATTCATATATCGTCATTCATTTATGAATTTTTTAAAGTTTATTTATTTTGAGAGAGAGAGAGTGAGAGAGCATGAGCAGGGGAAGGGAGAGAGAGTGAATCCCAAGCGGGCTCCGCACTGATCATGAACTGTGAGATCATGACCTGAGTCGAAACCGAGAATCAGACGCTTAACCAACTGAGCCACCCAAGAGCCCCCATTCATTCATTCTTTATCCATTTGTTCAGTCTTCTGTGTGCAGTGGCACTACAGAGAATCCAAAACTGAATAAAACATAGTTCTTGCCCTCAAGAAATTCCCAGTTAATGGTATGGTGGGTAGAGGGGACAGATAAATAAAAAGACAGATTGTAAGAGAGCCTGGTAAGTACCACAGTGGTGGAGCTTCACTTCACAGGTGAAAACTCTGATGCTCAGGAAGGTAATATAACTTTCTAATCTCACATAGACAATTGGTAGCACAACCAAGACTAGAGTCAAATTTCCTGACACTGACACCTGAATTCTTTCTGCACCTAAAATGTGTACAAAGTTTTAAATCCAGGTCAAAACTACCTTGATTGGCAGTCATCACTTCACAATAGTACCTTGCCTATTATAAGTAGAAATCACAAAATTGGAAAACCTAAATATGGTATGCTCCTCTGCGAAGAATATTTTTAATAAAGTAAGACCAATAAAGCTTTTCTTTTTTTTAGTAATGATTTAACAGAATGAGATTTCAGAATCTAATTGATTATGAATCAAAATAGTAATAGCAGCTATGGTGTTGGGTTTCACTCCAGCAGGGACTATGCCAAATGCTTACCATGCATTATGTCTTTGAATTCTCTAACAATTCCCATTATCCCTATTTGATGGGTGTGGGAACTTGCTTAAACCTACAGATCTAGAAAATGGAAACATTGAGTTATGAGCCATGGAAGTAGACAGCTAGACCTCTCAATCCTGTATTTTGCTGAGAAAACATAGGGTTAGAATGAGATGATGAACTGTGGCAAAAACTAATATTTTCTTTGATTAATTATGAATCATCCAAATTCTAATGTTTCGTTGACGGGGAAAAAAAATCCCAAACATCAATTTTTGGCAGATCAACATGTATCCTCACTTAATTCTGAGGACAAATCTGTGAGGTGTCCATTGCACAGGTATGGAAATAGGGCTTGGAAAGTTTGGCACGTGTCCGAAAGGCACACAGAAGTGGCAGAAACAGAATTCACAGATGCTTATGTCTTCTTGACCTGCCACGTAGGGGTGAAGTCAAAGGGATTATAATAGAAGAAGGGAATGGAATCCATGCAAATTAATCAGTGCAACACATGATTCACTGGGACACCTAATGCTGGTCTTGAGTAATTTGAGCGATTTACATTTATTTTCCCTCAGTTTTATATAAATGATATTTTGAAATATGGACCAGTATAAAGGAAGTGCTGTATTTCTCTGGTTCATTGTGTCATTTCAGAGAGATCAGATGTTACTTGAAGATGTGTTACCTGTACAAGAGGATGATTCTTTGATGTCCTCGCACCCAATTGTTGTCACGGTGACAACTCCTGCTGAAATAACATCTGTCTTTGATGGAATATCCTATAGCAAGGTGGGGAAAACAGGACATGGGTATGAGCCTCTTCCTGTGTAGTGACTTTGAGTAAATGCCTAAAAATGGTAAGAATGATTAGACTATGCTCACAGGCTTCAGGAAACAGCGTGGAACTTGTTTTGGATGCTGAATATTCAGTAGTTTGTGCTCTTCAGTCAAACCGATTAATGCTGGTAATTGTCACAAGATTTTGAAACAGGTTTTTAAAGACTTCTCCCTTCACTTTTGTTTATAACCTCTCTCATTCTAACTGAACATGTACACTTTAAGCATCACATTTAAAATTGTTTTATTTGCTCTTTTAAAAGACAGTAAATCTTTTTCTGCCATGTGGTCTTTGGAAAATGCCATACATGGGGACATTTTTTTTTCTTTCTTTTCTTTCTTTCTTTTTTGAGGGGGGACATCTTTTCTATAGAATCCTTTAGTGTTTCCAATAAGAACTGAAACCCAACTCAGTTGAAAGGAATTCCTTTTATCCATTTTTATATAAGATATAAAGATGACTTTATTAGCATGTTGTAGATGGGGCATTTTTAAAAAATATTTTTATTTATTTCTAGGAGAGAGAGAGAGACAGCGTGAGCAGGGGAGGGTCAGAGAGAGAGGGAGACACAGACTCCGAAATAGGCTCCAGGCTCTGAGCTGGCAGTCAGCACAGAGCCCGACGCGGGGCTCAAACCCACGAACCGCAAGATCATGACCCAAATGAAAGTCGGACGCTCAACCGACTAAGCCACCCAGGCGCCTAGATGGGGCATTTTTATCCATGAAATTTTTTTTTGCAAAGTTAGTGAAGATCTGCAGTGACCCATTTTCTCCCACAGTGTCTCCTTCCTACAGTTCTGCCTCCAAACATACTCATGCCTGCATGCAGCATAATTTAGTTATTTCCCTTTTGCTGCTCATGGTTTACCCACTATGCTCAGTTGCTCAAAACCCACTGGAAATGAATACATGTTGCTATTCTGAACAATACCTAGTATTGGTTTAAGACAAAATATTATAATTATTAAAATGACTACTAGTTAAAATGGCTTAAGTGAGAAAAGCCTTTATAGATTACCATTTCAAATTTATAGCATCATATTTTTGGCTTTCCCTATCATTCCCACGGCATCTTTTTAGGCTTCTCTTCTCATTTTTCTTTCACATCACCAATGATTCTTTTAAAAATTTCTGTTAAAATAAACATTTCTAGTCCACTAACAGTACATTCTAATAACTCACATGGAGATGTTTATATTTTATTACAGTTATATACAGTTTATATTTTATCAGTTTCTTTCTGAGTCCTAGATATTCCATGGGTTTAAGATAGTAGGTCAGAAATAAATAAATGTTCTAAGCCTTTAGTCTTCTAGGTGCAAAAATAATTTATACTTAATAAATTGCAGTAAAAATTACTAATTTGGATGGGGAGTGGCCCATGATTTTCCAGCAAGTTACTTGAAAATTGATTTAAAAATTTATAAGTAGTGCATTTTAGTATTAATCTTATAACATATGCAAAGAAAGTAGAGAGCAGAGGTATTCATTAGATTCTTCAGACAAAATAAAACCAAATGAGATAAACTACTTTTGAAGAGGATTTTATGTCTAAATGATGTATTTATATCAAACTGTTTGATCAGATATTTCCTCAACTATCTATTTCCACTAAATGTAGTACTTTTAAAGTACTGAAATATATTTAAGAAGTAGCCAGAATTTTATCATGGAATTACTTTCCTTATTCACTGAAAAATAAGGGTTTTCTAAGTCTTTCAAACCATTCTCTTTCATTAGAAAAGCTCCATCTGCTGGTTCATTTGGCAAAGTGCAATAATTATTTAAACCCCAAGTCTCTGAAATGATGGCCACTTTATCCATTTCTCTTTGCCTTTTAGTTATTTTAGAAGCCTAGATACAGGGGGTGTGCCAAATGCCATTTTTATCTTAAAATGATAGAGCTATATCCAAGTAATTTAGTGGAATCATACTGAAGAAATAATCTCACACATATGATCAGAAAGTACTAGTCACAATAGCGATCATTGGTATCCTTTCCTAGTTTGATTTGTCATTCTTTTCCACCACAGGGCGTTTCCATTCTGAGAATGCTTGAAGACTGGATAACACCAGAGAAGTTTCAAAAAGGCTGTCAGGTACGATTTATCACTTTTAATAGTATTAAGCGTAAGCTACATTGCTCCGTGGCTGATGAATGTCAGTATGTGATTAATCAAGGACGATCCCTGTTTTACTTTTTCCTCTCCTTACTCAGGGATAGATTAAATAGCAAAACATGAAAAGGTGACTTCACATCCAGTTAAGTGGCTACACTGTGTCTCTAATTACCATTTAGCAGAAATTTCATGGAGAAGTTACTTGGAGTCCTTGGTTATTTTTGATATCCTTTACATGTGTATTAGCTCAGGCTGCCATAATAAATATATCAACTGGGTGGTTTAAACAATGGAAATTTATTTTCTCACCATTCTGGGGGCCAAGAAGTCTCTGGCCAAGGCACTGCAGACTCCTGTTTTAGAGAGGGCTGTCAGCCTGGTTTGCAGACGGCTGCCTTTCTCTGTGTCTTCACATGGCAGAGGGAGAGAGCTCTCTGGTGCCTCTTATCATGAGGACATTGGTCCCATAGTGAGGGTCCCACCCTCATGACTTCATCTGAACCTAAATGCTTTCCAAAGGCCTCATCTGCAAACACAATCGCATTAGAGATGAGAGTTTCAATGTATGAATTTTGGGGAATGTGATTCAGGCCATAGCCACATGACATAAAGATTTAAATGTATCTATAAAAGTCTTCCCTTATAGTTCATACAAGGACTTTTCCCTTATTATTGGACTTAAAAATGGCAAATATACACATTCAAGGAATGTGGGGGAGTCAAGGAATAAAGAGGGCCTGCTTCCTTTTGGAAACAGAAATGATAATAAATTTTCAAAAGCGTTTCAAACATCTTTTGTGTTTTGCTAGCAAAACCAAAGCCAAATCTCTCAGGGTTTTATGTTATCAGTGTTGCTTCACTGTGTCCCTGTAAGTGCCCTGTCTGCGGGTTGGCCCTGCTGTGGCCCGGAGATGGAATTGTTTTCCAGCTTCTTCCCTTTATTCTCTGCCCTCCCTTCTGTGGTGCCCCAGGTAGTTAGGCAGAGTTGTGGTGCTGGATGCCTGTCCAGAGCGTAGAAAAGAGGTCAGAACAGCACTCTGTCAGCTTTCCCAAAGAGGATCCACACTCCTTTTGGATGTGATTACCCAGGACAGTGCCCGTTCACCATTCCTTCAGCTCTCACCACTACCAAGCCTTGTTATGTGGCATCTAGCACTCTCTAGGCTACCCCAAAAAGAAACAGTCCATTTCTACCCAATGGTAAAATTCCTAGGTGACTACTTATGTAAGAAATAAGTCCAAGACTTAGGAAATATTCAGCGAGCACATCAATACATTTTACTTCTTTTGTCCATTAATAAAATATTCTGTGTGGTTGGAAACTAATTTGACAATAAACTATTTGTAAAAAAAAAAAAAAAAATTCTGTGTGGACCCTGGAAGAAAGGGAGAAGCCATGTGCTTGTTCTTATGTGTACATTAGAACACTTTGTAACTTTTCCATCAGCTTCAGACTCACATTTCATCATATCTTCTCCTACTGGGAGCACCTTTAGTGGGGAACTCTGTCTCCTATATCTTTGCATATATTCCAGTCCCTAGTAGATGGCATCACACATGATGGGCAATCCAAACAATGCTTCTTAAGTGAATGAACGGTCTACAATAAATGACCTAGAGAAAAACAAAGACAATTCATTTTGAAACATTAAGTTAAAATTCCAATTGCATAGTTTCATTCTAAATTAAACCGGTGGATAACATTCTTGGAATCTTCAAAGCTGACTTCAAATTAAATGATTTTTATAGTAACTCCTAGAGATGTTCCGGGAGTCTTTAAAAGTGAATAGCTATTCTAATAATTCAGTAATACTCTCATATTTTCCTTAGCCTGGTATCTATGGTGTAATTAATTAAAAATCCAGTCCTGTCTAAAACTAATATTTCTCAAGTGAAATCTGTCTTCCTCCGTCCTGTGACTACAGATGCAGCTAGAAACTAAACCAGAATGATTAGATATTAATTTTTTCATGCCATCATAGTGCTGTGGAATAAATTAACACACACACACACACACACACACACACACACACCCCACTAACCACTAAACCCTCACTTTTTTCCTACAATCTTCAAACACTAGCTAATATCTGAAAACAGTATATGGTCAGTGTAGACCACACTCAGTTAAGCTCACAAACCAATTGGAACATTCTTTCACTTCATTCAAGTATCTGAATAGTATCTTTACTTGAATTAGCATCCCTCTGTGATTGCAGCCCCTAAATTCCTGAAGCCGTGATATTGTTCAAGATGTTTTCCTGGCAAATACTAACTTTCTGCCCAAAGTGACTCTTCATTAGCTAACCTGGCATGGCACTAAATCTGGGGATGGCCAGCTTTCTGTTCTCTTTCAAGCTCATCACCTTCCCCCAAACCCCACCTCCGAGATCAAGATAGGTAGTAGTGAGAGGGAATAAGATCAAAACCATCACCTGGAAAATCTTTAAGGCTGTGCTTGTGCATAAGAAATTATAATAGATGGGGTGCCTGGGTAGCTCAGTGGCCGACTTCGGCTCAGGTCATGATCTCGTGGTTTGTGATTTTGAGTCCCAAGGTGAGCTCTGTGCTGACAGTTCAGAGCCTTAGAGCCTGCTTCGGATTCTGTATCTCCCTCCCTCTCTCTCTCTCTGCCCCTTCCCCACTCACATTCTGTCTCTGTGTCTCTTAAAAATAAATATTTTTTAAAAATTTAAAAGGAAATGATAATAGATAATGGGGCATTTGAAACAGTATATGGTCATGAAATCAAGCTGAGAAATATATCCATGCTTTCTTTTCCTCCGGGTATAAGAGGTATCCCTGATGGAACAGCAGTGGCTCAGGTGCAACATGTCCTTTCCCTTCCTAGGATACTAGTAACAGAACCAGTGTTCTTTTCCTTTTGTGCTTACCACCCCAAACCCAGCCAATGGGGGCACTAGGATCGGGGGATGTAGGTCACCATGAAATTTTGAATGGAATGACTGCATCGTGAATATTCAAGGTGAAGAATTTCTTCATATAGAGTATTCGGAAATGTACTAATCTAGACAAAATAGAATTGATGTCTTTTTTTGTTTTTTAAGAGAGAGCACAAATAGGGGAGAAGAAGGAGAAGGAGAGATCACATCTTAAGCAAGCTCCACACTCAGCAGGGAGCTTCATGGCAGCTCCCGGGCTTGATCTCATGAGGATGAGACCCTGACCTGAGCCGAAATCAAGAGTCAGACACTTAACTGACTGAGCCACCCAGGCACTCAAAATTGATGTCTTTTCATATACTGTTTATATAAATGTCCATGTAGCCTATAGTTCAGTAGAAGCAAGAGACTGTGGTTTAAAAAGCAGTAACAATAATAACATCACTGACAGAAAGCTCACAAACTGGTTCAGGATTTAGAATTCTTTCAAGGTTACCTCAGGACCTCAGGAAAATCTCATCACCTCTCTAGGCACCAATTTCCTTCACCCCCCACAAAATTTGAGTTGTACTAATAATACTTAATGTCCCTTCTAGTGCTAAGATTGCACAGTTCTAAGCTCAAGGTATTGTGAGTATACAAATAAACTCCTCTAAATTAATTTTAAATGGTTGTTTTTTTTTTTTAATTCCTGAGAAAGAGAGACAGTGTGAGCAGGGGAGGGTCAGAGAGAGAGGGAGACACAGAATCTGAAGCAGGCTCCAGGCTCTGAGCTAGCTGTCAGCACAGAGCCCGACGCGGGGCTCGAACCCACAAACTGTGGGATCATGACCTGAGCCAAAGTCGCACGCTTAACCGACTGACCCTCCCAGGCGCCCCTCTAAATTAATTTTAAAAAGCTATTACTCACTAGAAATTGTCATTAAGAGGTAGCTATGGTTGCAATTAATTACTATTTCAAGTATCCAGTTATTTTATTTAGAATGAATGATTTGTGCAAAGCTCTGGAACAAATGCTTAAAACGGATACCGATTGAGTGGCTTTCATTTCTTCTCCCTTCCTTTGCCTGCCCTCCAGTGGCGGTGCTGAGAAGTGAACTAATCAGAAGAACAAAAACAAAGGCAGCATTCCAAACTGGTCTCAACCCTAGTCCAGGCTTCTTGGAGCAGGGCATCTAATATTGTTTCATCTCTTTACACCTCAAATGAAAGGAATTTAGAAACTAATGTGACTTAGGCACAGTAACTTCCTGAAAATTATAGTCACTTAGAGTGAAAATGTCATGTGCAACGTTAACCACTTGTTATTCTTTGAAGGCTCAAGGAACACTTAAGAAAGTGACAGCATTTTTATTTTATTTTATTATTTTATTTTATTTTATTTTATTTTATTTTATTTTATTTTATTTTATTTTATTTTATTCTATTTTATTTTATTTTATTTTATTTTATTTTATTATTTTTTGAAAGAGAGTGAGCATGAGCAGGAGAGGGGAGAGCGAGAAGGAGAGAGAGAGAATCCCAAGCAGGCTCTGCACCCAGTGCAGAGTCCAATGCAGGTCTCCATTGCACAGCCCTGAGATCATGACCTGAGCTGAAAACAAGAGTCAGATGCTCAACTGACTGAGCCACCCAGGTGCCCCAAAGATGTCCATATTTTAATTGGGACAATTCCTGACAGCAACAGAGGTGTGATACAGCAGGAACGTTGGAGGGTTTCCTGGAGATGCATGAGTGGCTTCCAATTATGAGACTAGGAGAAAACTAGGATTTCCTTTAGTGACCTACCACATTGGACCTAAAAAGTCATATAGAGAGAGACTTTGTGAACAGAATTGCTAAAGGGGAGAGCTTTCTAGTTAAAAAACTCCTATTTTAAAACTATTTGAAGAGTAAAGACATTCTTTACTCTCGTGAATAATTTCCCCAATTTATCCAGGATCAGGATCATCATTATCATTCTTACTATTCGAAAGGTTGTATATCCATTTCTTTACAGCAGGGGTCTGTTTGGGCGCGTGGGTGGCTCAGTCAGTTAAGGACCTGACTTTGACTCAGGTCATGATCTTGCAGTTGACGAGTTTGAGCCCTGCATCGGGCTCTGTGCTGACAGCTCAGGGCCTGGAGCCTGCTTTGGACTCTGTGTCTCCACCTCTCTGCCCCTCCCCTGCTCATGCTCTGTCTCTCAATAATAAATAAGCATTAAAAAAGATTTAAATTGAACAGTGGTGCAATTTAAAACTTTAAAGCAGGGGTCTACCAACAGCTACTTGCAGGCCAAATCTGGCCCACCACTCACTTTTCTAAGGTCTGCAAACAAAATCATTTCTACAGCTTTGAATTGTTGAAAAATCACAAGAAGGACAATATTTCATGACGTGTGGAAGTTACATGAAATTCAAATATCAGAGCGCATACATAATGTTTTCTTGGTTATTCATTTACATATTATCTATGGATGCTTTTGTGCTACAGAGGCAGAGTTGAGTAGGTGTGACAGACACTATAGAACCCACAAAACTTAAAATCTTTACTATATAGCTTTTTACCAAAAAAAGTTTGCTGAGCCCTGGCTTAGAGACAGGCTTACCTGTTTTATCTTTGCATATAGCCTCAATCACTCATGTGTGATGGGCTCATCTAGTGTCTGAGATGAGAAAACACCACTATAAGTGAAGGTAGGGGATGTAGCCAATAGCGACAGGTTAACAGCTCTAAGTGAAGATCATAGAATTATGAATCTCTCTTCACACTGGATCACAAATGTTATGGACTGTTGACTGTTTGCTGAACACTTGACTGCCCTTAAGTATCTTATATTTCTTGTCCTGAAAAAAATTAAGTGTTTCCTCTCCTGTGCACAAGCCCATTAGACTATTAAAAAAAGGACAAGCTAGGGGCACCTGGGTGGCTCAGTCAGTTGAGCATCTGGCTTTTGATTTCGGCTCAGGTCATGATCCCATGGTCATGGGATCAAGCCCTGCATCGGGCTCCACACTCAGGGTTGAGCCTATTTAAGATTCTCTCTTTCTCTCTCTCTCTCTCTCTTCCCTTCTGTGCCTCTCCCCTGCTTGCATGCACTCTCTCTCTAAAATAAAAAATAAAAAAATTAAAATAAAAAAAACAAGCTACATCATTGATAAGGAAAAATATTCCTTGTGCTTTATAAATAAATTATTTGACGTTTTTAAAAGTTACAAAATGTTTTACATGCAGTGTGTCATTTGACTTTTACTGAAGGTACACTTGCCATATTATACATTAGAGTGAAAAATGTTGACAGATTCAGCTCATGTGGTGGAAATATGAGAAAAGCATACATTGATTTCTAAAATGCTTGTTATCTTTCACATACAGATTTACTTGGAAAACTACCAATATAGGAATGCAAAAACTGATGATTTTTGGGGAGCACTTGAAAAGGTAAGAAGTATATCCCCAACTATTTCTTTGATTAACATATGATTTATCAATCATTTCTTTATCTGATTATTCTATCTTTTCATTTCCCCTAATTTGTTAATTGTTCCTCTTTTTTTTTTANTCTCTCTCTCTTCCCTTCTGTGCCTCTCCCCTGCTTGCATGCACTCTCTCTCTAAAATAAAAAATAAAAAAATTAAAATAAAAAAAACAAGCTACATCATTGATAAGGAAAAATATTCCTTGTGCTTTATAAATAAATTATTTGACATTTTTATAGGTTACAAAATGTTTTACATGCAGTGTGTCATTTGACTTTTACTGAAGGTACACTTGCCATATTATACATTAGAGTGAAAAATGTTGACAGATTCAGCTCATGTGGTGGAAATATGAGAAAAGCATACATTGATTTCTAAAATGCTTGTTATCTTTCACATACAGATTTACTTGGAAAACTACCAATATAGGAATGCAAAAACTGATGATTTTTGGGGAGCACTTGAAAAGGTAAGAAGTATATCCCCAACTATTTCTTTGATTAACATATGATTTATCAATCATTTCTTTATCTGATTATTCTATCTTTTCATTTCCCCTAATTTGTTAATTGTTCCTCTTTTTTTTTTAATATCAGGCAAGTAATTTACCAGTGAAAGAAGTAATGGATACATGGACCAAACAGATGGGTTATCCTGTACTTGATGTGAAAGATATGAGGAACATCACACAGAAGCGCTTTCTATTGGACTCAAGAGCGAATTCTTCTGAGCCACATTCAGCTCTTGGGTAAGGATCTAAAATGCATTTGAAAAGAAAAGCAGAAATTTGATGGAAATACTGGCCATTTGCTTAGTTCTTACTCTCCAGTACATGATTGGTTGGTGATAATTTAAAAGCACAATGTCTTTAGGGAAACAAAAGCATCCAGACATAGGTCCATGGTCTCCAGGTTCAAGATGGTGGACTGAGCACATGCATCCAAGTCCTGTTCTTCCCAGAAACCACTGAATAAAGAAATAGAAGTGTTACAAGAAATAACCTCATAAAAGAAAGAAAGAGGAGGGGCAGATAGATTCTAGAAGAAAAGCCAGAAGGAGAAATATCGATAGAAAACAAACAAATTGAGGAAGATGAAGCCAGATAAAAACTTGCTCTAGAGGTAGAAATATCTTCCATCTTCCTAGACAGGCTCGGGGCTGACTGTCAGCATGAAGAGTGGAGCGCAGGAAGGAGTGGTGAGGATGAAATAGGACAAATAATTTGAAGTCTAGACTCAGGACAATTGTGCCAGTCAGAAACACCCCCATTTCACTTTCCCTTCACCTACTGACATCCTTTCCTCTGTTCGGAGCTCTTGGAAGTCTGCCAGAAGTCTGGCAATGACCCAAGGTAAAAATCCCAAGGCTCTTCCCCCCGCCCCCCGCCCCCCCCCCATCCAAAATAAATGACTAAAACAGTGGAGGAGAGCTAACGGTTTCCATTTGGTTAGGATGCCCGGAGTATAGCTTTCCTCTGTATGGCATTTGTAGGGGGATGGGCTGGAGCTGCCAGATCCCCTCATACATGCTCAGAGCCCCCGGACAGACTTCTGTTCAGAGGAAAAGCCTGTTTCAAAAAATATACCTCCCTCTCAACAGCAGAGGGATTACATACAAGATACCAAGAATAATTAAATTAGTCCTTCTTTCTGAAATATAAATGGGCAATTAAGATCACAAGACACATAAAAAAAATCTAAAAGGATAAAAGTTTGAACAAACAAAAAACCTGTCTCTAATAAGAACATAATTGAGGAAAAAGAAATTTATAAAATACATTCAGAGATCAAAGAAGCTATTAACACTTATTAACTCAGAGCAGAGTATCTTTGAAAAAACAAACTTAGAATATAGAATTGCTCTGAAAGATTAAATTTTTGGTTGTCAAAGAATTAATAGACCAAGTAGCAATAAGTCTGGGGAATTCTCCAAAGTTATAGGGCAAACATAGAGAGCTGACAAATATGAAAGAGAAGACAAATATGAAATGTCCAGCATCCAACTAATAGATGTCTCTCTTTTTTTAAATGTTTTATTTATTTTTGAGAGAGACATTGAGAGACAGCAGGGGAGGGTCAGAGAGAGAGGGAGACACAGAATCGGAAGCAGGCTCCAGGCTCTGAACTAGCTGTCAGCACAGAGCCCAACGCGCGGCTCAAACCCATGAACCGTGAGATCATGACCTGAGCCGAAGTCGGATGTTTAGCAGATGAAGCCACTCAGGCGCCGCTAGATGTTAGAGAGATAGAGCACAAGTAGGGGAGGGACAGAGAGAGAGAGCGAGACAGACTCTGAAGAAGGCTCCAGATCAAGACCTGAGCTTCAGTTTTTAAAAGGGGATGCTTCCAAGAGGGGCTGGGCTGTGGGGAGGGTGGAAAAGGAGACTGGCTTTTCAACAGCAGTTCTTCTAGTTTTTGACAAGAATGTTTTTATTTACAAACTGCACAAATGAAATTCTCCTGAATATTTAAACAGCAATTATAAACTCAACCAATCAAATTCTCTCGCGTGTATCATTTATAAGTAACTTCTGAATATCACTACTTAAAATTTCATTAAATCCTATTTGTAATTTCAAAATACAAACACCTAAAGACACAGATTTATAAATCAAATTTAAAAAACCTTCCTCTATGTTTTTTATGAATGTAATTAAAATTCATACAGTATACTGGGGCGCCTGGGTGGCTTAGTCGGTTAAGCGTCCGACTTTCGCTTAGGTCATGATCTCGCGGTTCGTGGGTTCGGGCCCCGCGTCGGGCTCTGTGCTGACTGCCAGCTCAGAGCCTGGAGCCTGTTTCAGTCTGTGACTCCCTCTCTCTCTGACCCTCCCCTGCTCACACTGTCTCTCTCTCATGGGAATGAATAAAAAACATTAAAAAAAAAAAAATTCATAGAGTATACCAAATTTCTTGGGCATCTTCAACATATTAAGCATCAAACCTTTAACTTTACAAACTCAGAGTTTTCAAGACATTTAAACATGACTCCTGAGTTAAAGTATCCTAAGAATTCCAGTTAAAATTATCAATACAATATGTCATTTCTCTTTTATTTGCCAGACTTTTAAAAATTGGCAAGGGACAAAAACTGAGGACTGATGGATGTGGGGGGAGGGGGGATGGGCATGGAGAAGGACACTTGTGGGGATGAGCACTGAGTGTTATGTGGAAACTAATTTGACAATAAACTATTAAAAAAAAAATTGGCAAGGGTGGGGGCGCCTGGGTGGCTTAGTTGGTTAAGCGTCCGACTTTCGCTTGGGTCATGGTCTCGCGGTTCATGGATTCGAGCCCCGCATCGGGCTCTGTGCTGGCTGCCAGGTCAGAGCCTGGAGCCTCTTTCGGAGTCTGTATCTCCCTCTCTCTCTGACCCTCCCCTGCTCATGCTGTCTCTCTCTCTCTCTCTCTCCTAGAAATAAATAAAAATATTTTTAAAAAATATTGGCAAGGGTGAAATTGGAATGATATGTATTCAAATATTGTAGAAGCTGACAAAATGTGCAAACAGCCAATGATTTCACATTTGTCACACTTGTATGAATATAGCTTATACAAAAAGTCTGAGTATTATGTCCATTTCTGCATACTTAGTTGTTTTTGTCTACACTTCTGGGATGCCAATCGCTCCCAATGGGAGAGAATGAAATCAAGATCTCAGGAGCTCTGGCATGGGGCTGGCCACAAAGCCTGGGTCTACCACTTTGGGGATATCACCTTAGCCCCCCATTATCCAGAAGAGCCTGCTCCTAGACAGCACCCTGACTAAATGGGAACAACATGGCGTAGCACTAGTTCCCTGGACATCATTCCAATTTGACCTTGGCCAGTTTTTTTTCTCCCTCAGTATCATTGACAAACAATTGACATACATCATGTATATGTTTAACATGTACAACATGATGGTTTGATTTATGTATATTGTGAAACGATGACCACAACAGGCTCATCACCCATGCCAGTTTTTACCGTCCCACTTGGTTTGGGTAGAGAGACTTTTGCACCCATGGTCCCTTCAGCTGGTCTCTAATCTTCACTGCCTGGTTTCTACCAAAAAGGCCCTTAGCCCTCTTTATCTCCTCTTTAGTCTCAATGATTTTGTATATTAAAAGTTACTTATATATAAATCATCACAAGAGCCATTATTCTGTAGTAATTAAGATAACATGAGGAAGAAGAATTATAGGGTGTGACAAAGGTGTCCCAGGATAACTATAAGCTGGTTCTTTTACAGTTACTGTTTTATGTTCTAGCAAATTAGATTGGCCAAATTTAATACTGCTAGAGACTATTTAGATATTAAAACTTAAAAATATTTCTTTCTTGTGAATCAAACTTCCACTGGGGAGTAATTACTCTCTCCTGTTATGTGTATCCATGGGTACACTGAGCCTGACTTAATGGGTGGGTCAGGAGGTATGCTTGAATAGGGAAGGGCACAGAAGACTTTCTTGAAGAAGTGATATTTAACAGGGTGCCTGGGTGGCTCAATCAGCTAAGCGTCCGACTTCAGCTCAGGTCATGATCTCACGGTTTGTGGGTTCAAGCCCCGCGTCAGGCTCTGTGCTGACAGCTAGCTCAGAGTCTGGAGACTGTCTTCCGATTCTGTATCTCCCTTTCTCTCTGACCCTCCCCTGCTTATGCTGTCTCTATCTCTGTCTCAAAAATAAACAAAAACATTAAAAAAAGAAGTGATATTTAAGCTAAGGAAATTGATATGAGGGGATGACCATGGGCAATGTTCAAAAGAGAAACTATAACATGTAAGAAGGCCTCGGGGGCGGGGGTGAGTAGCATTACACATATAATACACAACACTCACTAAGCATTTACTCAGTACCTGCCACTACTTTAAGCACTTTAGAATATTTTATTATGATAACAGGTAGGGAAATTGACAAATAACTGAAAATGATTAGATAACTTATTCAAGGGTACAATGAGTACCAGTGATGGAACTCTGATTTGAACATGAGCAGTCTGGCTCCAAGAAACTGAACAGCAGACAGGCACTGGGGACACTGGGGACAGAGGCAGGGGCCAGGCGTGCAGACCACATCGAGGATTTTGAACAACAGTGTGCAACTTTAAGGACTTCAAAGAGAGAGAATTGGTAGGATCACCTCTACTTGTTCCCCTCTGGCTGCATTATAGAGACTGGATCAGAGCAGGGCAAGAGTGGAAGAAGGAAGACCAGTTACTCTGATAATTGTAGCAAGTGACTCATGTGAGAGATGATACAGAAGACTGGGTCTGCACTAGCAGAGTGGCCGTGGGCTGGAGGGGTGTGGTGAACGTTCCAGAGATTGCGTTGTGCTACAATTTGTTGTTAAAGAATAAACGGTATGCAGTGAAGTGAACTGGGTGAATCTACAGATAACAATCTCATTTTATTTATTTTTTATTTTTTAAATTTTTTTTATGCTTTTAAAATTTATTTCTGAGAGAGAGACAGCGTGAGCAGGGGAGGGTCAGAGAGAGAGGGAGATACAGAATCAGAAGCAAGCTCCAGGCTCTGAGCTGGCTGTCAGCACAGAGCCCGACGTGGGGCTCGAACCCACTAACCGTGAGATCATGACCTGAGCAGAAGTCGGACACTTAACCGACTGAGCCCCCCAGGCGCCCCAACAATCTCATGTTAGAATATTGTTCTAATCTTGTTCTACAGTGGTCTAGCCCAATTTCTAGAGAACTGAAAGATCTTGAGAGACACACTTATGACAGTACTCTGTATGATGGGTTCCAGAACCTATTTTCTGGCTTCCAATTCAGGGATTTGAAAATTAAATCACACTAATAAATAACACACACGGGTGTTTCCAGAAATTCAAAGTGCTAAAATTCAAACTGGACTTTCTGTCCAAGGCATCAGAAAATGAAGAGCACTCAGTATTATTAAACTAACTACCTTGAAGGTATTGGCTGGCACCTGAACTGGAAGACCATCAAGAAAGCCAGCGGTGCTCACCTTGTTGAGGTCCATTATCAGCCTCTGCTCCTGGAAATGTCAAATATTCAGCTCTACCACAATAAATGAAATTCAGAGTGACTGGGTATCTTGTTGTATGCAAATGCTGAAAATTAACAGTTCATGCCAAAATAAAGGAAATTTGAGATCCTAGACCAAATGAGATGAGTCAGGGAGTGTCTGTATAAACTTCTTTATCTTTTCTGTATTTTGGAAAGGAAAGATTAGGCTAGAAAGCTTTGTTTCCATTCTTTCCTCTTTGTAATATATGAATGAATTGAAACCCAGATCTGACTTAGGTGATAATTCAATTACAAAAATCAACATAATAACTTGTGATCATTCGGTTAGCTATAAACTGTTTATCTTACAGTTACTGTTTTATGTTCTATCAAATTAGATGGGCCATATTTAATACTGCTATTTAATAGCCTTTGGATATTAAAATTAAAAAAATATTTCTCTCTGGAGAAATAAACTTCCACTAGGAAAGCTTCATGGTAATTGTTCCCTTCTGTCATATGTATCCACTGATTTGTTAAGCCAAAGACATACCCAACACTGTTTTTAAAACAATGGAAATGCATTTTTTAAACTCCTTAGTTATGGATTTCTCTTCCCACAAGCACAATAATTTATTACCAAGGAAATATATTATCAAGTCTTCATTTTTTGAGTTATAATAAATCTTTAAATTGCGATTCACCAAGATTTAGAACATAGAATTAGGTTAACATTTATAATTTTCTCTAATATTTTTAGTCTCTACCTTTAGATAGTTTTTTATTTATATTCATAGATGCATGATTTTTAGTGATCACTTATTATAAAGTCAATCTACTTGCTCCATTTTTATAAAAAAAAAGTTATATATGCATAGGAAAATAAACCCAGAAAACACGTGCTATGTTGTTGAGAACATTTGTTAAAAATCTATAGTAGCTCCTGAACAAATAGAGAAAACGACATTCTATCAAAAGTGATCCTTCATGATTTTTCACTTGGTTAAAAAACTAGTTCATAATGCATGGCGTCATCCCCTCAGAAAGTAATTAGCTCTTTCTCCATCCCTAGTGTTCACCTTACTCTATGTCCAGATATATTCCTGTCCAGTAAAAAATGTGTTTGATTAAGTTGTACTAAAAACTGAATGGCCCCCTTCCTTTTCTCACTGCTTAAATATTTCAAGATTAGGGAATTCTTACAAGAAATTTTTATAATCCAAATGGCCCACACATGTGTAGGTTATTGTTTTAACACTATGGCCTCAATCATCTCTTAGAAGCAGACTAATTTCATGGCTCTATCAAGAGGAATTCTCTATCAGGCAAACTTACATGTCTCTGGCAGTCCACTCAGTATAACAGGGGATGGATGGGTGTAGGTGTGTCATTTGGGAACTAAGTCAGTGTCTTTAGTGAAAATTAGATTGGCCATATTTAATACTATCAGATCTTGTTATATACAAAAAAGTAAATTATACTTTTCAAAATGAAATCTGATCCTCCTAAATTTTAGATGTCTTATAGGAGACTTCCATCATTCCATTGATATAATTTTCATTTCTTGACATTTGTACTCAAATCTAATATTGTACTCATATTAGATTAGATCCTGTGATTCTAAAACTATAAAATCATAAAGCCTCAACCCTCAGTCCTTTTAGTCTTATGATTCTCTTACAGACTTCAGAGCAGTATTTTTACATTACTTAGTAGTATACTTTATGCCCACTTTTGGGCACAGTGTCATCTCAGAGGCAATGTTTTACAGAGGATAGTCAAAATATGAAGACTTGCCTTTGCACACAGGGCATCCAGACACTTGCACACTCTGTTCCTTCAGTCAGCTTAGCACTGGGGAAAAGAAGGAAGGGAAAGAAATGTTCGTTTATGTGGCAACATCAAAACAGAAGAGCAGTGAAAGAGTGAAACATGTAGGTAGGATGTGACTTCCACAAAATGCTTCTTTGTCTATCTGTTGAGAAGCTACAAGGGATCGATTTCAAGTTGACTTCCCTAAAAGCAAATGGTTAGGTGATGATTCAAGTGAAAGCTACTCATCAGGAAGTGTTTCTAGGAAAGACCGGGAAGGGAGTGGGAGGTGGGATGTCAAGCAGCAGAAGTGCATTATCAAGCAGGCGCTATAGTGGGTAGCTACCCTGTGGGGAAGTTGTGGAGACACCACTTTAGAGGTGTCCTGACAGATGGGGGCAAAGAAGATTCTCCTGCCATCCATCATCGGCAAAGGGCTGCATCCACAAATGTAAATTTCAAAGAACTTCTGGCTTTCCTTGCTCAGGCAGCTAGAGGGCAGTTCTCTGACAGACAGACCCAGGTGCTTGGCTGTTGGCTAGGAGAGTGCTTTGGAATCTAGAGTGTACAAAAATGACAAAGAGATTCAAGGGGACAGTCTTTGCTACATGGCCCAAGAAACAATTTATGCATTGGTTCTATGGGACTTCTAGCCCAAAACATTCCACAGCAATAAAATCCTCAAAGAAAGTTAGTAACAACTCAATCTTATAAAACATTTCAACAGTTATAAAACAAAGGATTACTTCTTGCATGTAGATGGCAAAATGTATTCTCCCTGACTTACATAAATTTTATTATAAATTGAAAAGAAGTATCATTCCCCATTCTCTGTTAGGGACTTGAATGATCACAGATGTAGAAAAACAAGGTGAACTTTGAATTGGTAATCATATCCAAACACCGATTCATCTTCTTTCTGGATCCGTTGTATTTTCTGATTGATAGTACATGATATGAGAACAATAAAAAACTTTAAGACCTCTTTCTGAGATTTCAGTAATAAAATGTTAAGTATATATTGTACCAAAGTACAAAGATAACCCCTTCACCCTGCTCCACAAGAAAATACTAACTAAAGAGACCACTAAAAAACCCTGAAACGTGTTTGTCTGAGTATGTCTCCTTTGCAGCACACCTGATTCATATGATATAAGATAGGAGATACTTGAAGAGCATGAGACTCTTTAAGGGATGGTGGTGGTGGTATAATTTGAATTTCAACCTAATTTCTAAAATGTGTTATTCCCTTTGTGGCATTTTAAGATTGTCTTCTGAATTTGAAAACTGCTTTGTGTTCCTTGGCAGAAACAAAGCACATTAGAGTATGTGTAAGTCTCTGTGCGTGTGAATGGTCAATGTTGTTATATAATGTGTTATATTTATGCTATATACTTATTCCAAAGTCTCAACACATTTTATTGAAATAATCATCATGCTTAGCTAATCTGTTGATACAAAGTTCCAAATTTTAGGGATTTATAGAAATTGAAAGCAGTTATATGGCCTATCTTCATCACTAAGGAGTGTCATATTAATTGTATCCTGTACACTGGATGTTCGTTATTGAGGAAAATATGCTTGTCTATTGCTTTTTAATTTTTATTTTGGAAATGTTTTTCTTTTTTAGTAATAAAAGTTAAATTTTCCTTTTTCAAAAACTTTAGTTACACATGGAATATTCCAGTTAAATGGACTGAAGATAATGTGTCAAGTATTACGTTCTACAACAGGTCACAAACAGGAGGTAAATTTCATCAATTGATTTATTTCTTCTTTGAATTAATATACCACATTAAACTAATGTGAGTATAAAGAAGCAACAATAAAGATGGAGCTTATGATGTAAATTTCAGCTAAAGGAGAACTCTTAAGTAATTTATCAATGAATTCAAGCCCGTATCTATAATGAGAAATTTTCTACCTTAATATATTCTTTTTAATGATTTGCCATGACTTACACAATAACAAATACCCTCCCCAAAGGTGAAGTGTCACACATCCAACCATCGGATGATCAATGTGTAAGTTTTCTTTCTTTCTTCCCCCCTCCCTCATTTCTTCCTTCCTTGCCTTCCTTCATTCTTTCTTATTTTACTTTTTTTCCCTTTAGAACAGAGAAGGAAGTCATGGAATTTCTGAAAACAAAGCTTGATTTCTTAAAATGCTGTCATTAAATTCGACCTATCATTTTTTCCAATTCAGTATGACATTAGAATCTTTAATGACTCCAAATTATTTTCTAAGTTGTAAATTGTCACCAATAGCTCAAGGCACTATCTGTCTCTATTTCCTTCCTTCTTCCTTCCTCCCTCCCTCCCTCCCTTCCTTCCTTCCTTCCTTCCTTCCTTCCTTCCTTCCTTCCTTCCTTCCTTCCTTCCATCCTTCCTTTGGTCCATCTGTCCATCCATGTCTCTAAATGAATTACTTGGTATGTGCCTGTGTTAAAATTCAGCTGTAGCTGCTCTGCTCACTTAAATCAACTGGAAGTATGTTTCTATAGTCTATCTCCTGTGGTTTGTCTTTCCCTTTCTTGAAAAAATTTAGTAATGTAAAAACAAAGAGACCTTATCATTGTTCTCTCCTTCAGATTGCTGAAAAAATAATAGGGCATCCTAGAAGATTACTGCTTTTTATACTTTTACCATTATACTTGTTTTATGTTTCAAAATCATTTCCTTTCTAAGACAAATGATACTCTTCTTCACCCATGCAGGTTTGTTTTCAGAAAGTAAATCATTTATCCTTTATTTACATATGCCTATTTGCTCCTGCAAAATATTCTAAAATATTAATTATGATTTTTCCCTAATAAGTAAATTTTTACCCAATTTCCAAGAGATTGATTTTTTAAACAGCCTTATTGAGATAAAATTCACATAGTATGCAATTCACCCATTTAAAGTGTTTTTTTTAATCATATTTCTGGGTATGTGTAACCATCACCACAGTACAGTTTAGAGTACTTTAATCACCTCAAAAAGAAATCCCATTCCCTTTAGCTCTCAATCCCTCTATCCTCCCAGACCCCAGCCCTAGGCAACCACCGATGGACTTTCTGTCTGCATAGATTTGCCTTTTGGACATTTCCTATAATGAAATGATATATGTAGTATTTCATGGTTAGCTTTTTAAATTTAGAATAATGTTATCAAGGTTCATCCATGTTGTAGCATGTATCAATACTTCATTCTTTTTTATTGATGAATTATATTAACATCGTATTGATATACCACCTCTCGCTTATTTATCAGTTGATGGCATTCAGATTATTTCTACTTTTTAGCTGTTAATGCTGCTGTAAACATTTGTGTACAGATTTTTCTGTGAATGCAGTAGGTTTTTTTTTTTTTTTTTTACCTTTGGCGCTTTTACTTTTATTATAAAATCTTGTGTGTGTGTGTGTGTGTGTTTAATTTTTATTATAAATTCTACCAGCTTTGCTACTGTCAAGGTAAGAAACCTTTTTGTTGCTTTTGCTGCAAAACTTTCTCTTGATCATTCACACTAACAATTACTTTGATTGTTATGGTCAACATTCCTCCTGAATTCTTTTAGAATTGCCAGATCAATGCCACTTTGTCTTACTATTTTTATATGATTATGTTTATTTGAATACTGAACTCTATCTTTTGTGATCTGCCTTCTGACCATTTTCTTACTCATAAACATGTGCCAATGGAAAATGGAGAAGACAAAAAAGACACTTTTTAAAATGTGCAGTACCACTGATAAAAGGCAAAATGAGGCTACCATTCCATTGGAAGGTTTTCAGTGAATTTGGTGTAATATATTACTACGTATATTTGCCATGGGTTACCACTAGTTAACTGAGGGTTAGAGGAGTGTCTTGGCAGCTGCTTATTTGCTGTTAGCAGGTTTAAAAGCATGAGTAATTTGTCTATGCTAACAGCATTTTAATGGAATGAGGTTTCCATAAGAGTGAATTTCACAGATAACTAAAGCTTACTCAGGTGTTTTGTAAAATAAAGCTGAAGAGTTAAACAATAAACATTTTTTTGTATGGATAACGTACTTATTAGAATATTTGAATAATAAATTTAAGCCTTATTCACCAATTAATTAACTAGTTCTTTCAAGCAAGTATTTACTGAGAGCTCACTTAAGGGCCAGACACAGTGGTAGGCATGGAGATAATGGTGAGGGAAAAAAAATCCTTACCCTCTTCGTGCTTACTGTCAGGGGAGGTGCAGACGAGTCGGCGGGGAAATATGTGTCATAAATGTCTAGTGTGGCCACCGGGGCGCTCACTGAAGGAAGCACTGGCCCAGAGTTGGGGCTTCAGGAAAGGTTGCCAAAGAAAATGACATCTAGGCTAGAGTTAGGGGTGGTAAAAGTAGTGTTTCAATGGATGATAGGATTGACCAAGTGTAGACAAGAACTGCACTTTGGACAGAGAATGCTAGTGGGAAAGTGAGGGCAGAAGGCTCTCCCAGCGACTATATCCTTCTGTCTTTACATTGAACACATTTTTTGGCTATAACTATTAATTTAGCTGTCTTTCCCCTCCCCATAGAATATTTCTTAAGGAAATGGAGCTTATCGTTTTTCGTTATTGTGATTGTTCTATATCTTCAGCAGATACCCAGTAATTGTTTATTGAATGAATAAGTGAAAGAATGAATAGAGAGGCTCTTTGAAGACAAATCTGTCTTTATCTGAAATTTCAGAATCATGACTGCTCACTTAGCCAGAAGCAAAGTAGGCATCTCTTCCTACTTCAAAGCGCCTGCTCCATTTTTAGGCTATGCAATAAGTTCCTGTTTCCTGTTTGGGGACATCTTCAGGTCTCAGCTCAGAGCACAGATGACAAACACGTTCCAAGTGCACTGAATGGACAATCAGCTCAGGTTACCAGCCCTACCTCCCTCCTCTTGGTTTCTCTGATGATTCATCAGTTAGAGATTTCCCAGGCAATGTTGGGACTTCCCCCAAGGCCTTTTATTTACATTTGTGTTGCATATGATGTTTGAAACATGAAACAAATTTAACATGTAATTTATAGAGGACCTCTATCACAGATACTTCTCAGGCTATTCTACCTGCCCTGCATAATCTCTCTGCTCACTGTTTATAGTATGTTTTGTGCAATCAGTATAATCAATCCTTCCTTATTCCTAGTATTATTTCTTTATATTTTAAATATCATTGTTTAACCTTCATATGCTCTGTCTTTTCTTTTTCAAGTAAATTATAAACTCCTTGAAGATATAATCTATACATCAAACTCCTTGATGGCAGGTCAGGATACCACCCTATTCCCAACAAGGTTCTGTGTACCTCTTTAGAGTTAGTAAGAGTTTAGTTAAGTCCTTGCTTAATGAAGGCGTGTTTGCCTTCAGACTGCTGTGCTTTTAAAGGATGCATGTGTATACTTTAATTATGCCTCTATCTTTAGTACTGCTTACTATTTTGTCAGTGCACCTACATTTAGTAATATACCACCTTTTTGCTTTTTGATCTGCTGCTTCCTAACATTTAGAAGACTTAAAGGTCATTACGTGATGTCAGATAACTAATCTTACTAAAACATAACATTTTCAGATAGGCGTTTGTAATGGCCTAAGTTTCTCCTAGGCCATAGGAGATGGTAATGACTTTGTGATGACTGTTTTCATAACTCTTTCAGGTTTGAGGATACATTCTGGATGGTTTAAATAACCAAATTCTGAGTACATATAAATAGAATATTACTAGAATTTGATGGTAGTTATAGTTAAGTATATTTCATATCAAAATAATTATGGGCATATATTTTTAAATTTAATAACAAAGAGAAGGAGAGACTTCATTCTTTCAAGCTGAGCCTCTTGGAACATTTGAATTTTGATTGGGTCATTATGAATTCAGTTTTGCAGATTCAAAAGCTCAGTTTCATCAACTCATCCCTGGCCAACCAAGTCTTGAAAGATTTATTCACACAAAGCAAACATATAAGAATGCTAATTTGTTAATTTATACAAATAAAAACACACTGGCCAAGGTGAACCAGAATACTCATGCCAGCTAATTAGGTGTCTCCTTCCAGGAAGAAAGTTTACTTAATAAGAGTAAAGAGAGAGTTAAGGTAGATCAATTATTTTAGAGATTTCATCAAGCTGTGATAGCTTTATATATTGCATTAACCAGGGGAGTCTAAGTATTGTATTTAGAGGCTATTTTGATGCAATGAAAGTTTCTTATTCATGCAACAGTCTGATGGAGGTATTATTGTCCTGTTATCTCTTTTAGGTGGCTCACTTCCAAATAATAACTTAGAAATCCTGTCTTTCTCTTTCTTCTAGCTCCCCAAGTGTAAATTGTGTGTCATTAGTCAAAAATTACTACTTTTGTATCTTTTAGCTGTTTTACTATTAAGTGATACACAAACTATCATTTTACACTGAAAAATAATTTGCTTAAAGGATCAACGCAACAAGCGTTTACATCACTAAAGAAAAACATTTCTTTCTCTAGAATTATCAAGCTATCACAAGATGTCTAGTTGTCTAAAGTTTGTTGTAATTATTTATAGAAAATAATATACAGGCATGCCTCAAAGATATTACAGATTTGGCTCTAGACTACCACAATGGAGTGAATATTGCAGTAAGGCAAGTCAAACAAATTTTTTGGTTTCCCACTATGTAACATAAAAGTTATGTTTACACTACACTGTGGTCTGTTAAGTGTGCAACAGCATTATTTTTATGTCTAAAAAACAATGGACATACCTTAGTCAAAAAATACTTTATTGCTACAATTACTAACCATTATCTGAGCTTTCAGTGAGTCATAATCACTGAGTACAGATCACCATAACAAATATAGTAGTAATGAAAAAGTTTAAAATGTTGCAAAAATTACCCAAATGTGACATAGAGACACATGTGAGCAAGTGCTGTTGGAAAAATGATGCCAATGGATTTGCTCCATTGGTTTGTAGGGCTGCTACAAACCTTCAATCTGTTTAAAAAAAAAAAATGCTGTATCTGCAAAGCACAAGGAAGCAAATTTCAGTAAAGTGAGGTATGCCTGTATTAAAGACCTGTTACGTGAGTTCTATTACTGAACTCTATCTGGATTGCGATTAATTAGCCCCTGGATGAAATTTTGAAAAAAAAAGGAATTATCTGTCTTCTCCACCAGCTAGACAAATAAAGGAAAAAGGAATTTTCTATAAAGAGCTCCTACCCAGAAATAATTCATTTAACACTTTTATACCTAAAACTAGCAAGAAACAGAACAAGACAATTTATAAATTGAATGACAGGGTGTTGTGTCGCCATTAAAGTTGCATTTTCACATACAAGTATCCCCCTGCTTTCTGAAAGTTTATGTTCTGCCTTTTCATTTTTACAAAAAACCTATATTAGTACGGTAATGGCTTTTTTCATAAAAATGAACATGGTGCTTGGATTTTTTTTCAGTTAGCCACAATTGGTACTAGTCTTTCATAAAAACAAAGTGATATTAATAAAGACTTTTAGAAAGTGGGAGATACTATTTTCTCTATGCCATTTCAGCTTATGAAAGGTTTCACAGGAATGTGTTAGTTTCCCCCCTGATAGTCAGGGAACTCTGCATGGAAAACAAAATGGCAAGGTGTTTACAATACATATTTTTTAAGTTTATTCATTTATTTTGAGAGAGTGAGAAAGCGAGAGTGGGGGACGGACAGAGAAAGAGAGGTGCGGGGAGGGAGGAAGGGAGAGAGAGAATATCCCAAGCAGGCTCTATGTTGTCAGCACAGAGCCCAATGCGGGGCTCGAACTCATGAACTTAACCAAGAGATCACAACCTGAGCCAAAATCAAGAGTCTGTTGCTTAACAGACTGAGCCACCCAGGTGCCCCATGCAATATACTTTTAAATGAAAAGGATTACGAATCCTAAAAACAGTAAAGTTCCATTGTGTATATTGTGTGCGTGTTTATGCACATATATAGAAGACACACACATAGTAGAAATAAACATTATGTTAACTAGTGGTGGGTAAATTTTATATTCTTCATTATACTTTTTTGGTTATTTTCCAAATACATATTTGGAACTGTAAGGACCACATATGACCATTAAAATCATAAAAAAATTAATAGTAAGTGGGGAAACGAAAGGAAATATACACCCTGACTTCCATGTGCCTCTGGGAACAGGCACCAGTATTTTAGTCCTACTTACTTCACTATGCAACTAAACAACCCAACAGTATTTTGCTGTTGACAACTGTTCTGAAAGTAGCATGAACTTGGAAAGTCCATAACTACTGACTTCCTGGATCTCAGCTTCCTCATCTATAAAGTGAGAAAAATCACAGTAACTCGAGACAGGCTTAACTAGGTATATATAAAGCACACTAAAATACTGCAGTATTTAGATGGATTGCCAGGAACTTCTCAATGTTATTTATATTTGCCTCGCTATTTATAGAACTGCGGCATATCCCCTTTCATAATAATGAGGATAGCTACCATCTGTTGGACAAATAACCGTGTGACCAACACTTTACCGATGTTATCTTCTTTAATCTTCACAACAGTCCTGTGAGGGATTTTTATCCCTCTTTCCCTTATGGTGAACTGGGACACAGAGAGGTCAAGTGATTTGGCCAGGATCACACAGCTAGTTGGTCACAGAGCAAGGGTTTTATCCTAGATCTGTCAGACTCGAAAGTTCATGTCTTTCTCCTGTAACATATGGCTCTGTGCTTAGCAAGAGGCTCTCCTCCAGATACAAACATTCAAAGCGTACGGTTGCCAAAAGATTAGCTTCCTTTCAACAACTTGTCCATGGGAGAATGACAAAGAAAGATAAATACTACATGAGTGAGGTAAAGGTTTATAATTTGTTAAGTATCTACTCTGAATGTTCCTTAAAAAAAGTATTGTCTTGTTGAAGAGCTTACTCATATATTATGAAAAACTACTGTGTCCTGGAGATCTTCCAAACCCGTGAACACTTCCAAAATTTAAATCATCTTTCCTCCCAGACGAACTCATCTTCCTCTATTCTGTAATGGCAACATCATTACTTACCCAATCATGCAAGCCATTTTTCCCTTCTCTGACTTTCCACATCAAGTAAGAAAACCACCTGTTGCTTTTACCTGTGATGTGTCTCTTGAATATATCACTTCCTTTCTTTTTTCATTACCTCCACATTAGAATAAGCCCTCATTCCTTCTTGCCCTAGGCTATGATAAGAGACTCTAAAATCTCCTTCCAATATATTTCTCACATCACTCTCAAAAGTACCTTTCTACAGAGCAGATGAGCATGTTATTTCCCTGCTTAAAAATCTTCTCTATCTAACCATCTCGCACAAGATGGATTGCTTCACATGGCATGTGACTCTTGCACTTTGAAGCCCCAGACTTTATTTCCAGCTTCATCTTCTATTTTCCTATCACATCCTATATCATCACTACATTAAAATTGAACTTTTTCAAATACCCTAAGTATTCCCACACCATTACTTACATTGCATATTTTCCATGCAAACAAGAGAGTATATGAATTAAAGAGAATAGAAGAAATGCTAACAAATAAATACTGGTCATGTCAGAGCACAGCTATTATTTTAAGTGAATATTTTTTATCTCAAACATAGTCTCTGTTCCTTCAATGCTGAGCTTCTAAACTCTATATACTAGAGGCCTATGTAAATACTGGATGCTACTTTAGAAAGAGAGTTAATTTGCCAAATCCATTGATGAAAAGCATTGATGCGATCAACTGAAATAAGGAAACAGAAGACTTTACAAAGATAAATAAAATTGGAAGAGCAAGTATGAAATGGATTATAAAATCAAGAAAGTTGTATTTGGATTTCAGTTCTATTGCAAGCCTTCTTGACATTTTAAAAGCATTACTGATTCTCAAAGCATCATTGTGGTAGGCAATAGCTATTTCCATCAATTTGAATGTTGGTTTTAATAAATAAAGTATTCTTTTAAATGTTTACATTTTTATCGCCTTCCCAAACTGCCCAGTGCATATTCTTTGTGTAATTAATCTATCACAGTTAGAAATATATGGACTACCCCCAGAAGCATGGACTGCTCTGTCTTTTGGCATTGTTTACTTTTGTTGAAGGATTGACAAGCACAGAATTATTTCACTCCATTGGCAAGCTTCTACCAGTAGGAAGTATAAGTCACAAATCACAGGACGCTTATTTACATAAGTTATTCTTTTTCAGCTCATGCACTACAGTGACATTCTAAAATTAGGCAACTAAATAAGAATTAGGCTTTGGGGCTTTGGATCCAAATCAAACTTGACTCCTTGAGCTGATATTTCTTTTCTTTTCCTCTGACCCTCTGGGCCTAATTTCTCTGTGTTTACAGTATATGCAAACATGTTTCTCATTAGTGTTTATTTACTACCACAGGAATCACTTTGAACTCTTCTAATCCTGCTGGAAATGTTTTTCTCAAAATAAACCCAGATCATATTGGGTTTTATCGTGTAAATTATGAAGTACCAACTTGGGAATGGATAGCTACCAATCTTTCCTTCAACTACAAGGTAAGAGTAGCAGTGATTGTGAATTGTTTTATTTTTGTTCTAAGACAGCAGCTTGATGATGTTAATTTCTCTCAACATTCTTTGCTTTAGGAATTGTGTTTCTTACCTCATTTTCTTCTTCTTCCCAGGGGTTTTCTTCTGCTGACCGTGCAAGTCTTATCGATGATGCTTTTGCCTTGGCAAGGTGATTTTTGGAATGAGATTAGACTATTTAAAATACTGTGAATTTTATCACAAATCTCTTTTTTTAATGAATTGCAACAATGTTTAAGTATTAATTATTGTTTAAAATATCCAAGGCCACTATTTATAACATCATCGTTTTCCTTAACACTCTCTTTAAAAACCCGTATAAGCCTCATAGCCCAAATACTGGTATTAGCTCTTATCAGACCCACAAAAACTCACCTTTGACTAGGGTTTGACTATATCAGAACTCTTGAGCTAATTAGGAGTGACATTTGCAAATGCTCCAAAGTGCTCTTTCATAATTTGATTTAATAAAATGACAATGTATTTCATTAACTTAGTTCTATGAGCCTAAGCCCATTGTATGATTTTATGGTTAGAGTTGTCAAATCTTGTTCAGGTCATCAAGGTAAGAAGGATGAGACATGGTGTTCTAGGACAGATCAGAACTAAGGTACCATTTAATAAATCTGACTCCTGCCCCCCCCANAAAATAATCAACATATATTGGGGAAATGGGAGAGTAGTAACCACAGTACCTTTGAGGTCTTTGGTTTTGTTTTGTTTTCAAGTGGTTTAACAACACTAATTCAACAGGTATTTGTTGAATTTCTGATACTTTTGTAGGAGTGAGGATCATAGCCAACTGGTTTTGCTGGCTTTGTAGTGGCCTCATCCTAGACATAAGCAGTGTACTTGAGAGCGAGATACTACTTCCTCAAAAAGCCCCCTTTGGAGCTGGACCCCTTTGTCGGCGTTGGGTGTCCCTTTGTGGATGCTGTATTTCACCACAATATTATACTGTCATTTCTTATTAATTGTCCATCTCACCTACCAAACTGTAAGTTATGTGAGGGTAGGAGCCCAGATCATGTTCCCGTTTATTTTATTCCCAGCTCCTATGACTGGCCCATGGCAGAAGCTCTTTAAATATGAGCTGAATACATACCTGAGGGATAGTATACCAGCACGAAAGGCATGAGAGAACTATTTTACACAGACTTCCTAGATAATATACTGGAAGTCAGAAAACCTTTTCAACATGTTTAAAGGAGAAAATGAGTAGGGCTGAAAAAGGAGTTTAGGAACCAGATTAAAATCTTGGTTCTGTATAACCTTGAGTAAATTTCTCAACCTCTTTCTGACTCTTGAGTAGAATGGAGATGACCTTGTAAGACTCTTGTGAGAAATAAATGAAATAACGCGCATAAAGCACCCCAAACAATGCCTGGCCTGTAGCAAGTGCTTAATTAAAGTGTACCACTTGACTGTACCAGACACTGCACAGGACTGGGAAATGAAATGGTAAAGGAAGATAATATTTTAAAACATAATAGAACCATTAAGAATTCATTTTGGGGGGAAACTCTCCTCTGAATGCATCATGACCTTTTCCAAAGCTTGGCATCTTCTTGGCTGTTAGAGGTTACAGCAGAACTCCACTATCTTATGGTTTAATTCCCATCACAACACAATGCAGACAGTTATTTTTGCTGTAAGAAGTCAAAGCCTCTTGAACAGCTCTCTCTGGGAACTGTGTATAAAGCAAATAATTCACAGAATTGAAAGGCTCTCTCGCATTTGCTCAGCTCCTTGGCCATAGCTCCATAAAATTTTGAAGAGATATAGAAAGGAAGAAAGTGAAACAAATTTGAAAACCAAAAAATATGTAGAGTCACACAGCAACCCATCTGAAAAATACCTGGGCTACCACCCGGACTATTGAGCTATCACCAAATTTCCTTCCGTAACATATGAGGAAAACAGGACTCAGGGAAATAGAGTCTGCCAGTAAACTTTAGGTAGAAAAATGATAAACATGTAGTTAAACAGGTAAGTGCCTGTGATAGGATAAGAATTCATACAGCTCCACTTGGTTGTTCAAAGAGAAATGTAACTATCGTGTTTCATAAGCAGGACTGAAAGAGCACATCTAAAAATAAACGCATTCTTGATTCCCCTGGCCCCAAATTTGAGGAGCCAGTCATCGTACTGCCCTGGATGAATATCGAGATGGGTACATTTGTCCAAGAGAAGGAATAAAAATTCTCGCAACACTTCAAATCCCCCAGACAGGCTCAGTTTGAGTAGATGGGCAGTCCAGTAAAACCATCAAAGTTACCAACTTCATTTAAAGTTCCTCCCTGCCCCCAATCCAGGCGGATTTTAGGGCAGCTCCCTGTGTGGGAACGAGGTGCTTGATGTCCTCCCCATTTTGCTGCAGGGAACTTCTACTTCTCCCGGACTCACAGGGCTGTCTCTGATTCCTCCAGACCTAAGGCCAGGAGACCCAGAAGGGAGAGCAGGTGAAGGGAAGAAAGATCCTGACATGCTGTGTATATTTGGTCTTGTCTGAACTTTGTAGATGTTTGATACTGACTCTTTTCCTTGTGTGCTGTGTTCATCGGGCATGTGCCATCCACACCCATTTCTATTGCTAAGAGTCTTTCTCCTGAATTCCTGAGGTGAGCAAGTGAAAACTTCAGAATCACATCTGCTCCATAGGAAGTATTCATATATCTTTTCCCCCAACAAAGTCTGAAAGGATGGGCCACCCCCATGCAGTCTTATCTCTTCACTCTGAGGTCAGAGCAGTAGTCAACCATTGTCTCTTATCCTTTAGATTTCTTGGGATATCAGACACCAGGCCACTGTGCCCCCAAACTCCAGGTTACACAGGTAAAACTCATCAAGTGGTCTCATTAAAGCCCCTTTTCCTAGGCTTGATGGAAGGGGAAAAGCCTCTTGCATCCTCCTTTCCCCTGTGGAAGGAGAGTATTCACAGTATACTGACAGCACTCCCTAAAGCCCTGTTTTATTTTTATTAAAATTTTTAAAAATGTTTATTTATTTTTGAGAGAGAGAAAAAAAGAGACAGAGTACGAGTGGGGGTGGGACAGAGGAAGAGGGAGACACAGAATCTGAAGGAGGCTCCAGGCTCTGAGCTGTCAGCACAGAGCCTGACATGGGGCTCAAACCCCCAAATCATGAGATCATGACCTGAGCTGAAGTCGGATGCTTTTAGTTGACTGAGCCATCCAGTGCCCTCCTAAAGACCTCTTTTAAAATGTCTCTCTCCCCCTAGCCTCTCCAACACCTGTAACAGGCTAGTGGTGGGTTATCAGCTAAGAGTCACAAAAATCTATCTTGACCATGTTGGTTCCAATTTGGTGGGCCTGCATCTTACCTTGGGATTTAGGTCAAGGGGGTTAGGCAAGGGGCCTTGTCAACATTAAGACAGAAAGGATCCTTTTTTGTCCACGTGTTACAGTAAGTAGGTTTTTCCTTTTCAGTAGCTTATATTGTGCTCTGTAGCCCACTCTGTGCTCCAGCCAGCAGAGGGGTGAAAAGTAACATAAGGGAAAGCGGAGAGTACTGGCTAGCAAGCTGGTGGGCAGGAGCAGGGGTCTTTAGGTGAAGAAAGAATGGCAGAAAGGACAGCTTAAAGGCTGCCTAAGCTAATGTTCCAAACAGAATATAGGCCAGGCTTCACAGAGCAGTGGCTCCTATGACATCCAAGGTGAGGAGCAGATTAGCAAATAAAGACAGCCAAGTGACCTTCAGCCATGCCAAGGTTACAGACCTCTAGGTCACTACTTTTACCATTTTATAGATGTGTTCAGGAGTGAGCAGAGCACAACACAGACCTGGATAAGCAACTTCACCCTCCCAACCTTCCCCCTGCCCCAACACTGCCCATGGATTCCATTTTAAAGAAGGGGAGGTAGAGTAATTGGCTAAGACTTTAAAAAGGATCTATTTGTTTGCAAAGAGGCTGTTTTAATCCAGAAATCAGAACTGGCAAGTGAACACTGAGAGATCAGACACATGGGAACTTTTGAAATTCTCCACACCACCCAGGCTCTGCTGGGGAACATGAGCCCATGAGGTCAGCTCCTTCCACCCAGGTACCTCTTTGAACTCTTTCTAATGTCCCAGTAAAGAGCAATGTTTGACAAGACACTATGCTTTACTCAGCTTCTCTGAGGACTGTATTGTCTTTCCAGGTCACATCCAGGGAGGCAAAAACAAACCCTTTGAAACCAGGAGTCCCCACCCAAGATAGGAGAGCAAGAATTCTCTCATTAGACCCATTTGTCCTCTTGTCAGTTGAGTTTGGTGGACACTTTAAGTTTTAGCTTCCATTTTCTCTGGATTGTAGGACAGTTTAAACCCAGGCTAGGCTTCTACTAGATAGATGGGAGATTTTTTTTTTTAATGTTTTATTTATTTCTAGGAGAGAGAGAGAGACAGCGTGAGCAGGGGAGTGTCAGAGAGAGAGGGAGTCACAGACTGAAACAGGCTCCAGGCTCTGAGCTGGCAGTCAGCACAGAGCCCGACGCGGGGCCCGAACCCACGAACCGCGAGATCATGACTTAAGCGAAAGTCGGATGCTTAACCAACTAAGCCACCCAGGCGCCCCATGGGAGATTTTTTTTTAATGATTACTGATTTTGAGAGAGAGAAAGAAAGAAAATGTGAGCAGAGGAGGGGCAGAGTGAGAGGGAAAGAGAGAGAATCCCAAAGAGCCTCCACACTTTCAGTGCAGAGCCCAACTCCTGGCTTCCTCTCATGAACCTGAGATCATGACCTGAGCCAAAATGAAGACTCGAACACTCAACTGATTGGGCCACCCAGGTGTCCCTGGAAGATTTTTGAATAAAGAAAATTCTTAACCCCATCTGGCTTTCAGAACTGCTGTATGTCTGTGGATTTAACTAATGGCGTTTGAGACTCAAAGTTTTATAAGAATGCTATCCTAGGTTAAGTTCCCTAGAAACAGTGTGAAATGTAGGTTAATGTATGTGTAGTTTATTGAGAGAGAACTCTCCTGAGATAGGGAGTATGAGAAACAGGATGGGGCAGGGATTAAAAAGCTAAGCTATAAGATGGTCTCAGATGGAGTCTAGCTTTGCTACATTCCACTAGAAAGCTATGAATTGTGCTGAAGGGTGGGTCCAACTTGAGGGAAGCATGTTGGCTTATTGTATTCCTGAATCTGAGAATTAATGGCCAGGGGTGGGGATTGCATAACCTTTTAGGCAGGATGGATGTATTTGGCCAAGGGCTATTCTCTGAAGAAGGTGGCAGCTGTGAGCCAACACAGGACTGTACGGGCATTTGGGAAGGGCACTATAGACGTCTTTGTTCTCAAAAGCAGATCTTCACGTGTGGTCGCAGTGGTATCAACACTACCTAGGAGCTTGTGAGAAATGCAGATTCTTAGGCTCTACCCCAAACCTGCTAAATCAGAGCCCCTGCTAAATCAGGAGTATGTGACTGAATGAACTTTCTAGGTGTTGCTGACACCTGTGTAAATTTAAGAATCATAGTTCTAAATGATACTGCTCTTTGAAGCACCTGAGTGGCTCGGTTGGTTAGGTTAAGAGTCTGACTTCGGCTCGGGTCCATGATCTTGCGGCTTATGAGTTCAAGCCCCATGCTGGGCTCTGTGCTGACAGCTCAGAGCCTGGAGGCTGCTTCAGATTCTGTGTCTCCCTCTCTTTCTGCCCTACCAGTAGGATTTGTGGAATAAAGTAATTTGTGGGAAAATAAAGGTGCATCAGCTAATTTCTCAAAATGTTATTCCTATAATTACCAGCTTTTGTTCCCAGTCCAGCGTTCTGACCATATGACTCAGACTTAAAGAAAACAAGTGATACCAAATGGAACTATTGCATAGCTATCAAGCATGTTGGAAAAAATAAGGCAACAGGATAGGATATTGATTTTCAACATTTGAATACGTAATATTCCCTTCTTACTTGTACTTATGCTACCTAATTAGCCAATTCTTCTGGCCTTAGTAACCAAGACTCATTCCTTCTAAGCCTTTCACCTACCTGAAATGTACAGCCCACTTGGTTTCTGACCAAACAATCTGTCATTCTTCCTAAACTTTCATTATTCTCTTTGCTAAATTGATGCTCAGAGCAACAACTATTCTTTATACCCACCTTTAAAAAATCACCAACTGGACATAGTTGTTGCTTTTTCCACTGGGGAAAATATAGAATCATTAAAATGAGAAAATTCTCAAGTTTCAAGTATGAATACAAAATTCTACAATTTTTTTACTTAACAAACATTCTAAATAAAACACACAATTCCTCCATATTATTTATACTTTTATTAAGGGAGGCCGAATGCCTTCTAAATCTCCTTCTAAATGAGATCAGGAACTGAGAAAATAGGGGAAATCAACTCTCTGAACTGAAAACAAGCTCTGTATCATATCTCCTTATGCAGATCAAATGATACTAAAGATTTTTATTCTTATCTGTCTGTCTATAATCAAACTCTTGGGAAGAAGTCAAGATAAACTTACTTTCTTCTTCATTCACAAAATAATGTCAAACATAATAGCCAACACGTCAGTGTTACTAACTCAAAAATTTAACATTTATTACTTAATTTAAACTTTCAAAATGTAATTTGAAAAGACAGGATTCCCATCTAAGATTCTTTTTAAAACCTAGTCTAAAATTTGAGGTGTAACAGATTTCTTTTTTTTTTAATTTTTTAATGTTTTATTTATTTTTGAGAGAGAGAGATCATGAGTGAGAGAAGGCCAGAGGGAGAGGGAGAGAGAGAGACACAGAATCTGAAGCAGGATCCAGGCTCTGAGCTATCAGCACAGAGCCTGATGCAGGGCTCGAACCCACAAGCTGGGAGATCATGACCTGAGCCAAAATCGGTCGCTTAACCGACTGAGCCACCCAGGTGCCCCGAGGATAACAGATTTCTGAAAACAGTATTTTAAAAGAATCCCTTTTAAGAAGGAAGAAATTGGATTCTTTAAACTTTGAAATGTCAATAGAAACTTCAGATTTTGTGGAAAAACAAAATCTATATTTATTAGTATTATTTGGAAGTGTATTAAAAAGGAGATGTTTTTTTAATGGGAAATATAAGTTGAATTGGAATGTTTTAAGTGTTCATAATTCATGAGTATTGTTATTCATGCTTCCTCATATCAAATGTAAATAATTTCAATAAGTTATATTTATCGTGGTACATTTGTATATTGTAATCAGCTTATGTCTCTTCATCAATATTAACCATAGCTAAATGGCTTTTACCCAAAATTTCACCTCAACAATTTTTCAAATGTACTTTTCATTGATTTGGCCAACTCTTTGATTTGGCCCCACAATATAAATGCATTTTCTTAATTGTTTAATAGAAGGATTCTCATTAATGTTGAATTCTGTGATTTCCATGAGTACTTTCAGTCAAATGACTACTAGTCTATGGTTTTTGATTAACTGTGTTTTTTTCTCTTCCTTAGAGCTCAACTTCTAGATTATAAGATGGCTCTAAACCTGACCAAGTATCTCAGAATGGAAGAAGATTATTTACCATGGCAGAGAGTAATTTCAGCCATAACCTATATCATTAGCATGTTTGAAGATGATAAAGAGCTTTACCCTGTGATTCAGGTGATGTTAATGATAGATCTTATGAAAGTAAATGTGTAGCAATTAAAAGAATAGAGGTATTTCTGAGAGAAGTAGCTTCCAAAGCACATCCGCCTGCCAAATGAAATGAAAGTACAATGACATGACTAGTCAAACCAAGGAGATGCTATCTCTATTTTTTTTCCAACTTGAAATGTATCCATATTTCTAGTTCAGTAGACCATGTAATGATATATTTTAGTACTAGAAAGAATACAAGAATTAACAATTTTGTTAAAATAGACAAGATGCTAACTAGATCTTATTTTTAATAGACTTATCGATGTTAAAATGAATTCATTCTTATCAAAATATAACATCAAATTTCCTTATTCTTACTGTTGTTATTTCCACATTGAGACTTTATGATAATTCATTCTAATTACTTTGTTTTGTGACTTCTGCCACGCTTTGCTTGGTCACTTGTAATTTTAAAGAAATTCTGGATTCAAATCTTTAGCTCTTCTACTTACTGAATGCAATAACTTGGACAAATGTTTTAATATTTGTGATCTTCATTTCCTTTATACAAAAGGAATGTCAGCACCTCACTGTCCATGGCAACGGGTTAGAGCAGATCATATAAAATAAACACCCTTTGTAAATCCAAAAGCAATATACATACATTAGTTATCACTATTTTAATGTCATCAGTACTTGATTCATCTTCTTAGTGCAGTATGTAGGTCAGGCGTTACTTATTACAAATGTTAACTAAAAAGTAGACGTTAAAAGGGGCTTACCCAAACTTTTATAAAACATTTGAGAATGATCTAGATGTTCTTATCTTCAGTACTGAAGCAAATTTGCAATGTGATAAGAGCCGAATACATCCCTTCCCTAAGAAGAGACCCAAAGTTCTGTGGACTAGTATGAAAGAAGCTTACAACAGGGGCTTTATATTATAATAAATGAGAAACTTGATAAATAGTAAATTCTTACTCACTGTACATGGTTGCTTTTATTTTAGGAATACTTCCAAAATCAAGTGAAGCCCATTGCAGATTTTCTGGGATGGAATGATACTGGAGACCACCTTAAAAAGTTATTTCTTACATTTTTAAATTTTCATTTATTATTTGTTGATGTATATTAAAGCATGTTAAAAAGTGCTCCAGGACCCAGCTTTGTGTGTGTTTGTTTTTTAAGGTTACTGCGTGCCTCTGTGTTAGGGCTTGCATGCAAGATGGGAGACAGAGAAGCCTTGGACAATGCTACCCAATTATTTGAAGAGTGGCTGACTGGGACTGTAAGGTGACTGTTCATCATGTGTTCATTTCTAGAGGCCTTCAAACTTAGAAATGAAGAGTTAAAAATCTCTGAAACGCTGTTTCTTCTTCTAGGCTTCCTGTAAATCTCAGGCTTCTGGTATATCGGTATGGAATGCAGAATTCTGGTAATGAGACTTCATGGAACTACACTCTTGATCAATACCAGAAAACTTCATTAGCTCAGGAAAAAGAAAAGCTGCTATATGGATTAGCATCAGTGAAGAATGTTACTCTTCTGTCCAGGTACCTTTTTTTTTTCACTTATATGAATGGCATTTGATGGTTTATGTGTCACTTTAAGATGCCAATTAAAGTAAAACACATTTCCAAGAACATATATTAAAACTTACTTTCCTGGTGAGAAACAAAATATCCTTGTAAGAGTGGAATAAAGAAATGTAACCTTACATGAAAACATTCTGGAAGTAGGCAGTTTCTGGGTGTGAGCAGTGGTTCAAAGTTTTCATTCAGGACCTGGGGTGTTTCTCTTTTATTCTGCCATCCTCAACATATTGGATGTCTCATAACTTCTAGAGCTCCAAATATATTGTCTTCACACAAATATGTTAGGTGAAAGCAGAATAAGAACAGAGAGTTCCTCTTCTCAAGGTTCTTGTATGTTAAAGTTGAGTTACCTCTACTTCCCCTCATAACCAGAACTGGATCACACTTGATCATTCTGGGTTATATGCTAGGTCTACCACTTGCTCATTTGCTGACTAGGAAAAACTTGAATTCCTTTGACTGATTTGGGCCATTATCATACTCTGATGCTGGGGTAAGAACGTACCTACTTCCCTAGGATCAGGGATACCTTGATCCAAGCCCAGAACAAAATTGTTTCTGTCATCAGAGAAGGAGTGTCTGCCACAATATGCATACACACACACACACACACACACACACACACACACATACACCCCAATATATTTACATTCCACTCAGAAAGATTGCTTGAAGACCAGCTATGAATCTTCTCCCACTACACTTATGCCTCCAAATCAACTAACATCTGCCTTAATTCATTTGTTGTTTAGTTACGGTTTCTGAATTATTTACTTCATTCATTTAGCCAACACTTAGGATGTCCTTTCTATGTATAGGTATATAAATTGTGGGAATAAAAATGAATAAGACATGATATCTATCCTTGAGAAGCTTATAGCTCATGAGAGAGGCAGAATATAAATAGGAAATTACAATGCAATAACCAATTTGTAAGGACTATTCAAAACACATTGTATCCACCTAGCAGAGCCAACAATACTTCTTTGCCATCTTGTCTTGGGGTGGATGTCAATTCTCTTGCTCTCTGCCCTAAAATAGTCTATCAAAAACCTGATCATTTCGCCACTCCATAAAACATCATATTGATCCATTATTTTGATGGCATTGTGCTGATTATCTGATGATAAAATCAGCAAGTGCTTCCATGCCTTACTATGACATTTATAAATTAGAGGATGAAAGATAAGTTACACAGAAATTCAATACCACAACTAAAGTGCAGTTTCTGGAAGTTCACTGGTCTAGAGTATGTCGAGGTATTTCCTCTAGGTACACCCCTGGCATAAAGTTAATAAAAATCTATTGATTTGGACACTTAATTTATGTTGGACTTATTTGCGTTATACTATAATTATAGTTAATTAATCTAACCATATAGGTTACATTAGAAGGTTATTTCTTACAATGTAGGGAAGAACAAATAAGATGTAACTGTTACCCTCTAGAATAAAAGTATAAATGTTTTTCCTTAATTTGCTGACTCATTTTTTTTTTTTTTTTTTAGTTTAGTGGGATAATAAGTAAGTGGGTGAAGTGCTTCTATTCAATAAGTGCAATTTATTTTTAGAAGTTAATAGTTAAAATTTGAATCGTGTTTCTCTTTGGATTTTGTTAGATATTTGGATTTGCTTAAGGACCCAAATCTTATTAAAACTCAGGATGTGTTTACAGTCATCCGATACATCTCATATAACAGCTATGGGAAGAGAATGGCCTGGAATTGGATTCAACTCAACTGGGACTATCTAGTCAACAGGTGGGATAATCGGCCAATGGTTTGCTGTTCTCTTTGTTTGTCATCTACATATTCTTTTTGTTTTTGCTGTGCTTTCTCTGACATCTATACAATATCTGCAATGGCATATTATTAGAAGTAAAGGATCATGGTATTTTCCTCTCAGGGAAGCAATATACTAGTTAATTTTAGGCCTAATCCCTTTTCTAGAAGTTATTGTTTCCAACTGATCTACAGAATTCTGAAATATGAAGAGATGCCTAAGTTGTATTATTTTTAGTTTGGTTAAAATAAGTTAATATAATAATATTATATATTATAATATAAATCTTCTTTGTCTTCCTTGGCCAGATAATTAAACTTCAGGTATTTTGAAAAGTTCTTATAAAGAGACCTATATTTCTTGGGCAATAACAATTTTAAGATGGGAAATAGAAAGGGCAAGAGAAGAACAAGTCAAATTAAGATGCTTTCCCAAATTTCTTATTTCTTCAGCTCCATGTAGAAGAAATGTTGCCATACTTGGTGCTAATCTTCTAAATTTAATGCTTATTACCATTAAAATATTTTTAAAGAATACAAAACAGAATATAGATTATAGATTCCAAATAAATGTGCCAGCATTGACCAAAAGACCTTTACTGTATGTAATCCCCACAGTGGGAAATAGGCCGTTTGTTATCCTCTCCTAATCTCTCCTGTTTTCCCATCAGCACTGCCTAGTTGACAATGACTGACTTATCAAAAATACTATGAATAAAACTTTCTGTTCTCTTTTTTCCCCTATCATTCATCAGACTGCCATCAGGTTCATTCACATTTCTCATCTTCTGAGATCTAGATTGTATCTGTAGCTTTCAACCCCGATATCCTACATTGCTTTTGCTTATTTGTGATGAATTTTTGCCCTTTCCGTTCTTGTAGTGATTGAGTGAACTGCTCATCCATCTCTATGAAGTTTGGCGCATGCACGCGTGTGAGTGTGTGTGTGTGTGTGTGTGTGTGTGTGTGTGAGACGCCTGTCCATCTGTGTATAACCATTTCAATGAAATGCATGATGGAATTAATAAATCTACCTATTGAGAACATGTTGTTATCTGGAGATAACACTTCATATTATGCTAGCTAGTACCTTCTATTTGCTTACTATATGCCTAGTGACATGTACTGAGTTTTTTGTTCTAATCAAAAAGACTAAGTCATTTTTTTGGCATTTGCTGCAAGAAACCTATGCAGATAAAGAATGCTTACTTTTGAATTATTGTAAAAAGATAAGTAAATAATGTTCCATTTTGCATAATAAAGTGGCCATTCCCTTATTGTTTATTAAATAAAGAACTTCTCAAGGCCTATTTGAATAGTTCTAGTGTGATGTATTTCAAATAATGCATATTTCACTTAAAAAATTAATTCATTGTCATTCCTCTTAATAATTAAGAACTAGAAAAAACAGTTGTTACTTTGTAATAAAAGTCATAAACATCTGGCCCTAAAATAAATTAGACCTAATCCTGAAATTTAAAAAAAATTGATAAACTATTTCCAGTGCTAGTTCCAAAACCTTTGCCCAAGGCTTTTAATATTTCTTCATAGTCTAATGATCTAATTCTCATGAGGTATTATTTCACATAGCCTCAAACATAAAATTATATTACAACCACATGTTGAACACAAAAAAAACACCCAATATTAATTATGGTTAGTTTGAATAAATAGGATTTTCCTAGTAAAATTGGATAGGATAAATTAAACAAAAATGAGCAAACTACATACAAATATGTTCAAACTTGAATATTTTCCAGAATTCAGAATGAGTGGTTTTCCTGCCCAGGATCCTGAACAATTTATTGTCATCCTAAAATAAATAAGCTGCTTTTTTATAAAGAGTTTGTCATATGACTTTTATGACAACTGATGGCCACATCATTAATGTCCTTTCTAGTTTGAGACTTAACCAAAAAGTTCCAAAGATACTTCAGCAGTTATTCTTTGCTTTTGTTTATCCCAGTAAGGTCTTAGATGAAACTGTGAAGGGGAATGAACTTACTAAGTCAGTAGTGTGGTGTGTTAAAGTTTGATTTTAATTTATGACTATGTATGAAGATTAAGTCAATGGGGACATGATTGTAACTATTTAAAGACTGCCTCAAACAAAAAAATTTAATTAGAACTTAATTAAATGTTTTATGAGCATTGAACTAATTTCTTTTGGATTATATAACAATACTTATGTAAATATTAAAGCCAAGAAGATTATTGTTATATAATATTATTTTTAAAATATTTAAAATTAAATATTAAAATAAGATAAATTCTGTTTAGTTTTAAAAATAATTAATATGATAAATATAATATAATAATAAATATAATATGATAAATATGATAAATATACAGCATATTTCCCTTTAAGTGCTATACTTCATGTGATATTGGTTTATTGGAATCAACATATTTTGTTCTTACATTTTTAGTATTTATACACATAGTTTAAGTCTTTATTCAATCTACCCATTACTAGTCCCCCAAATATTCTTTAATTTATAGTCACTCAGAAAAAAACAAAAGAGGAATATTATAGAAGTTATAGAAAGTCTCTGAGAAAAATTGTTTTCTTACTGCTAATTAACAGACTTTCTTTGAATCTATAGACTATCATTACAGCAACTTAGTGTGATTCCCCTTTTATAAATTCCCATTTTCTTATTATAAAATGGGTATGTATTTTATTGCACAAAATACAGATAAGCAAAAATAGAAATACAAAAATCACTCATAATTCTACCATTTAGAAATAACCCTTGTTGTCACAGTGCTGTTTTTCCTTGAGATATTTTTCTATGGCTGTTTATTTTTACAAACGGAATCATATTATACATATGGTTTTATAACCCACTGTTTCCCCTGCATCAGCCGATATCATGGACGTCTTTAAGTATGCTTCTTCAATGTTATTCTTAATGCTCAATCATATTTCAATACATAGATACATGTTAGTTTATTTAGCCAATCTCCTGTGCTCACTTCAAAAGCATACATATTTAGCCAATCTCCGTATGTTGGATCATAAAATTGTTCCAACTTTGTGATGAATGTGGCAGAATTGTCACCCAGAAAAAAATTTACTGTTATCCTTGCTGAGTATATAAAAACTGATGTCTCATTTTAAGTTATAATTCTTTCACCCAGTAAATATTGTGTAACATCTGCTATGTTCTAGACACTGTGCTTGGCATTGAAGATACGGTAGTAGAAACACACCTGGTTCTCTGTCCTCATGGAGCTTAGAGTATGGTGATGGAGTCCAGTATTAAAGAATCACACTAATACATATATACTTAAAACTGTAATAACTACAAATAGAAGAGGTTCTAGGCACACCGAAAGCATGTAAAAGGGAACTGACCAAGTCAGGAGAAGTTGAACGTTAAGGGCTTCCCTAAGGAAGTGATGGTTGAGCTGAATTCTAAAGGAAGAGTGGGAGTGAATTAGGTGAACAGGAGGTGAAGTACTCCTGTTCTGAATGCCTACTATCCAAAATAGTGAAAAGAACAACCAGCCTCTGCAGGGTCAGGTTAAGATTTGGGCTGCTGTTACAAGAGCAACGATAAGTCACTAAGGGGTTTTAAGTAAGAAGTGAAATGATTGATTTTACTTTAAATGAAGGCTCTGGTGGGAAAGCACAGACCTAGATGGGGGCCAGAGCTGATTTGAGAAAAGCACTTAGAGAACCACTGGAGCAGTCTCAGCAAAAGATAGTGGCAGATTGGATTATGAATGTAATGATGAAGATGAAGAGATAGGAACAACATTTAGAACTTGGTGAATTAGAAATAGGACCGTAGTGAGGGGACAAGGATAGTGCCTAGATTTTTAGAAAAGATAAGGCTTGGAGAAAGAGAACAATGGGTTCAGTTTGCTATTTATGATGTCTTTGAGTCTCCTTTGAGATGTTGAAGTGGAGATAGTTTCAATGAAGTTACAGTCCCTTGTCAAATGCTGACATATTTAAGGTTTAAGTAAATCCAAGATTGAAAATTGCCCATTAGATTTACTGGCATAAGAGCTATTGGTAACTCTAGAGAGTTTCTCAGTGGAGTAATGGGGGCAGAACCTAAGCCAAAGCAAATTAATAAAACAGTCGGTGATGAGAAAATGAAGACAAGAAGTGTAGAGAAATCTCTTGAAAATTTTGACTCTGAGGTTGCCTGGGTGGCCTCGTTGGTTAAGCATCCAACTTTGGCTCAGGTCATGATCTCACAGTCCATGGGTTCGAGCCCTGCATGTGCTGACAGCTCAGAGTCTGGAACCTGCTTTGGATTCTGTGTCTACCTCTCTCTCTGCCCTTCCCTGGCTCATGCTCTCTCATGATCTCTCAAAAATAAATAAACATTAAAAAATTATAAAAAATAAAAATAAAAACATAAATTCTTTTAAAAAATAAAATAAAAGTTGACTCTGGATGTGGAGGTGAGAGAAAGAAAATTAAGAGAGATGCCGGATCAAGAAAGAGGAGTTTTTTTTATGTGGAAGATCATTTTAATATGGTTAATATATTTTAAAGTTGATGAGAAAGACCTAGTGAAGAATGAGAGCTTTAACAGGTATGACAAAGATTCTTTTAAAAATAAAGTTTTTAAGTGGAGAGAAGTCAGAGCCAATGCACAGATGATAGAAGAAAGATAGGTATCTTTGTATGTTTGTACACTAAAAGATGTAGGAGTTACTATATATTTTCTCTGTGGAGCAGAAGACAAGGTCATCTTTGTTGGAGAGGGAGGGAAGCAGGAGAATGTATAGAGGTTGAAAGAGAGTGAAAACACTTGAAGAAAGTGATTTAAGGATTAAGAGAATGAATTGACCAGGGTAATTGTAAGAGGACTGTCAATGTGGAGGAACCACTTAAGATTGATATTCATGAATTTATAGTGAAACATTATGGAGAAAGTTGGGTGATCTTCCTTGACAGATTAGCCATCTGGTGCAAACACAGAGGAAATGGGCAGTTGATTTTCTCCAAAGCTGGACTTTTGCTAGAAACAAATTATTAAGCTTTAAGGGAGTTTAGGGCTTAGGAAAAAAATGTTATTGAAAATGGTAGACCAAGGAATTAAAACTATATAAGGAAATAAGTGCAAGGAAATAAGAGATGATGGTCCAGGAGAAAGTAGGGATAGGGATGATCAATGAGCCAGAAGTCAGCTAAAGTCAGAGAATGGTCCTAGTGAAAACAGAAAGGTAAACTTTATCATAGAGGGTGCATAAATGAACAATTTTAGAGTCAGTGTACTTATGGATGGTCACAAGGTATGATAATGGGAATTGGTGACCAAGGTAAAGAAACTATCATTGGGAATGAGGATGTCAAGAAACTAAGGAGCTCAGATGTTATATTTATCATCAATGTGGACCTTGAAGTCACAGCTTGGAGCAGAGAGGAAGACCAGGAGTCAGGTGCCAAAGCGTATCATAAATTAGCTGAGGGGAGATAACTAGAAGGAACAGAAGTTTTTAAAAAAAGAGTGGAGAAATAATGGTCTGGAATCCACAGTGGGAAGAATGAGCACACCAACTCCATTTCCGACCTGGTGCTACAAAGGATGTGGGAAAATAAACATTCTCCAAATGAGAAGTAATATTTCCAATAAAGGGGTAGTTCCAGAAGGCTAGATGGAAAGGATCAAGAGATTGGGAGACCTCAGAGTATGTCAGGGGTGAGGAAGTACAGCATACACATTACAGGGATGGCGTTGAGAATAGATGTGTCAGAGTCTTATATTTGGAATAATTATGAATGACATTAAGTAAAGGGGAGTGGTTTACCTTAGACTGCTAAGATGTGAAAGATGAAAGACATGGTGGATTTAAATTCAATGGTGTTTACGATAAGAGTGAGCACTGAACCTAGTACACTGAAAATCATGGTTAGTTATCAGAACATTTTGTTTTTTCCCATTAGTACATTTTGTCTTTTTGTTTCTTCTGCAAACTGTGAATTCATTTCTTTGATAATTTCATGTTGGCATATTTCTCCCTTTTACCAATTTGTATAGTGAAATGTATTTGTATAGTGAAGAACTGTATGGTGAAATATTTACACAGTGAAAATATTTGCTCTTTTCACAACAAAATAACAGATTTTGACTTAATTCTATGAGCTTTTTAGTGTAAAAAATTTTTAAATATGTGTGTAACAATCTCAGTTTTTATTTCCATGGTTTCTGCTTCTGTTTTGTGATCATTTTTAAATGTAAAATTTCTCCTAATGTTTGTTTACCTCTCTATACAGCGATATATTTTCTTTTATCCCTCTCCAGCATTCCAGGGGTTCAAAGTTAATACATAATTCTTGCGGTTGTTTTTCTTACACTGTGACTAGTTGTGACGAGATTTTTACTTGTATCACAACTATTTGTATTATGGTCTGTAAGGAAATTTCTGATCCTTACTCTTTAAGAGAGAAAGTGCAAAAGGGACAGGAATCAAGTATCATCTCTAAAATCCTATCTTTGTGCTTAGCTTAAGTGTCTTTGCTTAGTCTGACTAATATAGATCACAGAGGCTAATATAGAGCAATATAATATACAAATAGCTACTAAAGCTTTTTGAGAGAACAATACACAGCTTATATTCAAATTTCTGTACCTGCGGGAAGATGCATGGAGTATTTGTCGGGATAAAGGTGACTAGAGTTACCCAGCTCTATTGGAAATACAGACATGCAGCAGCTTACAGGATATACGTAATTCTTTCTCACTCGTGTTAGTCTCCTGAAGTACGCACTCCCAGTTGTTCAAGTCGTTCTGCTCCACAAGACATAGAACCTTATCCTATTGGTGTGGATGAAGGTCGGAGGGAGGGAAGAAAAATAAGTCCAAGGCAAGCAATTTTCCTTTACTTAAGCAAGGAGGCAGAGGGTGGACCTACCACTTCTGCTCATGTTCCACTGGTAAGAATTGAGCCACCCATCTGCACCTCGCTACGAGGGAGGCTGAGAAATGTAATCTCTACCTGGGTTCTCACAGTGCAGGAAAAAAGAACATATTTGGGGAAGACAGCAAGCAATCCACCACCTCTGGGATAATGTTGTGGACCTGTCTACAAAAAAAAGTGAAAGATTTACTAAGAATGTTTCCTGAATAGAAATTTTAAATTCAATGTGTTTACTATGTTTTACTTACTTTGCAAATTAATTTAAAAAATGACAAAAATCAAAAGAAGAGGTCTAAATCTAGAGAAAAGATTTAAACTTCTAGGCACTTATATTCCCTTTTACTTGCTTAAATTTCTCTTCAGATATACACTCAATGACAGAAACCTTGGCAGGATTGTCACCATAGCAGAGCCATTCAACACTGAACTACAGCTCTGGGAGGTATGAAGATAAATCCCTCTGGACTTGTCCAGGAATAAAGAATTTAACTGTTTTATTTGCTTCAAACAGAAATGGCATTTTCTCTATTCAGGTCTCCAAAGACAAGGTGAAGGAAATAATTCTTATATCCAATTAAATGTGTACCTATTTTTTTCTAAACTAAAAAAAATTTCAAAAAGAATCAAGAAACAAAGTTTAAAAGTTGAGAAAGCTGAGGCCTTGCGAGGCTTAGAAGGCTACCTTTTGGCTCACAAAAGCATGGATAGTATGTCTCCCCTGGTAAATGTAGCCTGGAATAAGATGGTCAAGATGTGATTCCTTTGAAAATTCATTGTTTTGGAATTTAAAGACTTTTTAGGTTTCAACCATCTCAGTTCCCAGAGGGAAAAATGAAATGTTTTCAATGTTGGACAAATAGAGATTATATGAATTTTCAGTATCTGTATATTATATGTTGGAATGTTAATATTCCTCTGTGTGTTAAGAAACAAAATTTGGGCACCTGGGTGGCTCAGTCAGTAGGACATCCAGCTCTTGATTTTGGCTCAGGTCATGATCTCATGGTTCATGGAGAGCACAGAGCCTGCTTAGGATTCTCTCTCCCTCTCTCTCTCTGCCCCTCCCCCCATCAAAAAAAAACAACCAAAAAAACCTTAAAAATAATTTTAAAAGAAAACAAAATAATTCTTATATTTGTAAGTAGCAAACAATCCTATAATTGAATTTGGAGGAATATTTTGGAAGAAGAGGAAAAACAGAACGAAGGTTAACAGAGATGTTATTATAAGTTCTTAATAAGTGAACTGAAAGGATATTAAAAGATTCCAGACTCCTGAAGTGAAAGTCTAATAAGCAAAACCATCATTCCACAGACCAGGTTTTCCAGGGAACACCTGGGGAATGCACAGAAAACAGAGAAAGCTGCAGAAGCAAAGAGGGCCATGCCAGCCACTTAATGTGCTTCTCCTTCCCCAGCCTGGCAGAGCCTCTTTTGATCTGACAGGCGGCCAGAAGTTCAAAAGTCCTGCATCATGACTGCTAATGTAAGAGACGGGCTCAGTCCAAATGATGCTCCGAGACTGTAACTCACTGTTGTACAATGATAATGCATTTCCAGGGAAGAAATAAACAAATCCAGTTTGTAAATAACAGTCTCGAAGACTAGCTGGGCTTCAAATGACTTTCTTGATTATTTCCTTTTCTTTTCTAGATTGAAAGCTTTTTCAAAAAATATCCAGAAGCTGGAGCAGGAGAAAAACCTAGGCAGCAAGTGCTGGAAACCGTGAAGAACAATATTGAGTGGTTAAAACAAAATAGAAACACCATAAGACAATGGTTTTTGGATTTACCTAAGAATGGTTAATGTGTTCAAATAACATGTTTTAATTTTGTGAATCTGTTGTTTCTCCTGTTAAACATTTGGTGGCCTAATCTAGAAGCACTAAGGAGGGAGTCTTCTACTCAGATATTGCTTTTGCTAAGTAGTGTGTTTATATGTCTTACAAAGCTTTTAAATTGTTCTTTGTTTATGAAGGAAGATACTAATAGAGGAGTTAATGTACTCAGGGATTTCTTCTAAGTGTACTTCATCTGAGATTCTTTGCAAACTGAAGAGAATTTAATAGCCATTTTAATGTCTTTAAATATCATTCTTTATATCTTCAATCTGTGAAAATAGAACAATTTGGTCTTAGCTTTACATTTTTAGTACCAAAGAAACACCACTTAATCTTTTCTCTTGATTGATTTTTAAAGTTTAAATACCAGTACTTGAGGGACCAAAATTACCATCTTCATCTTTATTTTATTATTCAGAATGACACGTATCTAATATCCTTATATTCACATGTGTCCTACTCCTTTAAATCCTGCCAAGGTAACCCAGGTTTAAATTTTACTCAAGGATTGCATGAATTAGCCAAAGAAATGGCTACTGCCTTTGCTATAAAATCAACAAAAGAACTCTCCTCTCCTTTATAAAATAAACCTGAATGATTAATTTGAAAAAATATATTGTTTTCCAGTGTCACCTTACTCTCGAATAATAATGACTGCAGCGTTCCCCAAATAATTTAGCTTGAGGCAAATACGATTCAAGAACCTAGCCTTTTTCATGCTCAGTACTCTGTCATCCTGTTCCATTCCCTACAAAGCTCCTTCAAATATGCTATGAAATTAGAGGGAAGATAGTGCTTAACTTTGCTCCATGGATTTTAGAGGAAAAAGGCTAAGTAATTGGAAACTGGTCAGGAAAGGGAGAAGGCTGATTATTCCATAAAACTAAATGGAATTAGAATTTAGCTTTGATCTAACCTAGCAATTTAAGTGTGAAAATGAGGACACCCATGTATGTCTCCAGCATGACTCTGCATATCTGAGGATATTTCTTCTTATAGATAACTTTTATGTGTAAGCCCTTAGATCCTAATCCATACAGAATAGCACTGATCAAATTTATGTTCGTGACTTGATTAAAGACATCAATTTTGTAGAAGCCGGTGGCAAGAATATGTTTAATATGGCACTTGATGCCTAGTTGATCCACAAGGTAAGTCCAATAGGCAGAAAAGAAGGTAAATGACTATGTTCCAGTCTGCTATATCTAGAAAATCTAAATTTATTTGGGACCTTCAGAAGTATGAAATAATTTAAGATTGGTCTGATGGTAATTCAAGCACATAAGAACAATCAAAATCTTAGCTTTGACTTTACTCACATGATAATGTGCCTTAATTAAATACTCCCAAACTTTGTAAACCTTCCTCCTGCTATTTCTTAATTATTGCCTCTCAACCTACACAGCTAAACTGGCAAATTCAAACGTAGACTGGGGGAAAAAAGATTAAAAAAAAAAAGAAATTTCTAGACCAGAACTTGAAAAATATTATTTTAAATTATTTCAGAAGAAAAAACACATTGACACCATAAATCATCAGGAAAGCCCCACTATCCTCATGAGGCTTAACACCCTAACTTCAAATTAATCACAATCAAAACCAGCAGTTGAAGTCTCTGTATTGTTTCAAGTGGACAAACCTTATTTGGAATGGTTTATCCTCACACTTCATGTAATAAAATACTTTTTTAAAAGAAAACTGTAAGTTTGAGGGGGATGGTAAATAAAGCAATTCCAACTTGCCTAAAAGTCATTATGTTTCATTCCATTTTAAGCACCACAATGGAGAATTAATTGCTTAGCTTTCTTTACCCCATGTGAAAAAGAAATGTGTACAACTCTGTAATAATAACTCTACTAGCCCTTTGGGCCCTTCTCAAAAAGCATCTGGTTTTTGAAAGGCTGATGACCGATAGACCTATGCCAAGAACAATTTACTACTCTGCTTGCTTGGTTTGTCATGATTTTCCCAAGGGAGGAAACTTCATATGTTGTTTCCAAAATTAAAACACAATAACCCATCAACTTCAAAAAATTAACTGGAAGAGATGATCAGCAAGGTCATGTAGCAAGGATAAGGGCCAGTACTATTACCTTCGACCTCGGCAGTCTACTTCTGTATTCCAGATCATTGCTATGTACCCACGTAAATATAAACGAGGAATTCAAATACTATACGTAAAAGCGATAGGTGGAGAAGGTCTGGAAGCAGAGATATACAGCTAGGTTCATGGCAATGGTATTCCTATAGTTTACCCTCCATGTTCGTAAAGTGTTAGTCGAAAAATAACAGTAAGGTGGCAACAAAAATTTAGAACCGTAATTCTCAAAGGAAATTGAGAATAAGGAGGGAACAAAAGTAGGGGAATAGAATGACCAGTGAAGTTATTCAAAGCATTACTAAATAACAACAACAATAGCAAAGTTTTTTCTTTTAACCAAGCACTGTTTTAAACACTAACACTCCACATACATTAATTTCTAGATTTAAATTTACAAAAACTCCATGAGGGTTAATACTGTTAATATCCTACTTTATAAATGGAAGAAGCACCGAGAAAAGTTGTAGAACTTGCTCAGGAAAGTTCTGAGCAAGTTCTCAGAACTTTCATAAAGTAGCGTCTGGCACCAGCCAGGACTTGAACCTTGGCAATTTACTATCAGAACCTCTGCTCTCAGCCCCAGCGTTAGAACAGAAACATGTGCTTTATAATTGGAGTGATCTGGATTTGAATCTCAGCTACTTGGTATGCAAGTACCTTCAGTCTCTTTATTGCTGAGTTTCCTCATCTATAAAGTGGGGATAAAAATAATGACTACCTTAACAGGTTATTGTGAGGATTGAATGCAAAAATGCACGTAAAGGTTGAATGTATGGGAAATAATAATCACTGAATAAACATTAGGTACTTTTATTGTCATTATTATGATATCTCCTAGTCCCCACTTAAGACACTAGTTTGGATAACACAGTAAACTTGGGTTCAAGAATAACCAAACCTAAGCAACCGGAGGCACTAAGGAGAGGCAGTGTGTCAAACTATGTTATTGTTCACGAATAGTCACTGCCCCCTCCCTGGAGGGGATCCCGTTATCTAAGGCATGGTCTAGCATGGGGATGTAACCTACTTTGGCTGAAATTTGAGTAAGAATGATGTTTGTTGATTTTGGTCAAAAATGTCCAAAGCCGGCCATGGTTTCCCATCTCCTCCATTTTTCTTCTGCTGCTAGATCCTGCGATGTCCCAGATAAAGGCACCTCTATCAGTCTGAATTCCAGAATGAAAACAACATGGAGTAGAAAATGTAGCCAGCACACAGTGCACCTGCATTGTGAGTGAGAAATGCCCTTTGTTATTGTAAACCACTAAGATTTTGAGGTTGTCTGTACCTCAGCATAAGCTAGTCTAGTCTGTCTAGTATGAACACCAAACTAATGTGTTGTTTTTTTCCAGTTCTCTCACCTCATCCTTCCTCTATCAGGAAGAGCAAACTTCTCTTCCTTAGCAAACTTCTGCCTGCTGATCTTTATAAGACTTATGGCTAAGAATAGTTTTTACATTTTTAAATGATAGGGAAAAATAAAACTAAGAATAATTGTTTGTGGTATATGAAAATTATATGAAATTTACATGTCAGTGCCCTGAAAGTTCTATTGAAACACAGGTTCAGGCATTCATTTACATATTGAGCATGGCTGCTTCCCTGTTGGAACAGCAGTGCTGCGTGGTTGTCACCACAGGTCTTACGGCCCACAAAGCTTAAACAGTTACCTTCTGGGTCCCTTACCAAAAATGTCTGCTGACCCCTGATCTTATATTTACTTCTTCCCTCCTTTTGCATCCAATTATTTTCCCCCTTTACCCTCTTTCTTCCATACTCCAACCCAGCGTTTCTCAACACTAGCACTATTGTCTTTTGGGGCCTGTTAATATTTGTTGTGGAGGGCGATCTGCACATGGTGAAATGCTCAGCAGCATCCTGGTCCTTTACCCTCTAGTTGCCAATAGTGTATCCCCCACGTCCTCCATGTCTCTAGGCAGGACCAAATGTCCCATAGGAGGCCAAATCTCCCCAGTTGAGAATCACTGCCTAACATTAAACTTGTGAATAAATGCTATGGGCATTATTTAGCCACCCTAAAGGACAGGCAAGGAGAACATAGAAATTCAAAGACCATTGAGAGGAAAAAGAAGTTTGGGGAAAGGTGTGATGATGAAGAGAAGGCTGAATAAAGTACTCATTCATTCATATATTCATTCAGATTACTAATATTTAGGGGAGCCTGGGTGGCTCAGTCAGTTAAGCATCTGACTTCAATTCAGGTCATGATCTCATGGTTCACGAGTTCAAGTCCCACACCAGGCTCTGTGCTTTCAGCTTGGAGCCTGGATCCTGCTTCTGGTTCTGTGTCTTCCTCCCTCTCCGTCCCTCCCCAACTCGTACTCTGTCTCTCTCTCTCTCTCAAAAATAAATAAAAGCATTAAAAAATAATATTTATTAAATACCTATTATATGGCAAGCCTTGTTTTAGGTACTGGTTGTCCTAGATTCAGGATGGATTTAGAAGACAGCCAGAAGAAAAATAAACATTGTCTATTGTCACTGTGCCTTCATTTCAACCTTCTTCTCTGTCCTTATCCCCCTCTACTGCCAAGCTGGGATGCCAAAAATTGTGCTTTCCTGACTTGCGCGTGACTTCAGTTCTGCCAGTGAAATACACTTCTATGAGACTTGGAAGGAAAAGAGAGAAGAGGCTGTTTCCAGGAGAGTGCAAGGGAAAGCAGTTTCTGGGGTAGACGTGAGTTGGCAGCTTCTGAACTCCACGTCCCTGTGCATTTACCATCTCTGTGGTGCAGGGAAGCTCTGATGAGATACTTGTAGTTTTCTCATTTCTGGGTGATACTAGCAGTTTCTGGTCTCTGGGTCAGACAGGTGGTGATATGCAACTTTGAAACCAGAAGCCTAGCACTGACCCTCTTACTTCTATTCCTCCTGCCTTTTTAATGATGTATGAGTGCCTAATTCCTTGTATTCCATGTTTTTCTGCTTGGAATATCTACAGCATTTTCTGAACTGAGTCCTGAGTGATACAAAGTGGAAGTACATATTTTGTTTTGGTTTGTATTTCCATTTTAACCAGTGTTCTTTTCCTGGCCATTATCCTTAGTGTATAAAAAAGCTCCAAGCTGGGTCTTTTGATGGACACAGACTGATAGACTGGATTGACCCTCAGAGTCCACTCTAGCCTTGATGAGTTGTAGAATATGGAAGAAATCATGATAGGCAGCATTTGAAACAGACTCATATCTGTAATAAAGGGGGAAAAAAACCTGGAGCAGTGTGTTTTCCTTCTGTGTCGGGATATACAGGCATATTAGAACGCATCACTGAGAGACCATCAATCTTGACCTCCCCAGTTTCTCAAATGTTAAGTACAGAACTACAAAATGTTCCAGCAATTCCACTACTAATACCCAAGAGCATTGAAGATATAGTCCACACAAAAACTGATACATGAATGTTCACAGAATCATTCATAGTGAATGGAAAAACAAAAGGTGGTATGGCCATACCATAAAGAGGAATGAAGTAATATGATATATACCTTAACATGGATGAAACTTGAAAACTTTATGCTAAATGAGAGAAGCTTGTCACAAAAGGCCAAATGTTATACAACTCTATTTTTATTAAATGTCCTAAATAGGTAAATCTGACAGAAAGTAGATAAGTGGTTGCCAGGGGCGCAGGAGGAGGATATGGGAAGTTATTGGTAATGCTTTTTTGTTTTTTGAGATGATGAGAGAAAGTTTCAAAATGAGATAATGGTGAAGCATCTGGCTAGCTCATCAATAGAGCATGGGACTCTCAGTCTCAGGGTCAGGAGGTCAAGTCCCACATAGGGTATAGAACCTACTTAACATTTTAAAATAAATAGAATTAGATTATAGTGATGGTTGCACAGGTCTGTGAATATAATGAAAATCACTGTATTGTAATATTATTTTAAAATTTTATTTGAGTTTTATGATGTATGAATTATATCTCAATAATGCTTTACCAAAAAAGTTGTCTTTCCTTTTTGGAGCCTCACTAAGCTCACTAAACAGTAGTACTGGCTCATGAGAAAGTCTCATATTCTCTGCGATGGATACTGACAACATTGATTCCACCAAGTGCTTTTGTCGCCTTAAAATTGTTTCTATTTCCCAATTCAAGAATTTGTATCATTAATCCCAAAACATCCTTACATTTTCATTCAAAGAATCAGCTGGTTTTTGCATTTTTCATCACCAGGATTCCATATGATCTCCACAGAACTAAAATCGCAGTGCCTCATTTCCCCACCTCCCACCCTCCCGCCTCGGTGCCCCATCCTTATGATCACTGGTAAGCTCAGGAGTGACCATGCGACCAAAGCAGAGCAAATTAACTTATTCTGGGGTTATGATACATGAGTATTAGAGAAGTCCTCTTTCTGCTGAGGTTGCCAAGATAGAAGATTCCTGGCCATTCTTGGCCATGTTGCTACCACATGGGGAGAAGCCAAGCAGAAATAGTAGAAGCAACGAGAGGAGAGAGACAGAATCCTGCCTACATTATTTGAGCCTCTGAATCTGTGTGTATTTAGGCATCCTCTAATTCTCTGAAGAAAAAAAATGAATGTATAAACTTTCTCTACATTTGAACTAGTTTGAATTGAGTTTCTCTCACTTTCAATGAAAAAGTTCCCTCACATTCTCTCAAGGAAAGTTATATAGCTACAAGAGAATATTAAGGAAAAATACATTGTTAAGGCTAATAGAAAGGGTCAACAATTGTTACTGGATGGAAGAAAGCAAGGAAAGTAGAAAGGAAGGGAGGGGGGAAAATTAAGGGAAGAAGGAAGGGATAGAGAGAGGAAGGAAGCACTTTAATTGAAAAGGAAGGAAAGGTAAGAAAATTGTCATAATTATCATCACATATCAGCATATGAATGGAATAAATTTTCTAATCTGTTTTCTGACATTCCCATAACAATTTTTTTTCTCCACTTGAAAACTGAGAGCTAGGAAAATTAAATAACAACCCAAGTAACTGAAACCAATATTATATTCATTATCATGAAAACAAAAGCAATCAATCACTGAACTTCCAAGGCCATGGGAAAAACAAGTAAAAGAACCAATTTCCCTCCCTGCAAATAAACTGAGAGGAGAAACTGAAGAAAAAAAGCTAAACCACATGAAGAAGAAGAAAAAAAACTGTTTCATGAAGCAGGAGAAAGCATACAGCTTGTAAGATATTTGTTTGTTAATTCAAGCATGTGTCATACTATGTGTTTTATTTTTTAAAGATTTTTTTAATGCTTATTTTTTTGAGAGAGAAGAGGAGAGAGAAAGAGAGAAACAGAGTGCAAGCCAGGAGCATCAGAGAGACATGGAGACAGAATCTGAACAGGTCCTAGGCTCTGAGCTGTCAGCACAGAGCCAGACTCGAGGTTTGAACTCATGAACTGTGAGATCATGGCCTAAGCTGGAGTCAGACATTTAACCTACTGAGCAATCCAGGCACCCCTCATATTGTTTTAAAATGCCTAGGGAGAATTTTAATTTTTATGACATATATCAATTTAATTTTTTTAAATTTTATGCTGTGTTACTTTTCTATAAGACGGAGAAGAGTTGTCAACTACAAAGCCTGGTTCTGTATCTTCAAATCTTTGCCTTTTCTTGTAATGATACATACTTGTCCAATTAAAAGAGTGTGATCCTATAACCTAAGAAGGGATAAAGCCCAGAAATGGAAATGACGGCAACATATTTTTTAGAGAATAACTCATAATGCTTTTCTTATTTTCTATACAAGTCACTTTTGTCAGTGTTCCTCTCAATCAAAGAGCTGCTGTCTTTATTTTTCTCAGTCCAAAGCTTCCTGTCCTACAATAAAAATGGTAATTATTAAAGGAGAATGTCCCTAAGAGACATGTATAAAACATTGCACCCAACTACTGTTTAATATACCTTCATCACAAGTGCACAGGCAACATTCTTGAGGACTGACCATATGTGAGGACATAAAACAAGCTTCAATAAATTTAGAAGAACTGAAACCATACAAAGTGAGTTCTCCAACCACAATGAAATTATCTTGGAAATCAAAGACAAAAGGAAATTTGGGGAATTCAGAAGTATGCAAAAATTAAACAGCACATCTCCTAAGAAACATAGATCAAAAGAGAAATCACAAAAGAAATGAAAAGATACCTTGAGGTGAATGAAAGCAAGAACACAACACACTAAAATTTATGGGATGCAGTATAGGAAGTTCTCAAGAGAGAAATTCATAGCTATGAACATGCATATTAAAAACAAGAAGCTCTCAAATCAATGACCCAAGCTTCCACTTTGACAAACTAGAAAAAGAAGAGTAAACTAAAGCCACTAGAGGAAGGAAATAGTAAAAATTACAACACTATTAAACAAAACTGTTAAAACAGTTTTTTTAAAAAGACAAGTCTTGAAAATTCCCTGAACAGATAAAACCAGTTTAGTCAGACAAAGCTAATTTTGCCAGACTAACTTGACCTGGGTCACTTCTTGTCTATGCCTCTGAAAATCATGAAAAGTAAAATTTAAATTGCTTCCCTAAGTTGATATGATGTAACCATTGACCAGTTGCCTATCATTTAAGAAAATTCTAATATTATAATGAGTCACTGCAGAATAAATAGTTACTGCTTTATAACAGTGTAAGCTGCTTTATAACACTACACCCAAGTCTCATGCCATGTTTTGATTTGAGTGTTCCTGGTTTACAAACTATCTTTCAGATGTGTGCACAATAAACTTTTACTAATCGCTATTTTGGTAATTCCTTGGTTTTATTTCTGCTACTTATGAATTTCGAACATTTCATGGCATCAAAAGTGAGATGCAAAGAAGACCCCAAATGACTCCAAGCCCAGTGAGCAAACAGTGCCGGTACCCACAGACCCCATTGAACTCTCAGTGCTTTCTTGCTGACTCTGGAATCTGAGGATCTCTCTTGGATCTGAGCTCTATTCTCTCTGAGTTTTGAGCTCTCCAATTTTATTATGCATGCCTATATTTTGTTTGTTGAAGCTTCTTGGTAAGTCCCCTTATTTTGTTCAAAACAGGGGAAAAAGTTTGATTCTGTGTGTTTTAGAACAGTTGTTGGTAAACAGAGCCACTCATGGTTAAAAAGTGGTTAAAAACAGAGCCACTTTGGATTCTTAGGGAATCCAAAGGCAAAATGGGGTTCCACCTAGTCTATGGACTAGGATCATGGGTCTTTTTAGAAAATGGGTGAACTTTTGGAATTGTAGTGGCCGCTTTGGGGAATCTTTAACTTAGGTAAGTCCACCTTAAGGGACATCCTTAAAAGAGAGGATTCCAAACCTCTCAGACAAAGGAATGCACACTTTGGTATGCAGAAGCTTCTAAAAAAGACCAAAATGATTTCAAAAAACTTCTCTAAAAGGATCCTTACAACATGCAAATATTTTAGTAAAAACTCTTTGGCCATCTGAGTATAACCTTAATTTTGTCCATCCGCCAGAAACACAATTTGGATCCAACTATTCTTTTTTGTACCTGAGACATGGCTAAAAATTTTAAAACAAAAGCTATAGGATCTGTGTTTTTCTTTTTGTTTATGTGTGTCTATGTATGTATGTTACAGATATGTGATATTTTTCTACTTCTGAATAGTATCGCCAAAATTAATTTGTAAAGAGCTCTATTTAATTGGCTCAAAGAAAAGTAAGCATTTATATAAATCAAGTGTATTCTCAGAAACACAAAAACTAACCCAAATGTTTTTCGAGTTTACATGATCTGGGATAATCTTTGATAAATAAAAGCTAGTATAAGTTTGTTGGTTTAATAAAAACAGGAATGTATTTGAAGTTATCAATATTAAAATGTAATGCACACATACAACTTTTTCTACTTAGGTTTACTAATCAAATAAGCTCATCCTAGCTCTATACTTTCAAAATTTGTCAACAAGAAAAATAATTTAAGATAATGATTAGCTGTTTAATGTCTAATCCAAGTATAATTATTAAAAGCAAGTAATTTAAATTTTTTAATGTGTATTTATTTTTGAGAGAGAGAGACAGAGCATGAGTGAGAGAGAGGCAGAGAAGGAGACACAGAATCCGAAGCAGGCTCCAGGCTCTGAGCAGAGAGCACTACGTGGGGCATGAACCCGCCAACTGTGAGATCACGACTCATGCCCAAGTCGGATGCTCAACTGACTGAGCCACCCAGGTGCCCTGCAAGTAATTTAAATGAATGTAAATAAAATAAAAATTTATACCAAGTTAAACTAAATAATGGATATTCATTGCATAACTAATTCATTTCCAAATGAGATAAACATTAAATGCCAAACATAAGTGTCTCTACTTCTGGCTTTTTAATTTTTTCAGAGAAATAAAAGATATTTAGGCCTATTAATAAACATGTTTTGTACCACACTGAAAAATGTACTATGAGGAAGAATATGCTTTTAGAAATTATAAAATGGTTATAAATGTGTCAGTTTGCAGTTTCTTATTTCTTAGTTTTCATTAGGAATTAGGGATCCTAAGGGTTAAAAATTCCAATTAATAAAATGCAATTAAAGCTACTAGAAATAATAAGGGTGAAAGAAAATAACTGCATAAAAAAACATGGGTCAGGAAAATAAAAAGTGTTTTTTGGATAAGTAAAGGTATGAAAGACATAGGTTTTGTCTTTGTGTTTGTGTTTTGGTAAAGGTAAAATGGTTATTCCAGAAGAAGAAAGAAAAAGGACAAACCCTAAATGGGTATAGTAGATTGCAGATGGTTTGTGCAAAAGGAACTTGATGTGCAGTCAAGCTAAATAAAATTGTAATAAATTTATTTAAGTTTTTAAAAAAGGAGAGTTTTATTATTAAAAGTATACTAATGCAAAATCAGAATTTGGTGTTCTCTGTTAAAATCACATGGTCTGCTGTTAGTAAGAAATTCTTTTTTTTTTTCTTAAATGTTTATTTATTATTGAGACGGAGAGAAACACAGCATGAGTGGGGGTGGGGGGTAGAGAGAGAGGGAGACACAGAATCTGAAGCAGGCTCCAGGCTCTGAGCTGTCAGCTCAGCCTGACATGGGGCTCGAACCCACGAACTGTGAGATCATGACCTGAGCCGAAGTCGGCCACTCAGCCGACTGAGCCACCCAGGCGCCCCAAAATTCTTTACCCTTAATATAATCTGCCTAGGAAACAAAAATTCTCTGTCTTATGAAAATATTTCCTGTGCTTCATGTTGTTTTATCAAGTCTGTGATCGCTTGAAAAAATAACTGAGTCTTCTCTATTAAAAGAAGTATGCTATTGGGGCTCCTGAGTGGCTCAGTTGGTTAAGTGTCCAACTTTGGCTCAGGTCATGATCTCACATTTGTGAGTTCAAGCCCCAAGTCCAGCTCTGTACTGACAGCTCAGAGCCTGGAGCCTGCTTCAAAATAAACATTTAAAAATTTGAACGATCTCATATTTGTGAGTTCAAGCCCCAAGTCCAGCTCTGTACTGACAGCTCAGAGCCTGGAGCCTGCTTCAAAATAAACATTTAAAAATTTGAACGATCTCATATTTGTGAGTTCAAGCCCCAAGTCCAGCTCTGTACTGACAGCTCAGAGCCTGGAGCCTGCTTCAAAATAAACATTTAAAATTTTGAAAAAGAACTATCCTTTCTTTACAACTATGTAGGTTTCTACACTTGCCTTTGAAATCTTTTATTGTCACTTTTGTTGAATGGATTACACAGCACTGTTTCATGGTGACCTATTTATATCCTATTTGACTAAGTGTTTTTAATCTTTTGACATTTTTAACTTCCCCAAATCAAATTCTGAATGAAGTAGAAACAGAAATGTCAATTTATTTAGGTGTATTTGATGTGTTAAATTGCATGGGAAACACTGTCAAATAAAAAGTAATGTTTAACCTTCATAGGTTATATTTACATAAATATATAATCATTAATATAAGTGTTCTAGAAATTATATGAAATTCTTAAAAATTTGATATGTCTTGGTAAATGTTATCAGTCATAATTCTAATCATCTTAAACTACTGTATATCACAAAAATAAACAAATTTACTTATCAACCGCATCATTCTTTTGTGTGTCTGTGTATGTGAACTCTCACCATATCTTTAACCATGGCTATTTAAGTCTTTTGTCATTTATATAAAGTTATTATTTTACTCTAATGTTTTTGCAAAAGTGTTCCAGGAAAAATGCTTTATCTTCAAAGAGATTCATGGAAAAGACCGTGACAGGCACTCATTGCCTCATAAAGCTGCTAACCCAAAATTGAGCAAAACAAGAATTCATAACAGTGAATGAACTGAAAAAGGTAATTATAATTTTTATGATGTTATTTAAAACATTGCTAATTCCCTAATGATCTGTTTTCCAGATTTAAAGGAAATCTGGATATCTCTTTTCTCCTCTCTTTTAAGATACATATAACTCATAAAAAATTGGGAAAGTGGATCTTTGCAATGAAGGTTGAAATACTTATCCTTTACTCCCTACCCTATTCTTCTAGTATTAAGGAACTCTTATTAAAAATTCTTATTTTGAAAGAGAGAGAGAGAGAGAGAGACTCTTAACAACAGAGAACAAACTGAGGCTTGATGGAGGGAGGTGGGTGGGGGATAGGCCAGATTGGTGATGGGTACTAAGGAAGGCACTTGTGATGAGTACTGGGTGTTGTATGTAAGTGATAAATCACTGAATTCTACTCCTGAAACCAATACTGCACTGTATATTAACTAATTAGAATTTAAATAAAAAATTTTAAATAAATACTGTTATTTTTCATGACAATATGTGTATTTGCATAAGTTCAGTAAGAATTTGTTCTCTTTGCAACAGGACACAATTGGACAAATACTTGGTTTGGCTTCCTAGCCTCAGGAGGCTTTAAAAAGTCCAATCTGGGGGCGCCTGGGTGGCTCAGTCAGTTGACTGTCCAGCTTCGGCTCAGGTCATGATCTCACGGTTTGTGAGTTTGAGCCCCACTTCGGGCTCTGTGCTGACAGCTCAGAGCCTGGAGCCTGTCGTCAGATTCTGTGTCTCCCTCTTTCTCTGACCCTACCCTGCTCATGCTGTCTCTCTCTCTCAAAAATAAATAAAACATTAAAAAAACAAAATACAAAAAAAGTCCAATCTGAAATTCCTTATGAAAAATTCCAGCAATGCAGATTTCAAAGAGCTTATATAGTTGATCACTTTATTTGCTGTACTCATGTAAATAATAAGGCCAAGTTTATTGAAACCAGAGTCAATTTGTAAACAAATTAGTCTTACTACTGTTGCCTTTGAGGGAAATGGGAATGATTATAGAAAAATTAGGTTTCAGTCATACACCTTTGTTGATATCAGATTCTAGTGCTGTTAATTGAAGTTTTGTTTTCTACCTGGAAAACTGGACTGGATCCTGAATTCTAGTTTTCTCCAATATTAGCCTAGGACTCTCCAAACTAATATTTCCAATTTTCTCCTGCTCTTTCCATTTGGAATCTCCAGGAAACTAAAACTGCCCTTTTCTCAAAGCCATGCAATTAACGCTGGACACTGGATATAACCTTCAGAGAAATCATCCATCACAATATCTCATGTGTAACGCTGGACACTGGATATAACCTTCAGAGAAATCATCACAATATCTCATGTGTGGACAAACTTCATGCCTGTTGCTAGGAGCACTCAGAAAGATCACCAGGAAATGGGTGCCCGGGTGGCTTCAGTCGGTTAAGCGTCTGACTCTTGACTTTGGCTCAGGTCATGATCTCACAGTTAGGTTCGTGAGTTTGAACCCTGCTTTGTGCTGACGGCATGAGTCTGCTTGGGATTCTCTCTCTTTCCCTCTCTCTCCCTCTCCCCACTGACTTTCTCTCTAAAAAACAAACAAACAAACAAAACTTTAAAAAAATGAAAGAAAGAAAAAGAAAGATCATCAGGGCAATTCAAACTGGAAACCAGGAAAATCTATCAGATTGCCTCTGCTTGACTTCACTCCATCTGAAGATGCTTAGAGAACCTGACACCTAGAAGTTTTCTCAACTGATTGCTCTCTAAATTCAGAAACTGAATTTGTAATTTGCTCAAACTGTTAACTTTGTTTTTCTTTTGTTTCCCTAGAAATGCCAACTTTAAAAAATTATAACCCATTTGAGTTATTTAATTGGTTAAATCTTGGCTCCTGGAAATCTGTGCTTCAGGAAATTTTTCAATCCTTGGCTATTGTTCTCTGTGCACTTATCATATTATCTTCTGTAATGTGGTGTATACTCTTGAGGTTTTTAAAAGTCTGTCAGCAGCCCTTTACATGCCAAATGGTATCCATTAGGATCAGACAACTGGATGAAATCAATAACAGCCACATAAATGATCACTACATGGCTCTCCAGCCTGATGACTCAACTAATAGAAACAGTAGATATGTGATTCTTCGTCCTGACCACATCAACAGTGGTGAATGGGAATAACACTATACTTCTTGGCCATACTCTCAGCCTGTGGATAGAATGACCAAAAGCAGGGAATTGTTAAAATGGAAAACAAACAGAGTAGCCTTGAAAATTCCCTGAGCAGACAAAACCGGTTAAGTTGTACAAATAAAGCTTAATTTAGCTCATTTTAAAAGACTAACTTGGCCTGGGTCATTTCTTGCCTATGCCTCTGAAAATCATAAGCAAATTGTAAACTGTTTCCCAAGGTTCATATGAGGTAACTACTGACCAAGTCATCATTTTAAAAAATTATAATATTATAACCAATCACTGTGAAGAATAAACAGCTACTGTTTTCTAACTATATAAGCTGCTTTGTAACAATATACCCCTGAACCTCATTCTATGCTTTGGTTTCAGTGCTCTCAGTTTGCAAACTGTCTTTTGGTGGATGCACAATACATTGTAATTAATACCTTGGTGATTCACTGGCTTTACTTCAGCTATTTATGAACTTTTGACCAAAAAAAAAAAAAAAGAATAGAAAATAAGAGAAGAAATCAATGAAACAAAAAGTTTATTCTTTGGAAAGAACAACAAAATTAACAAACCTTTAGCTATACTGACCAAGAAAAAAAGTGAGAACACTTAAATTACCAAAATCAGGAATGAAGGAGGGGCCACACTACCAACTTTACAGAGATAAAAAGGATTAAAGAGAACACTATACACAACTGTGTGCCAAACAAGTTAGATAACTTAGACGAAATGAATAAATTCCCAGAAAAACACAAACTATGAAACTGACTCAAGAAGAAATAGAAAATCTGAATAGACGTATAATAAGTAAAGAGATTGATTTAGCAATAAAACACTTCCACACAAAAAAATCCCAGTATAAGATGGACTTCCCAGTGAATTCTACAAAACATTTTAAAGAAAGATTAGCACCAATCCTTCACAAACTCTTGCAATAAAATAGAAGAGGAGGGAATGCTTCTCAATTCATTCTATGACATCATTATTACTCTGACACTAAAACCAGGCAAAGACCTAACAAGAAAACCCCCCAAAACTTCAGACCAATCAATATCCCTTTTGAATCTAGACACAAAGATTCTGAACAAACTACTAGCAAACCAAATCAAGCTCCCACACAAAAACTGAAAAGCCATGACCAGTACCAAGTGAACTTTATCCAGGAAAGTAAGATTGTTCTGACTTATGAAAATCAATCAGTGTAACATGCCATGTTAACAAAATACACATAATCATCCCCATAGACACCAAAGAAACATTTGACACAATCCAACACCCCTTCATGATAAAATATTCAACAAGGGAACTTCCCCAACCTGATATAAGGCTTCTGCAAAACAGCACAGCTAACATCACAGTTACAGGTAAAAGACTAAATGCTTTGCCCCAATGGTCAGTAATAGTACCAAAATGTTCTCTTTTGTCACTTCACCTAACATTGTAGTGGAGGTTCTAGCAAGGGAAATTATGAAGGAAAAAGAAAAAAAAAGCAATCAGATTGGAAAGGAAAAAAGCAAAATGATCTCCATTATCAGATGATATGGTCTTGTATAGAGAAATTGTAAGGAATATACATGCACACACAATTACTACCATAATGAGTTGAGCAAAATCGCATGATCCAAAGTCAATATATAAATATTAATTGTATTTTTATATGCTAGCAATAAAAATCTGAAATCTGAAAATGAAATTAAAATCAATTTCATTCTAAGACCATCTAAAAGGATAAAACACTTGGGAATAAATTTGGTAACAGAAGTCTAAGACTTTTACACCTAAAACTATAAAACACTGTTGAAAAAAATTAAAGATCTAAATGAGTGGAAAGACATCTTGGGCTCATAAACTGGAAGACTTAATATTGTTAAAATGGCAATACTCCTAAACTGATCTACAGATTCAACATGATCTCTATGAAATCCCAGCTTACTTTTTTGCAGAAATTGACATGATCATAAAATTCATATGGAAATACAAAGGATACAAAACAGCCAAAAGAATCCTCAAAAATAAGAAGAAACTTGAAGAACTCACAATTTTCAATTTTATTTTTTAAAGATTTTATTTTTAAGCAATCTTTACACCCACCATGTAGGTTGAACTCAAAAGTTCAGACGCTCTTCTTACTCAACCATCCACGTGCTCCATATTTCTCAATTTTAAAACTTATTATAGCTACAGTGTCAGTACAATGTGGTACAGCCATAAGGTTGGAAATATAGGTCAACAGAATAGAATTGATGGTCCAGAGATAAATCCTTACATTTATGGCCATTTGATTTTTGAGAAAGGTGCCAAGACACCTCAATGAGGGAAAACAGTCTTCTCAAAAAATGGTGTTGGGATAACAGAATATACATTAAAAAAATGGAAGTGGGACCCCTTTCTTCCATCAGATACAAAAATTAACTCAAAAAGCATCACAGACCTAAGTGTTAAAACTACAAAACTGCTAGAACACATGGCAGTAAATCTTTGTGATTTTGGATTGGCAATGATTTCTTAGATATGACACCAAAGCACAAGCAACAAAAGAAAAAATAAATTAGACTGTATCAAAATTCAAAATTTTTCTGCCACAGATGATACTGTCAAGAAAGTAAAAAGATAACCTACATGTGAAAGAAAATATTTGCAAATTATATATCTGATTGGGGGTGGTATACAAAATATATAAAGAACCTCTTACAACTTAATAATAAAAAGATAAATCACCCAATTAAAAATGGGCAAAAGATTTGAATAGACATTTCTCTAAAGATATACAGATATCCAATAAGCACATGAGAAGATACTCAACATCATATGCCATTAGTGAAATACAAATTAAAACCATGATGAGACGCCACTTCACACCCACTAGGATGGCACTAATAAAAAAGACAGACAATAACAACTGTTGGCAAGTATATGGAGAAATTGGAACCTTCATACATCACTAGTGGGAACGTAAAATGTTGCAGCTGCTTTGGAAAGCAGTTTGGCAGTTCTTCAAAATATTAGACATAGAGTTATTATATGACCCAGCAATTTTACTCCTAGGTATATATCCAAGAGAAATGAAAACATATACTCACACAAAACTAGTACACAAATGTTGATAGTAGCATTATTCATAATAGTCAAAATATGGAAACAACTCAAATGATGAATAGATAAAAAATATAGTATATCCATGGGTTAAATGAGTGATGGGGATTAAGGTGGGCACTTGTTGTGATGAGCACTGAGTGTTGTTTGCAAGTGATGAATCACTGTATTCTACACCTGAAACTAACATAACACTGTATGTTAAATAACTGGAATTAAAATAAAAACTTTTAAAAATACCCTCCCCAAATAAATGTGGTATAACTGCATAGCAGAATATTACTGAAAAGGAATGAAGTTCTGACACCTGCTACAACATAGATGAATCTTGAAATTCATATAATTGTATATTTTAAATACATTAATTTTATAGTGTGTGAGTTACGTCCAAATAAAGATGCTTCTAATTACCTAAAAATTGAAAAGAGAGAGAAAGAATATCCGCAAATATACAAAATCAAATTAAAGAGATATCATTTTTTACCTATCAGATCAACCAAACTTAGGACTGGTAAATTGACTGTTGGTGAGAGAATGAAGAAATGGCTGGTATCAGTGTGGATTAAAATAGCCTTTTGAATGGGAATTTGACAACGCATTTTACAAGTTTAAATATGCTTTTCCTCTGACCTAGCAATCCAGTTTTTAGAGATTTATCCTGTAGATCCCATACAAAAACATTCATAATATACAAGGATGAAAGGATTTTCACTGCTTAGCTCCTGAAATAAAAACCTATGCCAGTCACTGAACTTGTTAAATAAATTATGATGTTTCCATACATTGGAATAAGATATCAGCATCCATACCCACCCATATGTTCTATCTTCTCTTCTGTTTTGGGTGAGCTCCTAGCTAGGACCAATGGACTAGGTCTCAGCCTCACAAAGCATTTCACTACTAAATCTACATTCTCTCTTTCACATCATCAGTGTTTTCTTCTCTAATGGTTTCTTTACATTAGCAGAGAAACGCACTATTTTTCCCCCCAAAGTTAAAAATCGGGACACCTGGCTGGCTCAGTCGGTTAAACGTCCAACTTCGGTTCAGGTCATGATCTCAGTGTTCGTGGGTTCGAGCTCCGCGTCGGGCTCTGTGCTGACAGCTAGCTCCGAGCCTGAAGCCTGTTTCAGATTCTGTGTCTCCCTCTCTCTCTACCCCTTCCCCGCTCGTGTTCTGTCTCTCTCTGTCTCAAAAATAAATAAACTATAAATTAAAAAAAGAAATATATATATATAAATTGACCCCATTTCTCTTTCCAGATCTCTCCTATTTACTGTCAAATGTGTCTGAAGAGTTGTCTATGCTAGCTATTTTAGAGAAGTTAGCAGAAAGTATTGGCTTTTAAATGGTTATGCCATTAGACCTAGCAATTATACTATTAGGGTCCCCTTTATTTAAATCCTTATAACTGTTCGCCTAGAGATATTTTATTGGTTCAACCAATATTATAGAACACTTCTTATGTACAAGGTCTGTGCTCAAAACTGGCACAGTTTCTTTTATCAGAGAATAAAAGACAAAAACAAAACAGAGTTACATAGGCTCATCTAAAATTTCTCCCTTGAGCCCGTTATAGTGGGGCTTTTAGCTCCAGTATCCCATTAGAATTGTACTTGTTAAGGTCACCATGCTAAGTTCAAAAGTCAACTCTCAATTAAAATAATTCTATTCTACAGAAAGAAAAAATAATAATGTCCATCCAAGTGTACAGCTAATTGATATCTGACTTAATCTGAATTAAATTTTAGAACTTCTAGACAAATGAAATGGACCATATCCTTCACGTAATTTCAGAAATACTAGTTTCAACTGAGTTTTTACCAAAGTAGTAGTGAGTCTGAAAAAAAATAGTACTGAGTCTGAGCACAGATTTTTCTCTTTTGCTACTTTGTCAGATGAACTGAGAGAAATGGTGACATATTCTTATGAAAGCTGAGAAGCAGCTGTCTGAGTAGAAGTCTACTCCCAAAATAGAACCAAGGAGCAAAGATGACATTTTCCCAAATAAATAATTTTGCATCGACCTACTCCATACCTAGGCTAATTATTAAGGTCTCAAACTTACAGGATGTAGAAAATAGCCCCAGCTGTTTCAGCCTATAAAAGGTTTAAGGAAAATATTGGCAAGTTCCTCCTCAGCCATCTCCTTTTAGGGAGAAAAAAACCCCACAACTCTTGATAAAGTATTGTAAAATCTATAGTTTTAATCAATATATCTTTGCAATTAACACTTTAAGATAAATTGCAGATGTATTATAATTGGAAGGATAGACATCAACATTATAACGAAGATTATCCCTGAGTGGTGTAACTGATTCCTATCTAAGGAATTAAAGGTCTAGGTCTAAGGATCAATAAAAACTCAAATAAATGTATGCTTTTCCTAAAGGATTTAACCACAACATAATAATAAAGAGAATATAAGCTCTGATTTTTTTAGAAGAGTGTAAACATAAAGTTTATCAAGAAGAAAGCAATAAAAATTGGACAAAATGTCTGGTAAACTAAAAAATGCTTATTTGGGGCTAAGTAAAGTGCTATGGTTTTTCCCCCTTTTTAAAAAATATGAAGTGTTAGAATATACTCTGGACCCAGTTAGGATTAGTCAATGACTGTACATAAAGTATCATAGTTAAAACTTTTAAATCAAATCTGCAGTCATAAAATAAGAGTAGAATGGATCAACATGAAATGTAGATTTAAAGCAGGTGACCTTGATTTACAAAGCTGAGAAGAGTGTCAGTGGTCAACTGGAATCTGACTTATTCATATTCACCAAATTTATGCTTCATGTAACTATGCCTCAGAATCTACCTGAAATTCTGGTTCTGACTGCCATACCTAGATTTTCTCACATGGATATTTTTATTTTCATATTTAATGTTGGTTTTGGGGAAAGGAAGGTCTTTATGTTTAGGTGATAAGGAAAAATCCAGTATGGAAGTTTTGATTTCACATGATATCTCACATATATGGCCACACGTTTAGTTATGCCTTGTTTTGTTAACTGCCAGTCCTTTTCAAATAAGACACTGTCAAGAACAGGAAATTATGAATATTAAATCAAGGGTATAGTTATCTACAAAGTAAATTCAAGAATTAGGGTAGTCTTTGGGTTATTTCAGAGATGGTAGAGGAGGAAGACTCTTTCCTGAAGTTTTCAAAACCACTGATGCAAGTGCTCTAAGTGTCTAGGAAACTTCTCTTGCGAGAATCCTGCCTTGTCTTCCTTCCCAAATGTTATTTAGGAGTGCATTTATTTCCAGCTCCTAGTATGTCCCTCACTTCGGAAGTATCTTCCAACAGAGCAAAAGTAGTCTTTTCTCTGCCCCTTACTCACTTCTCCTTTCATATTTAGGAGCAGGAGCTGGGCACACATGGGGTCAATTCTCCCCTTCTTTCCTCTTCCAGGCATCTACTTATTCAGAAAGCATATGTTCTGATCTGTTTTCAGCAATGAAGCAAACTTAGCAATAGAAGTTCCCTGTGAGGTAGGCAAAGTGGAAGTGAAAGTACCCAGGGTGCTGGGACAGAATGGTGAGTACCTCTAATTCTTTGAGTTCATTACTATCACTGAACACCTAAACTATGTCCCCCAGTCAAGTCTTTATCTGTAATAACTCCTTATTTATCTTTCAGTTGGCTGATAATTCAGCTAGGAGGAAGGAGGCATCCAAATTATGGATGCACTGAAACTTGACACTAGTAGGATCTCCTCCCAGAGCTCCACAAAGTTCAATTTGCTCAGCCACATCAGTTAACTAGCATCATTTAGAAACATTCCCAACTTTCCACTCTTTGCCTCTGAAATTACATCTTTAAAAGTATGTTGGTAAGTAAAAATAAATTGCTAGCTGTCAACTGATATTTTAATAATGGAAGAAAGTTTGCCTTAAACAGGAACTGAAGAGTTGACCGAGTCCTAACAGAATTAGGGTTTGAAGTTTATCCGAAAGAATGAGTGGGGCTCCTGGGTGGCTCAGTCGGTTAAAACGTCTGACTTTGGCTGAGGTCATGATCTCATGGTTTGTGAGTTTGAGCCCACATCAGGCTGTCAGCACAGAGACCTCTTTGGATCCTTTCCCCTTTCTCTCTGACTCTCCTCCGCTTGTTCTCTCTCTCTTTCTCAAAAATAAAGAAACATTTTTTTAAAAAAAAATGAATAACTCATAGTTACAGGGATACAACCAAGTTGGGGGAAGATTGTACTATTTTTACAAACTTGATCTATGCGGGAGAGAGAATGAGACTAGCACCACAATTCAGGATCACAGCGGTGAAAGGCAAATCTGAACTGATGTAGCAGGGTCCAGAATATGTGAAGTCTTGAGAGTTAGCCTGAGGTCTTTCCCCTATAGGCAATTAAGGAGCCTATCAAAAGCTTAGCTAAGCTACTCCATGGTATTGCTGTCTTGGCATCCATTTTATTTGGCCAAGGGCCTGCAGTGATCTTAAACTGACAATAACCGTTACCTCATGCAGCACACGTCCTAGGTAACAGGCCTCAGAGTCACACACAAATATAAATTCCTGATATGACTTCCCCAATTGCTCTTATGATCAAAAGTCCTCCCTTCTTCCCGGAGCTGTCCCCTTGTGTGTCCCCTAGATAGGACACCCATGAAGCTTACCAAACCCCTGCTCTTTTGGTTTGAATCAACCAATTCAGCCTTAGCACAGGGAACCCCAAAGCGCTCCACCCACAGACACTAAATGAAAGCACGTTTCCCAGATGCTATAGCTTTCTCTGCCTGTACCCTGCCTTGACCTCCCCACGTGGGCCCTTGAAGTGTACCAGGCACTGCCCCCAGGATATATGAGTTCTCTATTGCAATTTCTCTTGTCTGTTTCTGAGCAACAACTCACTGTCTGGAGCCCTGTGCTCAACTCGACAAAGGGTAACTTAACAAAATCATAACAGAACCACTAAAAATTTTTGAGTAGAGAAATAATATACTGAAAATAAAGAATTAGAAATGTTAACTTGATTTTTTTAAATACAAGCTGGACAGATTTAAGACAATCAAGTACAACTAAGTGGGAAGCCTGAAGTGACTAGACCCTCAACAAACTACCTTCCTTGTCTGCATGACCAAGTTTATTTAAAGCAAAAGCTATGATGAGTCTCCACTTGGTCACCTACTATTCACTCCTCAAGCCACCACAAGGATTTCTGCACTGGAAATGGTTCTTGCCAAAGTACCACTGATGCACCAATTGCTAAGTCCATGAGCATTTTCTTCATTTCCTATCTTACCTAAACAATCATTAACAAACAAGATAACTGACCACTTCTACATTAGTTTGCTAAAGCTATCATAAGAAAATGAACAAACAAAAACATGTCAAAAAAACATACAAACTGAGTGGCTTAAGCAACAGAAAAATATTGTCTCACAGTTCAGAAGGCTAGGAAATCAAGGTGTCTGTAGGGTTCGTTACTTCTGAGGACTGTGGAGGAAGGCTCTGTTCCAAACCTCTCTCCATGGCTTAGATGGCCGTCTTCATGTTCACATGGTACTCTCACTGTATGTGTATCTGGGTCCAAAATTTCCCTTTTTATAAGGGCACTAATCATATTGGACTAAGACCCACCCTAATTATATCATTTTAACTTGTTTACCTCCCTAAAGACCCTACCTCCAAATATGGTTACATTCTGAGGTACTAGGAGTTAGGACTTCAACCCTTAACATCCTCCTTCTTGACATTTTCCTCCCTTGGCTTCCTTAGAGGTCTCTCTTAATACATCTCTTTTTGTAATACTGACCACTCTTTCTCTCATTCAGGCTTCTCTTCCTGCAGCCGCCCCTTAAATGTTGGTCCTTCCCAGCATTCTGTACTCCTTCCTCCTGCTTTTTATTCCACATGTTCTCTATCCAGGATCTATCCAGGGCCCCATGCTTGCATGACTTTTACTGTCATATACATAGGGATGTCTCCAAAATCTATATCTGAAGTCCAATCTCTTGCATTTGTCAAAACCCATAAAATTGTACAGCACAAAGAATAATCATTTACGTGTGCAAATTAGAAAAAAAATCATTTATGAGGTCAGGGTATTTCAGATCAAATATAGAATGTGACCAAGACATCTAACTTACTACAAATGTATTTACAACCTTAGGGAATGGAGTAGAGGGAAAGGTGCTGACCTCTGTAACTATGAAAATGAATGAGGTCTATTTGACTAAGGACAGAAGAAACTATATATTCAAGCACTGTGCTTTGTTGATAAAGTTGTTTTCCATGGGAGTTCTGGCTAACAATCCTAATATCACTATATACAGACAGTAGAAATGAATAAGCAAATGGATAGCAAATGGTAGGGGCCAGGTTTTGCACTACTGGAATGGCAATTACAGACAAGCAAGGGAATGATCCATATGGTAACCGATTAGAGTTTCAGGCATCAGTATGAACTTACATTTACCTTAATATAGATACAGATGGTTACAGATAGAGATATTTACAGATATATGTATATAGAAAGGTCAGTATATACACATTCTTTCTTTTACCTGTCAGCTGAAAAAGACTAGAAGTAATGACAGCTCAGTAGTACTGAGCACCTTAGCATCGGTGTCTTGGTTTCTAATACTATTCTCTAACAAAAGAAACCAGGGTTCCTTGGGAAAATGGTCAATTTTAGGCCTAGATTAGCATGGAGCATCTTCTAGATGTAAGAAAGTAAGGAGATGCTCAAAAACAAAACAAAGAAACTCATAGCATCTGGGAATGTCAGAGGGACACAAGAGCCAACTGGAAGACCTCCTAATGGCCAAAGATGAATTAATTTGATAAATGAAGCCATAATGAATTATAACCCAAAGTATAAAAGGAATATCCACACGTCCACACTGTTCTGAATAAAAGATTAAATAAATTGACACAGGGGGAAGAGTAACAAATCTTCTGTGCAGAAGTCAACATAATTGATGTTGATCCTCTGCCCTCAAGGAGGTGGTGCATAGCTCCCCACATCCTTAAATGCAGGCTATGCACAACAGTTTCCTTCCAGGGAGTACAGCAGGGGAAGGTAGAGAAAAGGTAACTTTAAGTGTTGAACCTAACAAACACTACCTCAGCCAGGTGTTCAAAGTCAACATCAGTGATAAGTTATACAGATAGTATGTACTCTTCATATGATGCAATGAGATGGCCCTTCACCTCTGTTTTCATCCTCCAAAATCCCAGAATCCCAGACTAACCATGAGAGAAACTTCAAATCATAATAAGAGGACATTCTGAAAAATGCCTGACCAGTACTCAAAACTGACAAAAATAATGACAAAAAGTGAATTTAAAAATTCAAAAGTAATGAAGGTCTGAGGAATTCTTACAACTGAGAGGAGCCTGAGGACACACAACTAAATGTAATGTGGTATCCTGGATGGGATCGTGGGACGGAAAAAGAACATTGGATAAAAACTAAGGAAATTATGAATAAAGTATGGAAGTTAGCTAATGAAGGTAAAATTCTATAACTATTTATGAAATGTATGAGTGATGTCTTACTAGCACCTTTGTTCTTGCTATGCTTCTTGGATTGTGATGAGTTGAAAGAGGATGGGATTTGGCATCAATCAGACCAGATCTGATCTCAGATTCACCCCTTGATAGCTGTTGGATCCTGAACAAGTTACTTTTCACTAAGTCTATTTCCTCATTTAAAAAAAGGTGCTAATACCGCTTCATAAGACTGTTGTAATGATAAATGAGATGATGATAGATAAGACACCTAGCAGAGTAATTGGCATATAGCAGGAGCTCAATAAATACTAAAATTTGTCCCTTTCAGAAATTACAATATTTGGAAGTCAAAAAGGGCAGGTCTTGTGAATTATGTAGGAAAGCTGAATGTTTACTTTAAGTCTCATGTTGCAGATTAGTCCTTTGCCATCTGACACTTATGCGGTTGGTATCACTTGTCAGAAATTAAAATATTTTTAATGCAATATGCCTTTGATGAGGGATAAAGCCTGTATCAGCTGTTAGAACCTTTCATAAATCTTCACCTTGTACTCATTCAGTATTTGCTTGAGATCTAATTATATTTTGCCTATTTGAAAAGTCCTTTCTGAACATATTTTATTAAAAAGAGAGCAGGTAAAGGAGAACAACCACTTAATTCTCTAACGACTAATAAGAAATGCAATAGACACAGCGCATTTTGGTCATGAAATGGACCTTAATAGAAGTGAGTTTTCTAATTGCAAAAAGAAAATTCAGCGACAGCGACCCAAAGAAGCCCAGGACTACACACTGTGCTGAAATTTAAAAAAAGCATAAGCCAAAAGGAAAAGTGCCTTCGTCCTCTATTTGAATACCAAAAACAAACCATCAAGCACAACTGATAGGAACCAAACTTGATAACAACAATGATAATTGTTTCAAAGAAAGAAAAGAACTGTTATCAGGGGGAAACAGACCCAAAATGTGAATGGAAAACAATGCAATTTCCAAAGTAATTCCCAGTTTTCTTACTGGCTGTGTAAAAAACTTCATTTTAGACTAGTCCTCACGTAGTAAGAAAGAAGGGCAGCCTCTAGTGGCAGGTTAAGGATTTTACAAAGTGACCTTGCAGAAACCAAATGCCTTTATTTCTCTTACTATATGCTCTGAGCAGAAAATATATTTCATCCAAGGAACCTGCAGAAGTTCGGAGCCAAGTGTGTTAAGCAGCTTTAACAATGATCTAAGGCAGTATTTTACTATAAGGAATGAAACCACTGAAAAAACCTGAACGAAGATTTGGTCAACTGAAGTCCAGTTCTCACTTAGTCTTCTCTCACTGAATCAGGAGAGACCCAAAGTAGAAATACTCGGAGAGGAAAACAGAAACATCTCTTCCACCTGAGAAACAAATATCGTGTCATCTTTTCAAAGCCTCCCCCCACCCCCAACAGTGCAAGAGAAAGGCTGGGAATGGGCCAGATAAATATTTTTTCTTCCCTGCACTTCTCTGTCCTTGGAACGTGAATCTACTTATCCAAAGCCTTGGTTTCTCACCACTTCTGGAAATTTAAAAATGAGTGAACGAATAAACTGTATTTTCTCATCAGTTACTGCTACAAAAACACTGATATTACCTTTGGAGGAAATACTACCTTTGGAGTTTTGCTGGGATGTGACGTTTGCCCATATGGACAGCTTTACTGCCCTGGGGTTAACAAGGCTCGACACGGAGCACTGTCTACAGGAACCGTCAGAAACCCTGTGAACATCCAGGGGTAGGCACTTTCTAAGTTCCCACGGACTGGGAATTGGGAAAACCACCGAGAGCCGTTAACACAAACTGGGGACTCGAGGAAGACTCAGGTCGCTCCACGAGAGAGGCCAAGCACGCAGCTTCCCGTCTCGTCGCCTCCCTGGACTGTCATCAGGCTCCACATTCGGGAACGTGGGAAACCTCGCACGTCTTCCTGGTATGTGACTCGGCCTCCTTGTTCTCAGGGACCGCAGATGACTGCCTGCGCTCCCTCCTCCGCCCGGCCCCGCTGAGGGTGCGACGCGCCACCAGGGCAGCGCCTGCGAGGTCCTGTGCNGCTCCAGGTCTCTCAAAATAAAAGGCCCGCGTGGTCGTGGAAAGGAAGAAGGAGGCTTCGGGAGAGACGCAGAGGTGACTGAAACCCCGGCCGGGACCGAACTGGACTTTCCGGGCCGGAATCCGGCGAGGCAAGCGGCCAAGGGGGGGCCGCAGGCGCGCGCCACGTGTTCGGGGCGGGGCTTCTGCTCACGGTGGGCCCGGGACCCCCTAGGAAGGGAAAGGGGAGGGGCGGCCGGGTACCGCGTGAGGCGAGGGTTGCACTTTGCCTGGACTTAGTCACGTCCCCATGGAAATACTGCTAATTGTTCCTCCACTTGAGAAAGGGGAGTGGAGACAAAATGTTTTAAACCTTGGCAGGCCCTTAACTCCCAGGAGTTCCTCCTGAAATTACTTCAAGGGAGACTGAATCATAAAACAATATTACCTTCTTTCCCATAATTAATATAATCATTTAATTTTTTAGAGTTGCTCTGCTTGTCTTTCACAGGTGCTTTCAAGTAAATTAATCTAGAGCATATTTTATTATCTTTTATTTATTAAAAATTCCCACCTCCTCATAGGAGTGCTGCCGTGATGAGTTAATATTTGCTAAGCACTTGGAAGGTGAAAACTACATAAAAGTTGATGGAGTTACTCATATTGATGCAGAAAAAAATAACTTGGTAGGATTGGTAACCCACGCTATCCGCTATCTTAACTGAAATTACATTGTGAAAAGGCTTTACAAAGGCAAAGCGGCTCAGTTCAGAAATAATTATCCAGATAACTTCAATTCCCCAGAAAATGGAATCCTTCTTTTGAAGAAAAAGTGAGTCTTGACTGATTTCGTTTGTTTTGTTCAATTATTATTGTTACATTTAAGGTAATCAGTTATATAAATGTAGTCATTTGGACAGCTTCTCTATTTTAATTTCTCCTTCCTTTAAGCAAGGTCTGCATTAACAGACTGGGAACTTAAGAATGTTCTCCTTTTGTAGCAGTGCGGCTAATTTACTTTATGTTCACGTACTATAATAGAAATTTAATAACACTCCAAAAAATTTCAAAATTTTTAATATCTGTATCATTACTTACACAGCATATCTGACTAGTAGAGAGAAATAAGGTTAATAATGTGTTACTTTTCTGAGGTATATGACAACCAGAGCAAAGATAAGCACTGTATCTAGACTTAGATTTCCAGTTAAACATATTTCCACCAGGACCCACTTTTAATTATTGGGACGACTGCTTTAATTCCCCCCCTTTACCTTGCTAATCTCAACAGGGCCATAGGCATCAAACAACATGGTACCAAATGTGTTTCAAAAGTAATCTGAAGAATTTTAGAAAAAAATTATTTTTTCAATGCAGGGTTTTTAAATGTAGTGTTCTAAAATATGGAGAAAGCAGCTCCAATCAATCATTATAAAACTTCCTTATAATTCAAGCACAGAAAACATGAAAATTTAATATTGCAAAAGTAGGCCAGACCACTATCATCAACCTAATAGTCATCATCATTTATATCATTTATTAAATTACACGGCACAGCAGTGCCAAAAAGTGAAGTAATATTGTGAATTCACTAGAGGGAGCAATTCTTTTTAGTAAACGAGTATTACTTAGCTCTATATATTCAGTTGTCCTAGAGTGGATCTGGATACTCAATATAATTTGAGAATAAAGATATGCTGAATTCAGGAGAGAGATCTCAGTACAGATGTACTGTGATTTCAAGGGTTATTTGGAGGTTTTCTTAAAACATCTGAGGAGAAAAGAGAATTACTAAGTCCAAGTTAGTAATACGGAAGCTGAACATCTGTCAGCATCCCCATTTTGTTTTAATTTTCACACATTTATACTTTTAGACAAGAAATTACTGCCCACTAAGTTGGCACAGTGTCTTATCCATAATGACCAATCAGTTTAAGAGCTAGTTTCCAAGTGTCTGGTATAAATGCAAATAAACTCCAATTCAATTAAATGAAGATAACTTATTTTAGTTAGCAACATACGGGACAGATGTTCAGACCAATTTACACTGCTGCTATACTTTTCTATAGTTTGGCTATTTGTGACTTAGCTTCAATTCATTCAGATTTGGATCCCATTTGCTATATTTATTACTTGACATTTTAGCCAGAAAAGCATTTTAAGCAACAATTAATATAGAATTAACGAGTAGTATTTATACAACTGTGCCTGTTTTACTCTTGATTGCCTGTTAAATGTTTATTTTTAAATGATACAGATTTGGCCCTTGAAGATGCAATAAACTTTAGCTGTTATTGAATTCCATGTTTTAATAATATCAAAGATGCTATATTTTTTGAATGTAGTTTTATTTTTAAAATATTTCGTTCAATACTATTCAGTCAATTTCTACCTGGTACTGAATACCGTTAAGATTGGGGATACAAAGATAAATAAGAATAAGATCCAAGTTAGCTCACGATTTACTGATCCTTTTAAAATAAAATTGTCCGAGGGGCTCCTGGGTGGCTCAGTCGGTTAAGTGTCCGACTTCAGCTCAGGTCATGATCTCACGGTTCGTGGTTTCGAGCCCCGCATCGGGTTCTGGGCTAACAGCTAGCTCAGAGCCTGGAGTCTGTTTCAGATTCTGTGTCTCCCTCTCTCTCTCTCCGTCCCTCCCCTGCTCACACTCTGTCTGTCTCTCTCTCTCAAAAATAAACAAACATTTAAAAAATGGATATTTAAAAAAATAAAATTGTCCGAGGGGCTCCTGGGTGGCTCAGTCAGTTAAGCATCTGACTTCGGCTCAGGTCATGATCTCCTGGTTCGTGGGTTCGAGCCCTCTGTTGGGGCTCCATGCTGACAGCTCAGAGCTTGGAGCCTGCTTCAGATTCTGTGTCTCCCTCTCTCTCTCTCCGTCCCTCCCCTGCTCACACTCTGTCTGTCTCTCTCTCTCAAAAATAAACAAACATTTAAAAAATGGATATTTAAAAAAATAAAATTGTCCACAATCTAATTATATTCATGTTTCAAAAGAAAACTGTGTATTTAAAAAAAGCTAAAGTCTTTACTGAAAGGAGTGGCATGTCTTCCTTTTTAAATTTTTTTTTCTTTTTTCTTTTTAAATCTCTGGAAAATCATCACAAGAACTCAAAGTTTAAAGAAAAGTTTTAGAGTCTTCCAACATACAAGACATGTTTAGAATCTAAATTGTCAATTCTGGCAGCTTCCAAGTCAAGTATTTACTACTATTTATTTGTATGTGGATGGGCCAGATGTTCCAAACTGCATTCCCCAAACTCCTTTCCTTAAAACTCTTCTCCAAAAAAATGCAATCTGAATACTTGTGTTATTGGATGGATGATTTTGATTGTGTTCCTACTTAAGAATGAAGGAAAAGGGTACATGACAAAGGAATTCCTGGTAATGATCAGTGTTTTCCACAGTGAATCTCTCTTCTTTCCCACTGCACCATCTAAAACAGTATATGTTTCTACAGTGTTATAATGTACTGGGTTAACCACAGGCTTTTATGAACTATAATAATGTATCAAAGTATCTATGAAATTATATTCTAAAATATGAAGATGTATATTTTTGTTGTACTGACAGCATCATTTCAAATATTATCATACTATAAATTAAAGTGTAAATATCAGAGTCACTAAGGAAGAATAATTGAAATAGATTGGGCTAAAGATTACACAAGTTGAGAATGGGTTAATTTTTTTGAAGTCAAACACTGTGAAAACTCACTTTAAGCTATGACTTAAAGAAAAGGAATATTGAACTTTTATAAATATTCTGTATCCCAATAACAATGAGATATTTTGTTATTGGCATATAATTTATAGGGAGCTGAGAAAATAGGAATCCATTCATTCTACATTTTAGAATTAATTTCCTCAAAAAATAAGTAAAATTAATTTTCTTTTAAAGTTACATGACGTTAGCTCCCGTTATAGAAAATAAGTAAATAACAATAAAAAATTATACTCCACATTCTGACCAAGCTATAATGTCCTTAAAACTAAGCCTTCAAACAAAGTTTAACAGTGGCTTTAGAAATAAAAAGCCATCAGCCTTTCTAAGAGTGAAACCAAATACATTAAATTTTCAGAATTTTAAATATTTAATATTGACACATATAAATAGCCATCCAATATTAAAAGTGGATACTCCTACCATTACTAGAAATATGCTTTCTTATAAATTTTCCAGATTCTAAACCCAGACCAATTCAGTTTTTCAGGAACCTGAATTTAATTGCAACATGTGTTGAAAAATGAGTGTTCTCCCTTCTCCTTAATAATGACTAAGCTTGCTTCATTTTACCAATGCAAGGGAAACAAATTTATACCTATTTAGAAAGTGCTGGCCCTTCGCTTTTTATATATCTTCAGCTTATAAATGTTAATCCCAGAGGATCCCAGGGACTGGCAAAGGCTCACAGACTGGGGACATATTTTGTAAGAAGTGGAAAGAAAGCAGCCAGCCATTCCCCACCCCTAAGTTATAAAGCAGAGAACTTAAGAACTATGAACTACAATCTAAAAATCTTGGCATATTAACTAACATTTTGAAAGGCAAGTATCCATGTGTGAATGTTGATGTATTTATGAATACTCTGCCTTATGTATTTTTCTACCTAATCTAACTGGTAATATAAAATAAAAATAAAGATGGTAGACAAATAACTTAGGAGGCTTAGCCTGGGGGAGCAATGATAAGAAAAGACCTTGAACATAGGATTTTTCTAAGACAGCAACTTACAAATGGGCTTTTACATTCTTGGGGAAGAGCTCAGAACACTGAGCCTGTGTAACATCAAAAAAAAAAAATGTTTACTTCAGACTTAAGGCTGGCATTTTAATATACATTATTCTAGTAGAAATGTGATTACTGTCTTAATAAGTTTGAGAAATGAAACTGTTCTTTAAAAATATTTCACAATTATAAGAATCTTCAAAGCACACTAGATAAATCAATGTTTGCATAACATTCTCATATGTTATACATTAGTATTAATCCCAATTTATAGATGGTAAAACTGAGAAAGACTTCTTTCATACTTCAGAAACAATTGGCAAAATATTATGGTTTTGTTTTCCACATTTATGTTTCAAAATATTATTACATTAAACATGATTACCTAGTTAGTAAAGTATTCCAGACATATTGTTTTTATAACTGTAAATATTATCATAGCAATAATTCCGGAGGTATTTTTAAGAGTGAGGACACTAGCTCATCTTCTCTGCTGTTTTATTTTTTTCTTAAAAAAATAATAATATAGCTCTGTGAGTATTACATTAAAAATTAAGAAACCTCAGGGGGCACGTAGGTGGTTCAGTCAGCTGAGTGCATGACTTCTGCTCCGGTCATTATCTCACCGTTCATGAGTTCAAGCCCAGCGTCCCGCTCTGTGCTGATAGCTCAGAGCCTGGAGCCTGCTTTAGATTCTTGTCTCCATCTCTCTCTGCCCCTCCCCTGCTTGCACTCTATCTCTCTCTATCTCTCTCTCAAAAATGAATAAACATAAAATAAATTAAAAATTTAAAAGAAGAATTAAGAAACCTTGGGCTTTGAGGAGGGCACTTGTTGGGATGAGCACTGGGTGTTGTATGTAAGCAATAAACCATGGGAATCTACCCCAAAAATCAAGAGCACACTTTACACACTGTGTGTTAGCCAATTTGACAATAAATTATATTTTAATTAAAGAATTAAGAAATCTCTATTCTTTCCCCAACTCTGTCATCAGCAATTATATGACTTTGTTTAGCTGATTAAAAGCTTAACCCTTACCTGTATGTAAGGCATGTGATAGACCCTCTAGATGAACCTCAAGCAACAGATAATGAAATGACTCTCAAGTGGACAAAATGATTTATGCTTACCTAATACTTTGTATTTTATGATATGCAAGTTGACTTTAAATCTTATAAATCATTCTAATCTGCAATGTTCTGCTTTAAAATGAGGCCAAAGCTGGATCCGAACCTTTGTTTTAAAAAAATTTTTTAGGTTTATTCATTTACTTTGAGAGAGACAGAGACGGCGTGAGCAGGAGAAGGCAGAAAGAGAGGGAGAGGGTGAATCCCAAGCCAACCCCGCACCATCAGCACGGAGCCCAGTTAGGGGCCTGAACTCATGTAACCATGAGATTATTAGCTGAGCCCTAACCAAATGTCAGATGCTTAACCAACTGAGCCACCGAGGCGCCCCTGGATCCAAACCTTAGTTTCAGAAAATACATCTATCCCAGAGAAGTCTTCTTCTTCTTTTTTTAATCTTCACACAAAATAAGGAGAACAAGAGGTATCTTCCCTCTTACGTTGTCTTTCTGCTTTGTTTCTAGATGGTCATGTAATGGGGAAAACACTAATTACATTTCACAGATCTGCAACATGCCCACTCTGTCATCTGTGATGAAACTTCTATAAGACTCTGGAGGTTTGTGTAAGGGAATTCCTAAAAATCTGTTATTTATTGCATGTAACTGAGCAAATAAATGTATTTTAGATCAGATAGGAAAGCAATCTTCGAGACACTTTGCAAAGTTTATCCAACATCTTAGCCCAGGATTTTTCTGTACTGCATTTTTCTATAGTTGATAATCTAGCCTGTGTTTCAGCTCTTCCAATAAGGAAGTCATTATTTTTTTTAGAAAGTTGGAAGCATCAAAAAAAATGCTTTTGTATGCTATTTAAGATCTACCATTCTAGGGGTACCTGGTTAAGTCAGTTGGTTAGGCATCCAACCCTGGATTTCGGCTCAGGGCATGATCTTATGCTTCATGAGATTGAGCCCCGAATTAGGCACCACACTGTCATAGTGAAGCCTGCTTGGGATTCTCTCTCCCTCTCTGCCTCTCCTCTGCTCATGCTCTCTCTCTAAATAAATAAATGAACATTAAAAAAATAAAAAATAAATATACCATTTTATAATTTTTAGCCTTTTGTTCTTTTTATTTCCTTTGAAGAAACACAGTCTATGTGAGATATATCTATTACATGTTTCCTATGCTACTGCTTTAAACACATGTACAGATACTGTCACCCCTAAGTCTACTCAAGTTATCACCAGTTGTTCTCAGGTCCTCTTTATGTTATTTTATGTTGTTTGCACTATCCTGATAGTCCTTTAGTACTCTCAGGGACTTTGGCAATGCCTTTCAAAGTATGTGACTCAGGCTATATACAGTATCTTAAAATAATATAAGTCTAGAAATGGACTATTACCATAATTGATATGGAAACTTTATTTCACTGATGAAATAAAAAAACACATAACATTTTTAAGCAGGCATTTCATACTACTGCCTCACAATGAGGTTGTAGTTCACTGTATTAGTTATCTATTGCTGCATTAAAATTACCTCAAAACTTAGAAGCTCAGTGGGGCCCCTGGCTGACTCAGTTGGTGGAGCATACGACTCTTGATCTCAGGATTGAAAGTTTAAGTGCCATTTTGAGTGTAGTGAGATTACATAAAAATAAAACCTTAAAAAAAGCAACTTAGTGGCCCAAGAATTTGAGAATAGCTTAGCTGATAGTTTGGTTCAATATCTCTCATGAGATTACAGTTAAAATCTCAGGTAGGGCTACAGTCCTCTGAAAATTTGGCTGGGGCTGGAGGATTTGCTTCTAAGATGGCTCACTTACATGGCAGTGAAGTTCATGATGGCTCAGTTCCTTACCACATGGAGCTATGTGTCCTTAGGACCGCTTGAGGGTCCTCGTGACATGATGTCTGACTTCTCCCAGAGTGAGGGATCCAAGAAATAGCAAGGCAGAAGCTATGAAATCTTTTGTGTTCCAGTCCTTAAAGCTACACATTGTCGTTTTCATAATTTACCATTAATTATCCAGGTTAGCCCTACCCAGCTGGGAGGGGACTACACAGAGGCATAAATATCAGGAAGCAAGGATTATTTGGGGGTTATATCAGAGGGTGACACTAGAGTCCATCCTCTACCCCCAAAGACTAAACACCCTCTCACAGGTTCATTATACTCTCCCCTTCTTAAGTACACAAAAAGTCTCATCCCATTACAGTATCAACTCAAAGTCTACAATCTGGTCGTCTTAACCAGGCCCAGATGTGGATGAGGCTTCCTGGGTGTGGTTCCTTGAGCATAGCTCTTTGAAAACAGTTCCTTGATCTGGAGACCTGTGAACTAAAGAAATAAGATATCCGCCTTCTCCCCACCCCTGCTGACACACACTCAACATATAGTGGTAGGGAAGGAACAGGATAACCACTCTAGATGTTCTTGTTCAAAGGGGGGGAAATGAGGAATACAGGAATCACTGGTCCATAGCAATTCTGTAGTCCACCTAGGCAGATATTAGTTCTTTCACTAGAACTTATTCCTATTGCTTCCTGGGAATGATTTTCTGCGACTCTTGAATCTGACCTTTAGGCTTTTGGTTCTGCCTTCTGAGTCGATTTATTTTTTTATGAAATGTAGCCTAGGTTTGTATCTTTATATCTGTGTAGTTTTCTGAGTCTGGTTTCTGTCTGTAGTTTTCAGGTCCAAAGTTTTTTTTTTTTTTTTCCTTTTATTCTATCTATGTTCTTTTCAGTTCAAGGTACTGTTGTTTCTAACAATTAAATACTTCTAAAAATTTTTGTGAGTCTCCTATGAATCTTCCTGGGGTGTACTCCATTATCAAAAGCCACACTTATAGATCTGTTTGAGATACCCCTTCTCTACTTAGGGTTTCTGCTGAGATTACTGAAGGACTGAATTATTGAGATTTCTAGGGATTTAAGCTAGAAGCCCTCATGTCTGACTGGATGGCTGTCTGGAGTCATAAGATCTTTCTAAGGTCTTAGGAAAGAATTTTACAACCTTACCCTCATTTTTATACCATAATTGCCTGGGAATGCCTGGACTTGATCTTTGTTCAGAAACTATTTCTTTGGGGGTGTCTGGCTAGCTCAGGTGAAACAGCAGTCAACTTGATCTCCAGGTCATGAGTTCAAGCCCCACATTGGGTGTAGCAATTACTTAAGTAAATTTAAAACAAAACAAAACAAAACTTAAAAGAGAAAAATAAACCATTTCCCTGTTTTAGCATTGTTTCCCATCTTGAGAAGCTGGCAATTTCCAAGACTAACAAGTATTGGCTTTTTTTTTTTTTTTGGCTTGACAGTCCTTCCTTTGGCTTTTCTCCCTCATTCCTCATATTTGACTATAAACAGGAAAAAGAAATCAAGCAGCACCTTGAACACTGTGACTGAAAATCCCTTAACTAGGTCATCTACTGTGTCAGATATATATTCTAGTTCCCACGTCACTTCAGGTGACAGTGTTACTTTACTTTCTGCCACTATATTAAAATGATCCTTGTTTTCTAGCCGTGGAAGTCACGCATCATCATTTCCACAATATCCTATTAACTACTTAGGTTAATTTTATTCATTGTGGGAGGGGACTGCAAGAAGATGTCAATTATAGGAGCCTAGAATCATTGGGTTCATTATGAAGGCTGGCTGCTACATCCACTAAAATCTTTGATAATTTAATTTTTGGAGTTTCTACTAAGCCAGCTTCATCCATTTTGGCATTTATTGGTTTCTTAATCTAAAAATTACCTGTATCTGTCATTAAACTCCAATTGTAGTTTCAATTATGTATTCCAACTGTTTAAAAAAAAATTTAACGTTTTTATTCATTTTTTGAGAGACACAGAGAAACTGTGAGCAGGGGACGGGCAGAGAGAGAGGGAGACACAGACTCTGAAACAGGCTCCAGGCTCTGAGCTGTCAGCCCAATGCAGGGCTCAAATTCACAAACAGTGAGATCATGACCTAAGCTGAAGTCGGATGCTTAACCAGCTGAGCCACTCAGGAGCCCCTATGTATCCCAACCTTTTCAGATCTTTTCAAATTTTAATTCTGCCATACCAACAACACTCCATAGCTTTGAATTATTGATAAGTATGATAGATTATGGAATTTTAAAAATGTATTTCACTGATAAAAATGTTACCAATTTATAGGTTCAGTTGATAAAATAAGTACACATATCTTCACCTACACCATTATAGAAATGACACATATGTTTAATTCATTTTCTGTCACATATAAATAAGGGTCCATTTTTCCTGTGCAGTATGCTAAACAGTGGGCAGCTCCAAATTTATCAGGAATTTTAATATATTTTGAAAGACTGACCAATTAGGCAAAATCTTCAAGAAGTGAGAACTGAAGAGTACAATGTTTTAAATTCTCTAGTTTGAAAAACCTGAAAACTATAAGTTATATGCTAACTTTCTGTGGACAAATTATTAGCCTTTGGCAAAATTATGAGATACGATAAATTCATTATCCTTTCCTCACTAAAACTCCTTAAGAATAGAAACCACGTGGGGCGCCTGGGTGGCTTAGTCGGTTGAGCGTCCGACTTTCGCGTAGGTCATGATCTTGCGGTTCGTGGGTTCCAGCCCCGCGTCGGGCTCTGTGCTGACTGCCAGCTCAGAGCCTGGAGCCTGTTTCAGTCTGTGACTCCCTCTCTCTCTGACCCTCCCCTGCTCACGCTGTCTCTCTCTCTCTCTCTCCTAGAAATAAATAAAACATTAAAAAAAAAAAAGAATAGAAACCATGTATTTGCAATTGTTTTCTCCCATTGGACTTAGCAAAATGCTCCAAGCTCATAGATCCTTAAGAAATACTTTTTAACTGGTAAATTGGTTAATAAATTATTAACAGATCATGAACTCTCCTCTCCGAAGCTTCTTGGTACCCAGTTCCTCTTGCCTGTACCAATTACCCTACCAAAGTCTTCCCTCAATGTTCCAAGCTGATAATCTTTTTCAGTCTCCCTCTATTCAATCAAAATTTAACTATTTTTGATAAAGAAGAAGTTGAACCACCTAATAACACTTAGGGACATTTTATTGTCAATGTCCGAATCCATATCAGGGTGTCTAATAATGTGGATTTTCTGATACAGTTGACAAATAAGTAAAAAGTTTTGAGCAAGCTTTTGACTGCCTTACAACCAGGATAGGTTGCCATCAATTCACTTTTTCAGTGAGATCAGTCTTAGTTGAACATGTCAATTGTTGAATTCTCTATCAGGAAAATCCAAATATTGGGATTCCAAAACTATATTTCTCACTAAGTGCCTTACCATGATTCCTTTTCTTGTTCTCCTAACTTAGGAAACTGTTCTTTAAATGAATAGCATTTCCCTATTTCTGCTAATGGGCTCATCATTCAGTCAATTGTATAAACTCAAAAACTTTGTTGAATTTGTCCTTTCTCTAAGCCCTCTCATCCAAAGTAGTCTTTTGGCTAGCTTTCTCAGCTCTACCTTTTCCTTTATCTCCAGCATACCCCAATTTAAACCTTTTAGTTCTTTTTGCAGTACGGTTACACATCCTTGTCATATTAACTTACTAAACCACAGCATCTATCCATTCATTACTCGGCTCAAAAACCTCACTCCCATCTACTCAGTCAGTGCCTACACAATGAACTCCAAACTTCTGAGTCTAATTTTCAATGTCCACCACATTCTAGTTAAAATTTAGCTTTCTAGCTTACTTCCACTACTTTGACAGAGTGGATTATTTTGTCCACTAAACTCATTCCACATCTACCATTAAATCTCTACTGTACTTTTTCCTGTACCTGAAATGTTCTCCTTCCACTTCTGTTAAAGCCTTGCCCATCTTTCAAAACCAAAATCAAAAGTTATCTCAAACATGATGCTTTAATCCTTCCAGCCAGAAGTATTCTCACTCTTTTCTGAAAGTCCAGTTTACTCTGTACCACTCCTAAGGTACCTACTGAATTCTAACTTAGGGTTCAGTTATGTGTTTACATGATTTATCTCTCCTTATATATTTTCAGCTCCCCGAGAACATAGGTCGTATCATTCCATGTGTAGTATTTAGCACACCTACTTTATTTAGAGGTGCTTTTTCCTGAGTTGGAACCATCATGGGATGACTTGTTAAGTATTATACATTGATTTAGGGTGGTGAATATCAACACAGTATAGTGTGGTCAAGAGAAAAACTGCTGGAAGTCAAACAATGCCAAATTTAAATTTGGTTTTACCAGTTTCTAGTTACATGATTTGCAGCCATCAATTAATCTCTTGGCATCTCAGTTTATCTGTAAGATGGGAACAAATGCCAATTTCATAGATTTGTTGTCATCATTTACAAGGTGTTCAGTATAACACACTTATCTTAATAAATAATTATTACCTTTCTCCCTTCTATTGTATTTGAAGAAGTGTTTGACAGTTTTTTATTAAATACACGAACTATTTAGAACACAAGAACATTATGAATTATAATTTAAATATGCATATATATTTAATAATTAAGAAAAACGTTAGAAGGGTATAGAAGACAGGATAAAAATGGAAGAACCAAGTAAGGAATCAAAATAAGTATATTTTTCAAAGAAAGCAAAAAAAGTTAATTTTTGAGATAAACTTATAGCCTTAACTCTACAGAATACACTGGGAATTTCTTACAATTTTCTAGTGAGAAAAATCTAGTTATCTATTTTTAATTGTAATAGTTCACATCTTAGATTACATATAAAAATGTTTAATACTGTAGCTTATGGGAGGCCCAGTCAGGCTCCAGATTCCCAGCCACTGGGGAATTTCTGTGCCAGACCACCCAGGACGAAAGTGAGAAGTTGGTACCTTTGCCAGTGTGGAAATTTCTTCGGAAAAGAGCTTTAAGCTGTTGTAATCATTTTCCCTCAGGAAGAACAAGGTGGAGTGGAAATACATAAGAAATTACTGGACAAACACTAATTGTCCAAGTTTCAAGGTAATAATCAGATGTGAAATTAATGCCTTTAGCATCACAGCTCTCCCAAACTTCAGTCTGTTTATACAGATTTGGGCTGGCTTATTTCAGTCAGTTTCTTTGGAGGACACAAATGTATAGGAATAAGGCTAGAATTTCAAGGCAAGTCACGCTATTTAGTTATAGTTGAATTGGGGTTTTGTTCATTTTTTATAATCTTTCTCAAAATGTCTTTAGAAACAAATCAAATAGTACTACTGTGATAGCATTTACCTTTGAAATCTTGTTTTCAGTTTCTTGGGATAGCCTTTCACTATAAAGCCAAAGAGACATCCAAATAGTGGTTAAACCTGGAAAAGGTATAGAAAGGTGCACTGAATGAGAGTCTTTGCTCATAACTTTTTCTTCCTGGAAAAACTAATATTTGACATCTTTTATCTTTAAAAGTATTATCTCATCTATAATTAGGAACTGTATGAAAAATCTAGTTTCTTGGACTAATGCAGAACAGATGTTTGTAAAAGTGCCTGAAATATAATAGACTTTCAATAAATAGTATTGTGTTGGCAAAAAAACTTAACAGGTGTGTGTGTGTGTTTGTGTACACAACTCTCCTTCACCCCTTCGACACTTCCCAGACAGTGTTAGCAGAGGGCACTAGAAGATGAGATTTTTCTTCTTACACTGATTCCTCTGAGGATCACCCAAACAATCTTAAATCATGGTTCCAAAAGCACTTTCTTCTACTCTCCTCAGGGAAGAAGACATTTATGGGGGTAGGAAAAGGGACACTCTATTGAAGCAAGAATTCTTTTGGTTGAAAGTAACAGAAACCCAATTTTAGTGGGACAAAACCAGGAAATAAATACTGACCTGAGTAGCAAAATCTCAGGAAGGGCATGGAACTCAAGGAACAAGAAACAGGGACTCTAGACAGGCTAGACTCTCTCTCCATTCAACTGTCATCTGTGCTTCTCTCTGAGTCAGCCTTCTGTCTTACCAGAGACCGCAGCCTTCGGCCTTGGGGAACCTCACTTTTGATATCTCTTTATGAGAGGACTACTTCTCTCTCAATCTCACTTGAAAACTCCCAGAGAGGGACCAAAGGGCCAGGCTAGGTCATATGCCTCCTCCTGTGAACAGAGAGACCATTTCTATAATTGGCAGCCTCCATTAGAACAATACAGTTTAAGTAAAAAAAAAAAAAAAAAAAAGCATTTCCTTCAAAAAGAAGACACTTCTGTTTCCAGAAGGAGAAAGTGCTGGGCAAACGAAAGAAATATTCTTAAATTATACTTTTAAAAATCAGAATTTTATTTATTAAATATAAAATAAAATACAATTTTCAGTTGCTTCTTATTTTCTTTAAGTTTATTTTTCTGTCTCAGCGTTTATCTCATATTTCTTCTATCTCAAATGTTTCTCTTTGTTCTTTTTTTTTTTTTTCAAAATGTTTTTCTTAAACAGCATCACTAAGTCCTATCCTTTCCTTCCTTCAAATCTGTGCTTAAGATTCACCTCCTTGGACTTCTGGTAAAATTCAGCAAATTAAGTGGCGCCTGGGTGGCTCAGTCAGTTAGGGGTCCCATTCTTGGTTTAGGCTGGGGTCACGATTTCACAGTTTCTAGGTTTGAGCCTTCATTGGGCTCTATGCTGGCAGCATGGAGCCTTTGGGATTCTCTCTCCCTCTTTCACTGCCCCTCCCCAACTTGTGCTGTCTTTCCCTCAAAATAAAAAAATAAGCTTAAAAAATCAGCACATCAAATAGATTTATCTCTATTTTCCCCCAAATGCTATTACAATGGTGCGGGTCGGGGGAGAGAGAGAGAACCCTTAACTGCGAAGAAGTGGGAAGACTGTCATAGATAAAAAGTGACAGAAACTATTGGAAGATAGGAAGTCCATATGTAGTGGATTAGTTATATACTGCAATGTAACAAATTACTCAAAATTTAACTTCTTACAACAATAAATATTTATTATCTCACTCAGTTTTGAGGGTCAGGAATCTCGGAGTAGCTTAGGTTGTGGTCAAGTTAGTGACCAGGGCTGCAGTCAGTTAGACAGTTGGAGAATCCACTTCCAAGCTTACACACATGGCTGTTGGCAGGAGGCTTCAGTTTCTCACTGTAAAGAAATGCTTTATGCTTGTGAAATACTAACTACAAAGAGAGGAAATGTAATAATACAATAGAGAAGCTAGCTGATGCCACCTAAACCAAGTAAGCAATGTAACATCATGAAATATTGTTTAAGCAGGCATTGTGTGCCTAAGAACACAGCATCACTTCTGTGATATTTTTGAATATCACAGAAGATATGTAATTGGAATCTAATCACATGAAAATATCACACACACGCGCGCGCGCACACGCACACACACACCAAACTGAAAAACATGCTAAAAAATAACTGACCTATAATCTTCAAAAGTCTTTAGTTCATGGAAGTGTGTTATGTGCTTTGATACAGGTATGGGCGCACACAGAAGGGGTACCTTGACCTAATCCAATGCCAAGATGTCAACGAAGTGTTTTCCAGAGATATTTAAGCTGATACTTAGAGTTAGCATTGAAAGTGACAATGAAGGGTCAGGAGAGGCAACAAAGGAAGAAGCAGGTCATAACGTACAAGACCAAGGAAAAATCATTTCATAATATACCAACTGCTGTGTGTGTGTGTGTGTGTGTAAATTCATTCTTTAATATTTGCAAGAGTTTGCTCCTTTTCCTATCATATCTAAAATGTCATAGTTCAAGGGCACCTGGCTGGCTCAGTCAGTAGAGCATGCAAATCTTAATCTTGGGATGTGAGTTCAATCCCCACCTTGGAGGTAGAGATTACTTAAAAAAAAATAAAATAAAATAAAATGTCACATTTGAAAATGGCTTAAGAGGTCATACCTATTACTTTAGTCTAAGAAACGTGTCTTGAGGCACACGTGGAAGAGTAGAACAACTTTGCCCTTGATGGTCTGTTACTATAATCATCATTTTTTCAAACACTAATCATTTCATAAACTAACTAGGCAACATTATTTTCATAGCACTCCTAATATATTTCCTTAATCTATGTCTTTTATGAATGGCATTTTCTAATGACATCAACAGAAAGTAATACAGAAGACTGAATTCTTTTACAGTGGCCATTTGTTTAGATTGGCCTGATCTGTCAGACTGTGCCTGGTTTGAGTCCTATTCTAGGCCTGATCCTGCCACTCACTGGCCAGGCAGCCTGAAGCAAGTCACTTCTGAGCATCAGCTTCCTCATCTGACAAATAAAAACAAAACAGTATCTATTTTATAGGATTGTTGTGAGAACTGATTGAGATAATATGTGAAAAACACTTAGCGCAGTGCTTAGCTCATAGAAATATTCAATAAATCAGATCTTTTGCATCACCCTATAGTTACATTTAGAAAAGATTGTACATAAAATCAGGTCAAAATATAATGGCACAAAATACATTTCAAGTACTGTGAAAATAATATTGGCCCATTGTTTCTTGAGTGTGTAGATCATTTTTTTTAAACTGATGATTAGAGTGCCTGAACCAATCAAAGGTAATTTGTCTATTATCACATCTTACAGTTTCCCACTCATCTTCCCCCTTGATTTTTGGAATCTTCAGCTCTCTAGAGTGGCTTCTAAAGAACAGCAAGGTAGGGATGTAGAGATGGTGGCACTGTTAAACTCATCTTATTGTAATTCTCTGCCATTTTAGCCCCCACATTTATATATTTGTTTGTTTATATATGTGTGTGTCTGTTTTTTAGCATAATAAAGTATGAGGGGGGCACTTGGTGGCTCAGTCGGTTAAGCGTCCGACTTCGACTCAGGTCATGATCTCACGGTTCGTGGGTTCGAGCCCCGCGTCAGCCTCTATGCAGACAGCTAGCTCAGAGCCTGGAGCCTGTTTCAGATTCTGTATCTGCCTCTCTCTCTGACCCTCCTCTGCTCATGCCGTCTCTCTCTCAGAAATAAATAAAACATTAAAACTTTTTTTTTTAATATAAAAAGCCTTTTTTTTTCTGGTATATAACAAGAATTATAAAATGTTTCGTACTTGTCTTATCAACAGTAATGCCAATCTTCCTACTGTTCTGGTGAAATGTATTTATTGTTTATGATAGCAGTTGGCAAGTGGGGGGTAAATAGGGTAAGTGATCTAGGAAATATTTTGCCACCAATAAATTAATCACAAATATTGGAGGCTTATGGGGCAATAATTAGCAGAAATAAAAATAACTGTGGTTTGTTTGGTCTGACTTTAGTAGAATCTGATTGCATTCATATTTTTTTGTTGTTCTAGGGTTGACTAACATTTTTTATTTAACTTTTCAAGTTCCTTATTATCTCTAACTATAAAGATGAAAAAAGAATTTTGTCTATATATTGTGAAGCACTATGTTTTACAATATATTATGAAGAGTGAAATTGTTAAGTGTGTAAAATAATTGTGGAGATTGGAGATCATAATATCTTAACCAGTAACACGATCCTATATCCTGACATTATAGGCTAGATACATCTGTCATCTATGTGCCGCCTCTGCCAACCACCATATACACATCTCTTTAGTGTCTCCCTCACCACATATTCTCCAAGCTATTTTATTAAGAAACATTAAAAATTTTCCACTATCTTACAAGCCCTGATGATCATCCTAAGAATGATGAACGATTTGATTCATTATCCTAAAAATGCTCTGATGTAATAAAACTGATGGTAGTGATGATAAAAAAAATATTAAGATGAAACTTCTGCTGTGGAATTCTTTCACATATCTGATTTGTTGAGAGAAAATTAGAAATGAATTAGAATTAATCTGAGATTTAATTCATGCCAATTCAATAGATTTTAATCTTTGAACTTTGATCTTTGCGTACAAAAGTTTTAATTATGCCCTTTGATCAGTCGGCATTTATTGAACACCTACTATTTGCCAAGTATTGTTCCAGGCTCCCAAAAAAACGCTTAAAAGAAAATGACCCCAAAATCTCAACTCACACTAATACATCCCACATGGTAATTGACAAAGGAATAATCTAGAGTTTTCAGGTACGGGAACACTGAGTGCCCGGAAATGAAATTTAAAAAGTAAGAAGGACGAGAATTGTGAGATTTAGAATTATCTCTAAAGGAGATTTTGGAAGAAGTTACAAAGGAAAAGGAATCAAAGAAGGGTGGTAATGGGACAAATCTTCTGTGGAGACACACAACTTTCTACTAAGTTCTAATCTGAAAATGGAGGATGACAATGAAGTTGCTTTCCAACCGTAAAAGGCAGAAAAATCACTCCCATAAATACTGCTGAGCCAATAACAATAGGATATAGTACAAGAACAACAAATACCTCTATACAGAAAGATGCAGAAAGTAAATCCTGTTAGCACATAAACTTCACACGCAACTGTATCTTTATTCTTTTAGAACACATAATTTTGACAACCCGTCCAAGTCTACAGGTGGTAGTTTCAGGCAGAAGAGGAGCTTCCAAATTGCGAATAGTAAACCGAACTGAGATTTACCACCTTGCTGGTCATAATGCCAAGGGTGATGCTTCCTGGGATGAAAGGAGTGTGTTCACTGACCCTTCCAGGATATGCAGCCAGCAACGGGGCTTTGTAAAAGAATGTTCACGGTCCCTCTGTTGCTGTGAAAAGACATATATATTCCGCTGTTGCATGTTTTACTTATTGGCCCTGACACCTTTATTGTGCATACAAGCACTCTATACTTATGAATACAAATAGTTTACAAGTAGACTATTGATTGGATAAACCACTTTTTATATCTGGAGTTGTAAACACTACAAACAATCGGAAGCCTTGTCAAAAGAGGAGACAAGTAGAGGATAATCCAAGAGCCAGAATTCTGGGGAGAGCCAACTGAGATGGAAAAGGGCAAAAGGAGGAGGAGGAAACGAGGATGGCAGGAAATAAAGAGAAGGGAAAGAAAAGCGACGTGAAGAGACAGACAGGTTTCTCTTGTCCATAAAGCTGTGTTGATAGCTCTTCACCTCTGTTCCCTGACAAGGCGATGCATGTGAATGCAGAGTCCAGCAGAGACTTGGGGCTGCCAGGCGGCCGCCGCCACTGTGGCCTCATCTTTCCACCTCCAGGGTGGCACCCCACCCAAATTCCTTTCTTGTCAAACTTGTTTCCAATCACCCAAGCCCTCTAGTCTATGACCTCTTGGTCAAACTGTCTGTTACCCAGGACACAAATAGATTGAGAGTGTCAGATAACATGGTAATTCGATGGGGGAGAAGACAGTTTGAGTGAACACTGCAATACCCTCTATCTTATCCCTTTCCCCAGCTACCTGCACCTTTAAAAGTAAATGTCCTTTTTCCACCTATGTTTCTCTGTGTCTCTAAGTCACTGTAGGCCAACTGAGTGTGACTCATACCTCTTTTTATTTCTTTGCCTTGATGTGTTCATTCCCTCTGGGGAGCTAACTGGTAGAACATTTGAGCCAATTCTATTTTTCATGGAGAAGTGGGGCAACACAAAGTTGGGTGATGACAATCTTGGGTTGTATTGCTCTTTGGGTTCACACAGATTACTGTGTGCTCCGAAGGCAGAGCACTGATATTATATGAAGTGAGGAACATTCTGTAACAACATCTTACATTCAAAGTCATTTCTCCTAGAACTAATACAAATTATATGATATTCACCACATGCTTGATGCCTGCTGAGCCTCTGAAACCTTGTTTCCTGAATGTCACTGTTGCCAGTTTCTACCTCCTGCCAGAAATTCTCACAATCACTGAACAGGCTATAAACACACTAGAGAAGTGGTTTTTTAAGAAGCTAAGGCATGACCATGAGAGTAATGGAATGATGCACAGCTCACACCAGATGCATACACCACCACAACCACTTTCTCACACTCCTAAGTACAAAGATTTGGGTGAATGCTCTCAGTAAATATTATGGTGCTTCAATGAACAGGTCACAGATAGACTCCAATGTGTGGGTGGGGAGTAGGGGGTGTCCTGTTAAAGAAATCTTTACTGAGAGGTTATTATGGGCCAGGCACCACATTTTGAGGAAAGCAGCTACTCCGGATAGAAATAAACCAATCATCCCAAGAAGTACAATTATTCTGCAGGTTGATTGACAACTCCTGAAAGCTTTATATAACATTCCAGCTTTCTATTGCTAGCACCTAACTTTCTCTCTTTTCTTGAATGGGCGAGAGGGGAATGGGGAGGTTAGACGGAGGGCGCGAGAGAGATATACAGATGGAATCACCTTTCTACTCAGGGATTTACCAAGCACCACGAGTTGCTAATGATTCCAGGTGAGGGCATAAGAAATGAGGAGGTGCGCTCTCTTGAATTCTTTCCCCGCTGTTATCTTTTCACCATTTCTGTATATTTGACTGGGCAAGTGGGTTTAGTCAGTACTTATATTTAAAAGTAAATAAGTAAGTCAGAGTCGGAAACAGGCAGGGCCCAGGCGAGGGGGGATGGGGATGCGACCTGAGGCGGGGATTTCAGCCGCCCAGCTGGCCAGGGCCAGCGTCTGGGCTCTGCCNACCCGCCCAGCCTGCCTCCCAGGGTCCGTCCGGAGCGCCAGGGCTGGCGGCCGATTCCCGGAGTCGACCGACCAGCCTGGGGTCTCGACCCTGCGGGCAGCGTCCCCTCCTCGAGCCTCACGTACTCCCAACTAACTCTGCTGAGATAGGAGAGGCTGCCCCAGACCTGTGTACCTCAGGTGTGAAAGGAAAGGAAATTCGATGGCGTTAGAAAGCCTAAACATCAGGCCACTCGAGGAGAACGGCGGGTTCGNCAGAAGGGTCTGTGCATTGGGCCGGGGACGCAGCCGGGGCAGCTCTAGGCGCGGAGCTCTCTATAGGTCCTCTCTCCCAGGATCGGATAGATGATTCATTTTTATATGTAACGTTTTACCCCACTCTATAGCTCCGCCTAGTTAATGTTCAACCTCGGGGCTTCGAGAGGCAGCTCTAGGGAGGCAGGCAGGAATGACCCATTCAAGGTATATGGCCGCTCGGGAATGAAGGCACCGAAGCCCCAGAGAGGGTGAGGAGGGAAGTGGCGGGGGTGGGGGAGGGGGTCGCGGG
>NW_027528617.1:280648-305651 GCF_008692635.1 Crocuta crocuta
GGCGAGGCTGTGCGGCCCCAGCGTCCCGGCTTCGACGCTAGCCGGCCCGGCGCTGCCGCTTGGGGAGGGGGGAGGGAGGTGGGCCCGCGGCGGCAGCGGAGGATTCGATTCCGGTGGTGGTGTCCCAAGGGACGTGCAGACACTCGTGAGGGGACACGAAAGGGGTTCCCGGACGTGCGGAGGTTGCCGTCTGGGCTGCCACTTCTCCCGGTGCCTTTGAAAATACCGTCAGGGTAATGCGAAGCAGCACGACTCGCCATCGTCCTTTTCCCCTTGTTGCAGGGCCAAAAAAAAAAAAAGAACATTAAGATAAAGCAGCTGTTCTGGTCAATAGAAGGCGGTAGGACGCGGCTTGTCCCCGATACACAGTTCAGGCGCTTCAGGGCGGCCCAAGGCGAAGCTATCTCTGGGGGCAAGTTCAGGTGGAGGGGCGGCACCGAGGGTCCTTCTAAGAGCTGGGTCACGTGGCTCCCGTGGATCTACGAGTCCAGAAGGTCCTGTCAGATGTCCAGACTGCCGTCCCTTGGAGCTCGGCGGCGGACAAGGCAGAGGTGGGGGCGGGGTGCTGCCGGCTGGGGAGGGGAGCTTCACGCCGTGGAGCTGCAGCCTAGAATTCGCAGGCCCGATTTTTTTTTTTTTTTTTGGCCTGTCAAAGAAACAAGACCCTGCCTCATCAGATAAAGAGTGGCTCCTAAGATTTCACGGATTTTAAGCGAGGGGTGGAGGCGCTAAGGTTAGAACACTGCGAAGGAACATCGCCCGAGGCCCGCAGAAAGAGTTTTACTTTTTTTTTTTTAATTGATATTACATCATTTTCTAACAAAATGACCCGTCGTCTGTAGCCTTGGGCTCAGGCCGGCAAAACCCTTTCCTCGGTACTGGGGACGGCCTGCGGGGTCTCTTCCTCTGTCCACACTAGCGTCACCCACCCACCAGCTACCCGCACACCGCCGGATTGGTTACGGTTACTCGTCCGTAACCAAACACAAGCAGCCGCGTTAAGTGACGACAGAGAAGGCCCTGGTAGTCCATCCCCGAGGACAGAGAAAGATACCACCAGGCTTCGAGTGGGTGCAGCCACTCCACCCAGATACTCAGAGAAGCAGAGTGGAGGGGGCTGTTGACATTAGCCGAACTAACGGGGAAAGAGCCCAAGAACCGGGTTGCCACTAGTCCGGGCTCCGCGTCACATTCGGTACGCTTCCCCACTGCCTTCTCAGGGACAGCTGTGACAGTTCTAGGTCTCATCTCCCCAGAGGGGCGAGGATAAGTGTTCCTGCCCAGGACTGCGTGCCGGGGGTCCCGCGCTGCCACAGACCGTCGCAGAAGACAGAAAGGCTTTGCTACTTCTGGACGGGTGAAGCATTGATAGTCCTGGGGCTCTAAGGAAACCATCCCAACCAACCTTAGCTTTGCTTGGTATATGAGGTCCCAGCAGCAACGGACCATTTTCTAAGTTGATAGAACAGGAAAAAAACCAAGAACGAACAAAAAACACTTTGGAGTGGGTAAAGACAGGAGAGTGGGAAGATTGGGGGGGGGTGTGGAAAAGAGGGCAAAGTTGGGTGGGGGGAACACCTTAAACATTTTTGCAGGAAGATCAGGAGAACTAGGTCTGGAAAGATCCATCAAAGTCAGAGGGTGCAGACACACACCCTGCTCTGGGAGGACCCAATCAATGAGTTTCAACTTCTCTTAGCCCTTCCCAGAGAAGTAAAAATAAAATGCAACCCCCCACACAACCCTCCAAAAACAAACACCTTTACCATACGTCCATTACAAGTTTTTAAAAAAATGTTTTTAAAGAGGAATTTAGATAGTTCTTTTAGTCACTTTTTTGGCTTGGTAACTTGAGCCTCAACTATCTCCTGTTTTCCACAATTGCCACTGAACTGTTAATACATTGTTACAACAGAAGCAGCAAGTAGTAGATTTCAAGATCTAAAATCAACATTACATAAAATGCATAAAGTGCTCAGAAGTGAATGAAGTTATGCATCCCAAACACAGTAAATTCTGTGTTTCTAGCGTTTCAAATAGAAAGTTAACAACGAGAAGGCCTCCCTTCGTGGGAGGTGGGGGAGAGGGGTTAGGAAGCAGGATGATAAATAAACTTTTAAGAGGAGAGTAAAATTTCCCCGCTTTAGTCTGCTAAAACCTGAAAAAGGAAAATTAGTTGTGTCTAAAATCAGATCTGTACTTAACCCATTATTATTATTTTAAAAAATCTCTTCCTCAATTATCACTTTCTCAAGTTCAGTTAAAATGCAATTGTCAGAATTAGGGACGCTGGGGGAGGAAGGATAGTTTTTTAAAAATTCCTTCTGAAAATCTGCAAGAAATTTCTCCCGTTTTACTTCGAGACCTCGCTTCTCTCAANTGCTTTTCACAGGGTTAATTTATGGGGCTTTCGAGGAATACTGGGACTTTTAAGATGCTCTTCATTTTCCCCCTCATTATTTGTTGTTGTTGTTACACCCCTAAAGGGACTCCCGGGTTTCAGCACCACTCAGGAGAAGGGTGGGGGTGGAAGGGCGAGAAGGGCCGGGAGGCGAAGGGGAGGGTCTACCTCCAAATCAAGACGCCTTACACGACCCAGGTGGCCCGACACAGTTTTTAAAATTAAATTTCTGACCAAATTATGGGCAGTAACACTCAGATTTAGGACCTGGGAGGAAGCTGAGACAAACGTGGGCTACACGCACCTTTTCCCAGGTCTCCACCAGTTTGAATTCGCTCCTAGGGGAAGGAAGCGTTGGAGGCCTTGGGAATTTTAAACGTTGAAAAAGCGAGGGCAGGCGGGAGAGAGGGTTAGAGTAACAGGTGAGGGGTGGTTGTTGGGGGAAGGGGGGAGGGGAAAGCCCTTAGACCGCGACTTCTCAGCGTGGGGTTCCTGCCGCAGCACCCCCGCCCCGGCCTCCGGGCGCGCGGAGGGCTGAGGCCTGCGAGGCCTGGGCCCCTGGGGGGCCGGACCTCCGCTCGCCATCTTTGATCCCTAGCGGAGGAGGTCGGTGTTCATGCTATAGATTACCTTAAAGGTTCCTTTAAGCACTTTAATACACAACTAGCTCAGAAATCATTAAGAGACCTAGAGAAGGAGAAAAAATACCCTCACACTCACCGGTAATAAGTGTTGACATGCAGCAAAAATCGATTGAGTGGAACCGAGGTGGTGGCAGCAGCGGTGGCTGGAGGGGGACCCGCGTGGGAGCGGGAGGGGCGAGAGGACCGACTCCACTGGCTCAGGAACCAGGCTTTTCTCCCTTGAAGGGAAAAAGAGGTGCAGAAACGGGTCGGCGTGCGAGTGGGCATGGGTTTGGGAAGAAGTGGGGGGGTGGGGGTGAAGACGGGAATTCTTCTTTCTGGAAGTCCAGGGGAAGGAGCTGAGGTGGGAAAAAGGGCTTCTCGTGCGTCCCGAGTCTCCGCCCCCCAGCCCGCACCACTCAGGCTGGGGATGGACCGACTCTTCCCAAACCTCGACTTCCATTTTTGTTTTCTGGAGACTGAGTTCCTCGAAATAGAGTTCTGTTTCAGCCAGCAGACTAGGCCCTCCCGTATCCAGCTCTCCCAAGTCTCTCTTGGACCTGCAGGGGACGCACGTCCTCCCGGCAGGTCCCGTCGGCCTTTCCAGCCCCCCATCCCCAAATCCCCTCTCGCAGTCCCCTCCCTCCCCTGCCCGGCCGCCCCTCCCCCCATACCGGGCGGAGCTCGGGGAGGCCCGGACCGCTGGGCTCCGCGGCTTCAGGAGCCAAAGTCCGCCCGTGGGGACCGTTTTCCTCTCCACTGCTCTCAAGTGAACAACAAGGACGGAGGTGACCCTCGGCCAAAGGGCTTTTATCTGCCCCCCACTGCCGCGTGATCCCTCCGCAGGTTAGAGGCAGAGCTTAAAAAAGAAAAAAAGAAAGAAAGAAAGAAAGTTAATGTGCATTGAGCACTGATCTTAAATCGGGGACATTATCTGCGATCTAAGTGGCAGCAGAGTCCTATGTAGAACAAAGACTCAGTGTCTGAGACTCAAGAGCTTATAGGTAAAGTTTCAGTCCGATAAAAGTAACCTAAGCGCAAAAACACAGGTTTTCTCGGCTCCAGAAAACTGCTGCCTACTTTTCACGCCCTATTCCCTAGGGTTGCGTTTATCCTCGCCCACTGTGGGGAGGACGGTGACCCGAGTAGCGAGAGACCTCGGGATTTACCCCTCACTCCCCCTCCCCCAGCGCCTCGGTAATGAATTCCTTCGGACCAAGTCGTATTTGCTACGATTTGTTACGAAATCAAATTTCACATTAAAAAAAAAAAAAGCTGAAAACCACCAACAAAGGAAGAACGGGTGCTTAAAGTTCTTTTAAACACTCACACGGACCTCATTCCCCGTTTAGATGTCAGAGGATGGGAGGGAGGGCCAGGGCTGTAATTCATCTTGATTTGCTTCATTGTCCCGCAGTTTGCAAACTATAATCCTGTATAATTTCAGGAACAAGCAGGTTTAGAATTAATGGGTCAATATTATTTAAAACAAAACACGGGGAGCATGACCTTTGCCTCAACTACATATTGCTCGACAAGACTCAGGAAACACCACTCTAACCTCTCAACCCCTGGGCTCTTTGGGAAACTAAGGGGTTGTAGTTATTAGAAATGGTCTTTGTTTCTTTTAATGTCTCATAAGGATTTGGAAATAGAATGCAATATAACATGAAGAATCTCTCTACTTAAGCCTGAAAGATAAACGTGGAGGCCTAAATATTTTGAACTGGAGGTGTTTCCTTGTAAACTTATTATAGATATACTCCTCTTGAGAGGAATGTATATAAACTGTACATGTATACACATACACACGCTTCTCCAGAACAATTTACTGGATGTGTAGAACCCCCCCCTTCACCCCCGCCAAAGGAGTATATTTGAGAGTCATTCAAAGCTGGCATACTTTCTAAATTTCTTTTCCCTTTCTTCTTTCTCTCTTGTATTATTTCCTAGCAATAATGGAATCCTCTGGGTTTAAGCCAAAGAAAAATCTGGGAGACAAGACCAGACTTTGCAGGCTTCTTTTCCCCCCTTGGGAGTGGCTTTTCTTTTTTCTTTTTCATTTCTGATGAAGGACTATAATTTATTTCTACCAAATTTGAGTAAGTCCTGCTGCCTTGTGTGTTTAGCTAGGCGGGCAGAGGGAAACTGGTTTGTTTAGGAAGCAATGACTGAGAAACCCTGGCCAGGCGACAGAGGAGGGCAGCAGAAAGAATCCAGACCAATTTGTACGTAGTATATTTTACTCCCATGAAATAAAACACATTTTTTCATATTTGCTGAAAAGTAAAACAATATTGTACGAAATGTTATACACAGGGTAGGTTGTACATAGCAGTTTCAGAAACATCATTGCATCCACCAGAGAAACTATTCTAAAACTGATATTCACACATTTTTATAATAATAATATGTTAGAAACATACAGTGTGGCATTTAGTATATACATTCCTTTGCTCACAAGCGAAAAATCCTAATCGCTTCTGTATAACATGCTTTATTTTAAAGCCTAACCTTTAAAAACACTGTTGTGATAGTACTAACAACTGCTTTTTATAAAATTAATTTGACATTTCGATATATATACATCCTTTCAGTCATTTTAATGTTAACAATGCTAAACTTAAAAAATAACAAGCTTATAGTAATGTTAAAATGTCATATCCAGTCAAACATTTGTGTGTGTCCTTGCAACTGTTGGAAATACTTTTAGTGAAAGATGTCAGACGTTGAGGAAATTCCTTTGAAATCAAAGGAGCTCTCTTTAATTCAGTGGTTTCCTTTTCTCTTTATATCTTCTTTCTCTCCCTTCCTTTGGAGCCCACGACCTTCTCTCGTAATTCCCAGTCTTTCAAGGGCAGCGTTGCCCCATCCGGCACGGTCCTAGGATCCCGGTGCTGTGGGCGGGGCTCACACCGGCCGGTCCACCGCGTACTGGCAAGCACTCAGGTTGGACGCCGGGTTCTGCACGCTGGCGTAGCCGAAGCTGGAGTGCTGCTTCGCTTTCAGTCTCAGGCTGGCCAGGCTCGAGTTACACGTGTCCCTGTAAACGTACGGAGGAGTCGGCGGCGCGTAAGGACAGGCGGGCGTCGGCACCGCGGAATTCAGCGACGGGCTGCTCAGGTTGTTCAAGTTATTCAGGCTGTTGAGGCTGGAGCCGGGGACGCCGGTCACGGCTGAGGGCACCATGCTGGACGACATGCTCATGGAGGAGATGGAATTGGGCGGGGAGAACATGCTCTGCGACGACAGAGGGTTGACGTTCATAGAGTTGAAGAAAGGGAAGCTCTTGGTGGACAGGGAGGCTGACGTGAGACCCTTGGCCGCCCAGTTGTTGTAGGAATAGCCCGGGTACATGTCGTCATAGGGCTGCATAAGCCCGTTGAACTGAGGCCCAAAGCCATTCTTGCACAGCTCGGCCTGCTGGTTGCGCTCTCGCTTTCTCCACTTGGCCCGGCGATTCTTGAACCAAACCTGGGGGGTGGAAGGCAAAGGAGCAAACAGACGCCACAGATCAGATCAGTAAAACCTTGATCCCAGAAAGCACCAGAGGTCACCCATCTCCAACACGCGCGCTCGCGCGCGCACACACACACCCCCCTCCATAATTTCCCCCAAACCCCACCGTCACCCCTCAGGGCAGGAGCTGCCTGAACTGCTTCTAAGGGAGGGAGGCCCAGCCTGGTGAGGCCCAGGCTCTGAACTGCACCACAAACCCCAGTCCAACACCTGGCGGCCTGCGGACGGCTCATTCACTAACCCAGGCCCTCCTCAGGATCCAAACACACTTACTGTAAAATAAACGTGGGGCAGCGGGTTTTCCGCCCAACCCTTACCCGGCCACCCGGCTAACTTGCTTCCATTCCAAAGCCACAGACACAGTGATGAAGACTAGTGGCTAAGAGGGCACCAGAGGCCCGCGCTCCCTCACACAGCTCCTCCCTCCAGCCTCAGACCTTCTCTGCCGTCCACACCCGCCCCCCCTCCACGCCACAGAACTCGCTCTCACAACTGGCGCCAGGCCGAAACTCCTATCCTGAGCCAGCAAAATAACAAATTAAAAAGCAGAAGACCACCTCCCCTTCAGTCGCCTAAACTCCAAAAGCTTGGCTTGTAAATCTCCGGGAACCCAGAATGGGTCGCTCTGCAACCTCCCCCTCCCTTCCTCGGCTCCTACTCACCCTCCCCACTCTAGGACGGGCCCCCGGAGCCGGGCACTGCTCCCGCCGGGCCCAGCGGGTTTGCTTGCCTTTGCAAGCCGCCTCCTGGCCCGGTCAGCCGCCACCCGGCGTCCCGTGGCCCCGACGCAACCCTTCTCTCAATCCACATCGGACCCGCCCGTCGCCGCAGACGGCGGCTTTTGTGTATTGGAGCGAGGCCTGGCCCCAGATTTCAGAGCTGACACCAGTGATGTTTCACATTACACATCTCAGCCGAGCCCAGCCGCCTAATCCGCTTTTTTTTTTTTTTTGCCCCCTTTCCCCTTTCATTCTCGATTTCCTTTTTATCCTCCTTCCTCTTTGCACCCGACTGCTATAAAAAAGCACGTTTCACTCCCACTTGGCTGGACACACCGCCGGCCTGGAAGGAGGCAGCCAGAGGGAGCGACAGCCCAGCGTGGTAGAGGTGGGGGGACTTGGGAGGGACTGCGGGAAAGCCGGAGGGGTGGGAGAAGTCTTTTCAGAAGGATTCTGGAGAACCCACTGATTGTGTTTTTATTTTAATTACTTGTAATTTTTACCCTAGGCCGTCTAAACTTTGCCCAGGCAAGGAGAGTACGTGCGAGGCCCGTTCCCCTGATGCACAGGAGAGCTAATCAAAGGCTGACCTTGCGGAAAACCACGCGGCCCGAGTCAGAGCTCTAGCTCTGTTCAGTTAAACTAAAACCATCTCCAACTTCATCCCGGCTCTCATCCACCAGCATAGCCTCACACCCTCCACAAATGCAACCCAGAGATTGCCTTCCTTGTTCCCTCAGCTTTGGGAATACATTTTGGTCTTTACACTTTTCATCATTATTGCCATTCTTATTGTTTTCTTCTTTCTTCTCTGCTTTAACTGGAGGCTCTTATTTTTCTATCCAGAATTGTTTTGTTTTTGTTTTAACAGCAAAGCCTCTGGATCCCTCTTCTGTGTGCTTCCAGAATCCTAACACATTTGGAGTTTTCCACTGACCAGCAAAAACCAGGATGTTGCTACCGGGTAATTTATTTAAGTTCACTTTTGCCAATCCATAAAGTACAGATTTGCTACAAAGGTAAGTCCCCCCCCCACTTTAAAAAATAAAACTATTATCACTGGGGAGAAGAGTATGAGTAACAATCTACTGAGAAAAGATAAATAAACCAAACCAGAGTCTTTCTTTCTTTTCCCTTTTCTAAGAAGACTAGCAGGATAGTAGGTGTGTATCACAAAACTAAGGAGCAGGGAGTGGGAGAGACCTGAATGGCCGAAAACTCGAAAAGACTGTGTGTAAGGAGGATGAGCCGAGTAGAGTGAAAAGGCCCGGAGAGACTGGGGGCGAAAGTTTTCCAAGGAGGAATCAGACTGGTCTCTGGTGGGTTTTCCTTGTAAAAGGCGCACGGGTTGGCGACTGTTCTCGGCTCCAGGTCTGGAAGGGGATTTTATTAGCACTCTTCCGGGGACTGCAGGCCGGGAACACAATGCCCTGTGCAGGGGAATGCCACGCGGCCCAGTTCGGGAGGGCTCGGGGTGGCGGGGTAGTGAGCGGCTGCAGCTCCGGGCGCCCGCGCCAGGCCTACTACCGCTGGTCTGAAAGGGGGAGCTGTAACCTCGCAACTGGGGCTGCGGAGAGGCCTTCTGCCTTCGCAAAGGCACAGCACCAGCGCCTTCCGGGGGACACTGCCTTCCACACTCCCTCCGGGTCTAAGTGGCCTGCATTTCTACAATGCCTTTCTCCCTAGCCTTCCCAGGCTCCGTGCGGGGTCCTACCCGGACTCGGGCTTCCGTAAGGTTGGTCCACACGGCGATTTCCTCGCGCGTGGACATGTCCGGGTAGCGGTTCCTCTGGAAGGTGGCCTCCAGCTCCTGCAGCTGCTGGCTGGTGAAGTGAGTGCGCTGCCTCCGCTGCCGCTTCTTCTTGGACGGGTCTTCGGCGCCCACGTCCTCATTCTTTCCCTGCTGGCTCTTCTCTTTTTCTGAAAACGAAACACAGAGAGGCTCCGGTCAGCACGTCCCACCTGCTACCCGTGAACTCCGAAAGGACCGGTTTGCAGAGGCCGCAGGGAGCGAGTGTGCGAGCGGCCTCTCCGGGCCGCGGCGAGCGCTGCGCCTGTGGGGCGTGCGGACGTGAGTGTGGGTGTGCGCGCCCCATCCGCTCCCCTCCCCCAGCGCCGCACGTTTTAGTTACATGTTTATCTCACTGTGAAGGCACATTCATTTTTATAGCCTCTGCTTTCAAGTATGTTTATACTCCTCCGCGCAGACACACCGGAGTTTTCCGGACACCTACACGCGCGCCCTTTCCCAGACCCCCTCAGATCTCGCGGTTTCGGACAACCAGTGAAGGTAGACTTTGGGATTCGGTTCCCCACCCAAGTTCCTCTGCCCTTTAGAAATACCGCCTCTTCTGCGACATAAGTTTCAGAAATACTTTTCTCATAAGCGGAGCGTCTCGGGAGCGGAGAGACCAGAGCCTGGGTTGGAAAGTCGGGGGTGGTGGCTTCTGATCATCTTCGAATGGAGATGCCGGGATTTTTTTGTGACCCAGAGAGCATCGGGAGGCCAGGACAGGAATAGGATAGATCAGGAGAATGGCTCGCGCAGTTCGCCCCACCCCGGCCGGGCGGTCGAGGTAGGGCGAAACAAACTCGGGGCCGAAAGAATCCTGGCTCCGGAAGTTATGCGGGAAGCAAACTAAACGACGGCTCCCACCACGCCTCCCCCTTGGAGGGGTCGACTTCCTGGAGAGAGAGAGCCCAGCGGCGTGGGGCGGCTGCACCCCGGGGTCTGCGGGGCCGCGCGGCGCCTTACCTGCGGCCTCGGGGCTGGAGGTGTCAGAGATGGTGTGCACCTCCAGCCTGTGCTTGGAGGAGTCCAGGGAGCGGGTCTGACCGGGAGCCAGTACCGAAGCCATGGCCAGCGGCTGGGGATGGTGACTGGAGGAAGACGAGGCGGCGGCCAGTAGCTTGGTCCCTACAGCTCGGTGCTCCAAGTGAAGCGGGCCTTTCATGCAGTTCATGGACGAAGGAGCGCGCCGCCCTACAAGTCCTGGGCTGCCGCCCGGCCGTAGCCCCGTGGCCGCCGCCGCCTGCTCCGCTTTGCGCTACACGCGCACGGTTTCCCCGCTGTGGTCGCCGCGGGCAAAGCCAGGGAGCACGACTCCTGCTGAATCCTTCTGAACCGAGAGGCCCCCGTCTCCTTCGGAGGGCTCAAGCCTTAGGGTCGGTCCGGCGGCGGAAAGTCAGCGGGCAAACGGAGACATGGGGATGTAGGTAGGAGGGCGCCGCTCGGAGCGTCTTTGGAGAGCAGGCTTCCAAGCTCCAAAGCGAAACAAGAGTGGGCAAAGACCCCTTTCTTCCCTCCCTCCCTCCCCCAAGTACCCCTCCAATAAGGAAAGCTAACGGCGACCGCGCTCTGCCCGCCCCCCGCGCGGCAGCCCTGACAGCGAAGTGTCAAGAGTGACAGGGACAGGTAGCTGATATTAGATCCCCCGCAGCGGCGGCAGCGGCTGCGGCAGCGACGCGGGCCTCCGGGCGCCCCCTCCGTGGCATGCACACGCACACCCCCTCGGGCCGTCGAGCTCGCGCACGGCCTCTCGGCAGCTCAGTTCCCGGCGCCCAGGCGAGCGGCGGACCAGCTCTGCGGCTCCGCGCTTCCCTGTTGGCCTAACATCTTAAAACCAGAGGCGGGCTTCCTGGTGCCCAGACGTCACTTTGCCGCGGCCCTCCCAACGCTCCCCGCCTCCGCCTCCTCCCAGACCCTTCGCCCAGCGGGAGTGACGTGGCTCCGCACCAATCAGGAGGCCCCGAGCCGCGGCGGAGGGACAGCCCCGTCTGCACCTATCAGCTGTGCGGGGTTGGACTAATACCTCACTGTGCCCACCAAGTCTACACCGGCCGGCTCCCGGGAATTCTGCTCCGGCCCAGCCTAGGAAGGTCTTGCTTTTAGCTCAGGCGGGGAGGTGGAGAGATGAGGCTGGGAGTTTCAAAGGCTCGGGAGAAAGGAGCGGAAAGGTCGAGAGCTGAAAGGTACAAGGATCATCAAGCCTCCCCACCCCTTCCTTTTTGTATCTCACTACATCCATTTCCAAAATAGAGATTTTTTTTCTTCCTGTATGGAAAGGAGGCATGCTACTTAAAACCGGAAAAATCTACAAAACAGCAACAAATCACCTCTCCGATCTTAAATTTTCCAAACAGCCTGTCAAGTGAATGCTGCGCTAATCTGAAGAAGCTTTATTTTAATTGCAAAGAAGACAAAGCCTTGAGAAGGCAGGCTAATAAATTAGAAATCGAGAAGCAAATGGACCCGTCAAAAGAAAATTACCTTGACTTTAAACGAACAACTGTTTGGTGGTTCACTCCGGATTTATACAAGAATAAAAAGTCGCCTCAGATCACGTTCTCTGTAATGCTTATTAGACCCCAGACAGAAAATACACAATAGAATAGAAACCCTAACCCAGCATTTTCAAAATGCTGAAAGCTTATCCATTCTACTTAGCGTTGATTAAGACACATATCCTAGATCTTTCAAATTCCTTGTACACTGTATTAAGCTTGTCCTAACCCTAGAGAGCCCGCTTTAAATTCGACTCTCTTGTTTACTTTATTATCAATCAGATTCAAATCCATAAAGCCTGCAGAATCAACAACCTTGAGCTAATTATATATAAAATATACTTTAATGAATTTCCATACAATTAGGAATGTTGCTAAATAACCACTTCCAAGGGTATTTTTTAAGTCATTTTCTTTTCCTAGGGAACTCAAGGCTGTTGAATCCTTAAAGTCCAAGCAGGCAGAGGCAGTAGAAGGGGGGGTGAAGGGCAAAAGCCTAGGAGAACACTCAGCTCAGAAAACCAAAGCCTTATTCATTTATTTTTAAAAAAGAAAAAAGCAGCACTTTGGGGACATCCAACTCTTTACCACACTGTTTCCAAAAAAATGAATTCCCAAAGGAATTAAAGAAATACAAACATATCATTCAAAATGACTTTTGAAAGTCCTTTTGTCCTTTGCTTACTTAGGTCATCGGGAGAGGACAAACTAATCTCTTCTGGGTTTCTGCATTGATGATTGCTTTATTGTGGAGTTAGTGTTATCATCCCTGAATGTGTATTTGTTTGACATTACAGTCAATGATTTCTAACATCAGTATGAGGTATCTTCAGAAAACTCCCTCCCTGTCCTTCACAAGATTGGGAAACTTACTCAGTCTGGGGCAGAGTGGATGAGGCAGACCGCAATTACGTTTGTAACCTATGTGTCTCTCCTTTGCCGGGCTCTCTCCGCCGAACCCTGTCTGCAACTCCTCTCCCAGTTTAAACATGCTTGAGAGCCAACCAAAGAAGCAAATGACACTTGTTCTTCAGTTTCCCCCCGGAAGTATCATCCCACTTTAAGAAAAACTGAGCTGAAAGGAGGAATTTTCTTTATAGTACGCTTTAGATCAGCATTTCCTGTTTTAACCTTTTATTCCAGTTCACCCCATTCCAAGCATACACACACCTGCTGAGAGCAGAACACATCCTCATGTGACAAGTCTGCATTAGCTGAGACTCACACATCCAGCTATATTAGGTCCTGCAATCTTATCACTAAATTATACATATTACACCAGCAGCCTGTTGGTAAAGAAGGTTAAATTAATTTACATTCTGCTCATTATCTGGTGCTTAAATGACGAATTTTATCCCTGAGATTTGGCGGAGAATCTCCTCAGACCCCACAGCGTTTCACCGAAGACAATGCTCTTACATTTGTAGTGGTTTTTAATCTGATAAGACTCTAATTTGCTTAAGTCTTTTAAATAAGGGTTTTAAATGTTTCTAGCCGTTTTCTTATTGAATTTCCTCTAATTCCCCCAAGATCATAAAGTATATGTGTAAAGTAAATATTTCCTCCCATTGCACTGCCAGACGATGACCTATAACTAAGTCAATATGAATTCAGCTCTTTTCTGCCCAATGTGTTTACTAACCATATTCCAGTTTCTTTTATTTTAAACCTCAGTAGAGCTCCGATCTCCAAAGTAACACCCCCATGAAGCTTCATTTCATGAAAAGATTCCATCACACGAACAAATGATAAACTACAGCGAGCATACTTTCTTTCTTGGTATTTTTTGGTGGAGGCTCTGAGTGTTTCTCAAAACTCCTTACTCAGGAGAGCTGAGAAGCTCCACAGAAACGTAGATTTCTAAGCTCATCTCTCACTAAACCCACAGAATTTTGATTTAAACTCAGTGGCTCTGTTAACTAACAGAACTTTCAAGGCAGACACACAAATGGGAAGACCTAGTCTCCAAACCAGCTTTCAAAGTGGCTGAAAAACCCAAGGGCGAGTGACAGCGCTTCAGAGTGCCAAAGCATGGGAGAGGTTGGAAGTGCTGGTGATCTTCAGGCAGCCTAAAACCCTAAAAAGATAAGGAATCTTAAATTGTAACTATCCAGTGCAAAGTCAAGTGGAGAATAAAGACAATTATCTGGAGATGTCTGGTTAAAGTAAAAAAATATAACTGTATCTATCTATCTATCCATCTATAATATCTGTCTATCTATCTATCTAATCTATCTATCATCTATCTAGATATGCACATATGANCTCTCCTAATCGCCTAGTCACTTCACACATGGTGAGATTGGCTGACCCCCTTCTCAGGCCCAACTCCATGGATGCTGGGAGAACACCAACATGAAAAGTCTAGATGGAGAAAAAAAAGTGAGTAATGGGAAACCAAAAAACACTTTTCAATGAAAACAGTGGTGGTGATGATTGGCAATTTAGGAGACTTAATCTACCAAAACGCTGTGGGTGCACAGATATTGACAGTATAGATAAGGAAGGGGTTGCAAGTAATCCTTGTACTTTGCAGGTTGAGTACTACCTCTATATCCCCCCACCTCTGCACACTCTTCTTTGGTTCTAGAAATCACTATGACTTCAGCCTCCATCACAGAAATTTCCTTTCCAGAGAAAAATGAGGATGGTCAGTTAGTGAAGCTGGAGGTGCTGTAAGGCCTCCACGGAGGGTGGAGCAAGGGAAGCCCAGTGCGACGTTTAGGTTTTCAAGTCCGAAGACATTCAAGAATTGTCTCAGTTGGGTTTTCTTTGCTTATTCTTTCAAAGCCAGACCCTTGAGGAGGGAAATGTGTGACACGGGGTCAGGCATGTTTTGAGCTGCTGGTATTTGCCACCGATTACCAGTCTTAAGGTCTTATTTAATTTCACACTCTTTAGTGTTAGTTGCGCAAAGCCCCTCTGGCCTTCGCGAAGAGATTGGTTGGTTATGGAGCCAAACTCTACGGTGCGGGGTCCAAGTATGGACTTATATCCAACCAAGCGATACACAAGTTTTCGTGGGGGGAAATATGTCTTCAAAGCTCACCTGTAAGATCACTCAATTAGGTGCCTCCCTATGCTGTCAGACCTTAGAGGAGTGGGAGTCTTGCCCTGGCCCAGGCCAGTTCAAGGCTGAGGCCCGCCCAGACTCAGCCGGGAGCTGCGTGACCGGCATGAGTGTGTGTTGTGTGCGTGCGCGTGTGGTGTAAGGCGCAGAGGTCAGATGAAGACCTTGCACCCTGCTCAAGAAGTGGCCCTTCCTCCCCTCCTTCTTCTGCCTGCCTTTTCTCCGGACACTAACCAATCCGGAAGGACCCCTTCGCTGTACCCCGTGCTCCAGGCACGAAGCGGAAGCACCCAGAAATTTAAAACGTTACTGTGGTTGATCCCCTCCTACCCCATTCCTTAAATGGATTTAAAAAGTGCTGGTTTGTAAAAAGGGGCAGATTGTTTTCTGAATCGTTAAGTCTGTGCACGTACTGAGCAACACCCAGATTCTCTGGGTCTCTACAAATGGCACCCATATTTTAGTCCCACACTTGAGCTTTGGAGTAACTAGCTGGGCATGCTCAGTGTGTGGGGGGAAGGTACCCCCACACTGGCAGCTGAAGAGAAAAAGCGGAGATTAGCGGAGGCAGGACGGGTGTGTGTGTGTGTAGGGGGGGTACTGCTGAAATCATTAAGCCCACGTGTTGTAATGCCTTTTCACATTAGTTTGTTAGCACAACAGGTTTATTCCGAGAACATTTAATCCCAGAAAACAACTAGTAAAGGTAGAGTGGTATAAATGTGTCTTAGCAATGGGGGCGGGGGGATGAAAATGAGATAGAGATGAAAATGAGCTATCCATGTCCAGAGAGAACTGGCAAGGGACTAACTAAAGTCACTTTGAAAATTGGATTAAAACTCGCCATTTTCTCTTTTCTCTATTTCTCCTCTCTAGCTCATGTCTGTCTCCCTTTTCTATTTCTCTTGCTCTCCCTTCTTTCTGTCTTCCCTCTCCCAGACATGCTGGTAGCTAACATTCAGCATTAGTTGTCATGGTGACCATAAATCACATAAATCCAAAAATACCCACCTATAATCTGAGATGAAGCTTTTATTTCCCTAGCGAAATAATATTTTAAAAGCTGTCAGCTGACAAAAAAAGAAAGAAAGAAAGAAAGAAAGAAACCCACCTCATCGACGTAACCCAAGTAATATATTACTTCTAAAGGTTTAAATTAAAATGTCAGCCTGTTAAAAACATGCTGGAAGAATTTTGGGTACTCTTCACGTCAGATCTTCACAATAAAGTCGACTCCATCACTCCTGATCACTCTTTAACACATATACACAATTCTGCTGCTCATTCTTCTTCTATTAATTTCTTCCCTCTGCTCCCAACTATCTAAATCTGGGAGTCTAAGAAAGGAGTCTCCACCTGGGTCAGAAAGGAGCTCACTCTTCTGCCTGAGCCTTTGGAGGGCCTTCTGTGTTGTTCCTCTATTTATCAATCATTTCCCGAAATGAAAGATGGGGGTTTGGGGGAAGAAAAGGTTCTGGACAGGATCCAAATGAGGGCGATTTTCTAGAGGAACTGAGAAGAAACGCATAGAGAAGGACTGGTGAGGGCAGACGGAGTAGTGGAGCTGGGCGAACAGATTCAGTGATTAAGCCCAGCCTAGGAAAGGTACCTGTATTCTCCGAATCCTGCCCTTTTCTCCAGAGAAGAAACTTTCCTCTTTGGAGACCCTAGTGGGGGAGAGGGGGGTGGCGGCCACAGTTGAGCCTTTTGTCTTCTACCTTGGGCTTGTTGTCTTTTGCCTATCTTTGGATTACAGGGTATTCGCCTAGATGAAGAGCCATTAATTACCCATTCAGTCAATATTAGGAAGACGACAAAGCTTTTTACATAGGATTAAGAAGACATCAGATTGTTCCATTAGTATATTCCTGCTCACGAATAAGCTTTCGTTATACATTTCCTTTTCCCTCCCGAGTCGCTCTAACAACTGCTGCATATATTAACAGCAGGCAGTGCAGAATAACAACCCAACCAGCCTGACGAAACTTTGAGCGCACTTGGTGTCAGTAGCAAGGAACACGACCTGTAAAGACTACCTCTGCGGGTGGGGATCCGCAGGGACTGACTACCTATTGCACAACTGGTACGATTTCCCCTGACGGGGGAAAACCCACAAAACGCAGAGGCAGCTGCTGCCAATAAGCTNGGTGGAGGGGTAGAAAAGAAAATGGAAATCCCTCTCCTTAACCCTGTTCTCCTCTGTCGTTGCTTCTTCCTTAGACCTCCTGCCCCGTGTGCTTGCCCCCGTCTCTCCTCCCGGGCCTCACTAATGGCCCTCTGCCCTTCTAAGCATCCCCCTTCTTTCTAACAACGCTCAGGCCGCAAGCACTGCCGCACGTACCACCATATCGCGTTTTGCTGGAGATGGTCTGGACCTGCTTGTTAGCATTAAAGCTGCTTCATAACGGCGAAGGGAAACCGGCTTATTTGCTTTCAGGGGGTACATTAGGAATCCACGTAGTATGTGCTCGGCAAACATTTGCTAATGGAATGAATGAAGGGTTTGCTGCCGCCAAGGCGGCGGGGGGTTACCCGGGGTTCTCCGAAGAAGACTGGGGCCAAGTTGCCGCTGAGAGAGTGTGTCGCGGCTGGGGACGCCACAGGGGGCCTTGGAGTCCCCCTCCCAAGGGAAGGAAGTCTGCGCACACCAGAGACCTTAGTGAGGCTCTTCCAGCTCATCCATTTAGCCAAAGCTATTTAAAAATTAATGGCGTCTCTGGGGAAGGCCCGGCGAATGGTCGCCAAAGCTAGGCGCCCGCACCGCGGGGCGGCAGCTGGGTCCGACTTCAGTCCGGAATCAAGAGCCACCGCCCCGAAACTTTAAGGGTTACTGACAGGGGAAGATGAGTCCTCCTCCCCCCCCCCACCTTCCTGAAGGTCAATGGCACTTTGTGAATTCAGCAAGGCGGCTTTTTGGGGGGCACTCAAAGCAAGGAAGCCCAAGCCTCTGCTCTAGGGGGACTTTCTCAGCAGACCTCTGTGCCTTCTTTCTGGGTTACAGCTTAACTTGCCAACTCTTCCCGCCTCCACTTGGATGCCTAGTCATTCCTCTTTCTACCCTCTCCTAAAACCCTGGACTTAGGGGTCTCCAGCCGACTTCCTACTCCTCCCGATTAAGGGTTTGAGCCGGCCTGTGGGCCAGCCCAATGGGTATCAAGGGGACAAAGGTTTGCTTGGAAAGGAACGCTGAGTCCCAGCCTTCCAGAGGTTTACCTTGTCTACTTAGGGGTTGTTTTCAGTCTTTAACGAAGACACAGTGTTTCAGAGGGGTTGAGGAGAGGGTAATGCCAATAACAAAGTATCACGACCCCTTTTGAAAAAAATACATATCATTGTAAACAATTTTCTTTTTGGAAAAGAAAGCTCTTAAAAAATGGAGAAAAAAATCTTTTAAAAGAGCCAGGAGTTTGCATAGGACATAAATTAAATTTACTCCTATTCAGTAAAGGGGACTCTGGCAGCCTTCCTTGGAGGCACTGTAGTTTTGCTTACTCGTGCATGACTTTTTTTTTTTTTTTGGTCTACTACATCCCTAAAACCCAATAAAATCAAGATTTTCAACATTTCTCCCTATCGCATGCCTCTCTTTAATTAATGGCATTAAACATGTTTAGGCAGCAATTTTCCTCTTACGTCCAAAAGGTAAAAAACAGATTGTTGCCAATGTGGAGGCAGTGCACTAAAATAATCCGGGCCTGAATATAATGGTTAAGGAAACAATCCTTCATTACGTCTAGTTCTTTATTTATCTGCTAATTATCAAAAGTGGATGCTCAGTGGCAGTGGGGACTGTGACAGGCACAGAAAGGACTCCCTGGCTGTCCCGGCTTCTTGCCCACCTAAAAGGCTCCCATCCCAACTCAAGCTTCTCCTCCAGCCGGCTCCCATGGAGACCTCCTGTCCTCAGAAACCATCCCTGCGGTCCAGCAGCCCTGGGGCTGGGGTGGGGATAAGAGGCATTAGGCATCTCTCAGGCTCCCGGAGCATCGGGAAACGTCAGCCTCAACTCGGCGAGGGCCAGCCCGCCCAGAGCGAAACGAGATTGGGGAGCTCCCCGGGTCTGGCCAAAGCCAGGGCTGAACCCGCACAAAACATTTCCCTGGGAGTCATGGCTGTTCTTGATTTTTAACCATATCCCAAACATACTCCGGTCTAATAATTTATTTTTACGACCGATTATCAAACAGAGGAAGAATTTAACACAATCTTAATGACAGAAATCACCCGACGTTATCTCTGCACGGCCCCATTTAACCCCATGGGGTTAATCCCGGACAAGTGAGCGTTTAACTAGCCCCGCGTGAGGACAGGCCTCGAGACACTGTGCTGTGTGGTGGCTGCTCCGCTCCGGACCATTTTAGAAGTTTAATTTATACAAATGATAATTTTCTCAGGGTTACCGAGAAGTCCGAATACACGGCCTTTGTTTTGTTCTGAACAACACGGTTTGTTTACTTGGCGGGGAGTCCCAATTCGCTCCCCTCCGGCACACATTACATTTGTATCCTTACACTTTAATCCGGAAAGAGGGCGTTAGGGGCTGAGGGCTGCGGGGGGCTTTATCTCCTCACACTATCAAAGGTCAACAACCTCCTTAAGGTTAGGCACTTGTTATTACAGAAGCCTGGAAAACCCGGAGAATAGAACCGTTGTTAAGTTTGAGTTTTTCATGTATTCCAAGGGAAAGCTTGTCCACACACGCGCGCGCGCGCATACACAGACACACACACACACACACACAACTAAAGGGCAGGTTTCAGTTCAGCAAAGGCCTCTGCGGTGGGTTGGAGACGTTTTAACTTTGACACAAGCCAGCCGACTCTGAGCAGCATGGTCCCTTGACTCATCCACAGTTGAAGCCAGCTAATCAAGCAACGACACCACGAAAACCCGAGGCCTTTCAACCTGCACAACAGGTAGGTTCGCGTCGACAAGGGTACACACTTCATTCCACCCTTGGCTGCGGCGCACAGTCGCTGCCCTCAGGCTCTGCGGGGCTCTCGCCAGCTCCCCGCCGCCCGGCCTGGCGACTCCGCGCCGTCCACACGCCTCCGGTGCTGGCCCTTGCGGGGCACACCCCGCACCCACCAGCCTGGGCGGGGCGCGGCCGCGAGCGGCCAGGGCGGGGCGCACCCTCGGCGGCGCTGCACGCAGTGGGACACGGCCGGCGACAGAGGTCGCTGTTGGACTACTTTTCCACGCCAGCTAGCGGCGCAGAGGTAGGTTGGGGTGTGCGTTGGTGATGAGGCCACAGGGAGAGAGCGAAGAAGAGCGAGAGGGAGAGGTGTTGGGTCTCAGGAGTGCAGTATAATTCAGGGGAAAGGAATTAACGTCCCTGGGACGGCTGCTGCTCGTCGCACACAGAGGCCAAGTGTCTAAGTCAAGGAGCAGGCGCGCCTGCCTCGCGGCCTCGCCCGCGTGCGCTGTACCCGCAGCCCAGAGGCCCAGAGGCGGGTGACCTGCGCGCGGCCTGCGNCCGCCTCTTTCCGGCTCTCGGGAGAGTCTGTGAACTCGACCTTTTTGATTTCGGAGTCTTTGGAGAAGAGGCATTCAACGGCCTCCGGCTGCACGCCTGGGCCGAGCGCGCCCGCCCCGCAAGCGGGCAGACAGACGCCCCGGACCGCGGTGGCAAGAAGCGAGGGCGTTGGGAGTCGGGGTGGGGGGCAGGCGGGACGAAGACGAGAAAGAGGGACAAAGAGCAAAGACCCGGTTAGAGGAGAGGGCGGAGGGCACTCCCGTCTCCCGGACCCGCTGGCAGCCCGGCGCAGGGCGGCACACGCTCTCCGCGCCTCCCCGGCTGCCAGCGGCTCCCCCAGAGGCAGGGGTAGGCCCCGGGCGTCAGGACGCGGCGAGCGGCTCCCTCCTTCTCCATATCCCCGCTTCCTACCCCCGGGAGAGGCTGCGGGTGTCCCGCTTCTGATTCCCTTTCTGCCCGGCCGGTCCCTCCGGGAAGAGCCCGTCGCCGCTGCCTCGCCACGGCACCGGTGCCCTCTGGCGGCCCTCGCTTGGTGCGGTCTCCCGTCGGGTCACCCGGGCAGGAGAGGCGGGTTCTTACCTAGTTGCACACACGCCGACACTAGTTTGCGGCAGTTGGTCTCCATTCCCCGTTGTCTGCAAAATAAAAGAGAAGCAGGGCTGTGAGAGGCGGCGGTCGCCGAGCGTGCCGCGCTCAGCGGGCGCTACCTGGAGGGCGGACAACTTCAAAGTCGCTCTAAGTGCCCACTCTGGGTCGGGCTTCTGGCGTGCTTCTCCCCTCACACCTACCCTGGCCCCTGGTCCCGGGCAACGGATGTGTACTAAGAGGGGGATCTCCCCCCAGCACTGCGGTGAAAGGGCCCAGGCGCTCTTGACGGACGACTCCCCCTCCCCCCGCCGTGTCCTGGGGTAACTTAGGCTATGGAACTACTCGCAAGGTGTTTATGTTAAGAGCCCGTCTGAACACGGGGGCAACCTTAGCAGGTACAGAATTTGGGGGTGAGTGGAGGGGACTTTTCTATTTAAGAAGTTGCGTGGAAGGCCACCATTCAGCACAGGGCTTTTCGTCAGTAGGCGCTCAGTAAACATCTGCAGAATATCAGACTCCACTTGTACCTGTCCTAGACAGCAGTTTTCCTCGATTTTCTGTAATTCTGAAATCAACGGGACTCTTAAGGCTCTCGGCCTAGGGTACTCCAGGAGCGAGCGGGCTTCGGGCCTCTCATCCATCAGGAGCCACTTTTCCATATTTAGCCACACTTTTCCCTGGAGATACTCACCCGATCATTTTTTTACCCTAAACTAAGATTTAAGATCGAAGAGGAGGGAAACGAAGTGGACTGAGAAGAGAACGGGGCAAACGTCCGGAAGGTTTTCCACCCACTGCGGACGTAGGAACAACTCTCAGAAAACTGCTGCCCCGATTCAACCCCGGCAAACCAAATCTTTTTCACATTTCTAACCGCAACGCAGCGAGCCAAGCGTTTAACGCGCGCCCCCTTTTTTCCGCCACAGGCAAACCGGGAGAGGTGGGTGGCGAGAGGCTCTGCTCGGGTGGGTGGAAGAGCCGCGGGCGGCTTTAAAGACAGAAGAAAAGAAAGGAGGTCTCGGGCTCCCCAGGCCCTGTGGATCTCGGTGCCTGCCCCTCTCCGCGCTAACCAGGGTATGCCGGCGGCGGGAGGGCCCACCTCGCTGTGGTCCAGGGCTGAGGGTAGGAGCGGGCGTTGCCCCTTTGGCGCAAAAGCAGAGGCGGGACAGGGCACTGCGGGTCTGGCTCTAGTCTGGGTCGTATTTCCCCGCTCCTTGGCCTCTGCTGGAACGAGCCGGGCCCCGGGAGCCTCTGGCCAAGGTCGCAGCTTAGAGGAGGGGCTGTCCCGCGCCAGGGCGTGGGTATCCAAGGGTTCCCCCCCACTCGCTAGCTGGGACGTGGGCGGGGGCTCTGCGGATCCTTGCAGGCCCGGGGGCCCAGAAGTAGCAGTTTGGCGGCTCCAGATTTAGTGATTCTGCAGTAAAATCACAGGATTAGTCCCTGATTGAGATGTCTGTTCGTGAGATATTACAAAATTCATTATCACAGCTTTCTACTAACTCGATATGAAGTAACACAGATGGGATTTTATTAGTCCAGACTTCAAATGTTTACTTATGATAATTTCAGGGGAAATTTGCATGTCATCATCAATTCGATAATCTTTTTTTTTTTTTAAACATCTGAACTGGCTGCATTATTAGCGGGTAGCCGAAGCATTGCAGATGGTAACTGCAAATAGTTTTTATTTTTTTAAGAAATGAAATATACAAAAGAAAAAGATGGGGTCGCTCAATATAAAGTCAGTCAATTATTACACATTCTCCCCCCTACTCCCAAGCTTCACTGCTGAAGACCAAACAAAGCAATACAAAACAAATCAAGAACTCTGCTCTAAGGACTGAAAAGAAGGTCAAGGCGTGTTCCTTAGCTCACTCCTAATGTCCTTGTGAGTTGGGGATTTGTTTTGCAGTCAAAATGAGCCCCAAGACCAGCTTTTTTTTTTTTTTTTTTTGCTTCATATAAATTACCAGGCCTACTAGATGAACTGAATCTAAGTAACTGAGGAAGATAGTTTTTAAAAATAACCTCCAATTCCCGCCTGCTGATCCTTAAACTTGCCCTGTCAAGTAAGACAAGTCTTACTAGACAAATTTGGCTGCAGGATTTAGGGACTAGCTTCCACCACTAATCTCACAAATTAAGATGTGCAACTTTTCTTGATGGGAAGTTGTTCTCACCCCAAAAGTTCAAGTCCTGGTCTGAACGTGTATGCCAAGCAATCTTGTTTTGGCTAACTTGAGTTTTCTATTGTGAGTAGGCTAAAAAGCACAACATAGTTAATGAAGCATACTGAACCACACTGGCCAAGGTAGGCCGTCAAAGCCTGAGAAATAAAACAATTTTCTTAAAAATAATTTCTGACGATTGCCATAAGAGGAAATCACAGGAAAAAATATAGTTCTAATAATTCCAAAACCTTTCACGTTCCCCCCCTTTCCATTTATTGTGTTACCCCATAACAAAATCTTCAGTGGAAAGTTTAAAAATAAACAGCACAAGAACATATGTTTTATATGAACTAAATTGGGGAGATTAGCCACTAAATTAATTTGCAGTGGGTAATCGGTTAAGGAAATTAAAATGCTGCTTAACAATTCTGTATTTTACCAGTTTAAGCCTTCTTTTAAACCAATTAATATTGATGCTTTAGGAACACTTGAAGACAAACATGCTCAACTTGAGGAACAAAGCACCTGAATAATTTAAGTGTAGTTTTGCTGAGGTAAAGTAAAACATTCTGTAAATGAAGTAGCTATTTAATTTTTAGGGAATGTTTGATGATTAAAACTGTGTATGCTTATTTTGTGTTTCGCCAGTAAAAATCCTCAATTTCTTTTGCCTCCTTGCTTTGTCTCCTTGATATAATTGGTATTTGAATGTTAGATAAATTTCTTCCAAACTTACATGAAAACCACCTTTAATTTCTATTAATGGCCTAAAAACTGCAAGGAAATCTCTGTAAATCAGATTATTTTTCATAAAAATATTTTAGAATATATGAACGCCTGTGTTATTTTAATTCGTAATAGTAAAAGGTTTTTTTTCCCATTGAGTTTACTTTAGTAAGACATAATACACACAAAGGAGTAAAAATCATACTACCCTCTCATGGTTCGATTTCTGAATTACTTAGGAGAGTCAAGTCATTGAAAAGAGAACCGTATTTCTTAGATTTAGAATCATATTTTTCTTTTCTTACTCGACAGTTGGAAAATAGTCCTCTCCTCTGTACCCATTTAAAATGTATCTCCTGAAGTGCAAGACTGGAGTTGACTGGTGATCAATTTAAAGGATTTATAATCCGAAGTAATTGTGTGAGCCTGGCATCCAGGCCTGGCTCCCAGGTAATTCGCTTGGGCCTGAGAGGTCACTAACTGCCAGTTAAGATGGACTCTTTTCTCCAATTGGTAACAATGGGAAGGGGGCTAATCTTCCAGTAGCTGAAACTTTGTACCCTGCCCTTTATCTTGAGAATGCTAATCCTCAGCCTGAGGATTTGTCCCTGCAGTGTTGGCACCGAGATTTAAGGGAAGATACCTCGTTTTAAATGCCAGCCATGGTCTCGCTTCCCACTCGACTTCAGCAACCCCATAGATTGTGAGTGTCTGCGACTGGAGACGAGAGGAGCAGGGCTTCGCGAGGTCTGTTTGCCAACTGAGTTACTTCGAGGGGGAAAGGCAGCCCCAAGAACCACAAATCACCTACGGTGAAGATTCTCCAAAGTGGAACAAATTTCCAAACTCGCATTATCTCACATCCCTGCGGAGAGAGACGGCCTCCACTTACCGGCTACCGGGAGAGAGCTGCTGTCTCCGCGTCCCACCGCCTCCCGGGGAGATTTCCAGCAAGCCGAGGCGCAGGCTGCACCGCAAGCGCCGGAAAGCCCAGCCCGAGAGCACTGCGGGGCTCCCGAGGGTGCCAAGCTCCGAGGGAGTCCACGGGTGCGCGGTGGCCGCCGCAATCTAGCCGTCACTGGCAGTTTCTTTCTGCTCCTCTCCAGCTTTCTCGCTCTGCCTCGCACTCTCTCTCCCCTCCCTCGCTCTCATCCCTCTCTCTTCCCTCAGCTCGGTCTCCGTGTGGGGAGTGACGTGACGTCAGCAGAGATTCCACCAAACTCCACTGCACAGTGGCGGGCGGGCGGGCCCCCGAGCCCGGCTGCGCGGCGGGCGTTCCAGGGGCGAGCGCCGCGTCCGGGCGAGCGCGGGGGGAGCGAGCAGGGGCGACGAGAAGCGAGGCAGGGCAGGGAGGTGAGGCCGGCAGGCCAGAGACTCGGGAGCCACAGGAAGAGCCCAGAGAGCGAAAGCGGGGTTCGGGGACCGG
>NW_027528617.1:305810-306126 GCF_008692635.1 Crocuta crocuta
GGGGGAGACCAGGGCGTCCGGGAGACTGAAATGGACTCTTGTGGAGCGAACCAGGACGGAGAGGGAGGAAGAGACAGGGAAAGTGGCCCAAGGAACGGAACAAAGGGCTGTGTGCACGGGTTTTGTTTGGGGCGAGGCATGTAGGGGTGAGTGTGAGAGTGCCTGTTTGTGACCTCCTTTCAGGCCTGCAGGGTCGAGAGGCGAGTTCAGAGACAGGAGAGACTGCGGAGTGGGGGTGGTGGTGCAGTGAGGGACGCACTGGAGGCTGGAGTGAAAGGAGGGGGAGTGGGGGTGAGAGAGGATGGGTGAGGGTGAG
>NW_027528617.1:306514-308298 GCF_008692635.1 Crocuta crocuta
TGGGGGGAGCCGTGGGGGGGAGGCAGGGGGGGAAGAGGGTTGGGAGGGCGACAGCCGAGACAGAGCGGGGCTCGTCAGCCGGGGAAGGCCCAGATGCTTGGCCCAGCACCGCCGGCCGGGACACCGCGCCCGAGGTCAAGGCGGGTGGACCAAGCACGCTGCACCCGCTGTCCGCGCGCAGGTGGGCACGGTCGCGCACTGACCAGTGTAGACGAAAAGATTGCTCTGGACAAGGATCGGGCGTTCATAGAGTCTAGAATTTCCTCTGCTGTACCTACACTCAACAAGTTCACCCCGGGTCACGGATATCTCATTTTTTAAAATGACGAGGTTAAGGTTCCTGGCGAGCATGGTATTAAATTGCAAGGGATGGTGGTGGGGGTGGGAGGGAAAGCTACCCTCAAATCCACATTTGCTCCTAAAAATCGAAGAGCACGTGAAGTTAGAGGAGTCATTTTCACTCGAAAAGTGTGTCTTGCTTCTAAACCCTGATTTTCCGATTTCTTGACTGGAGCAAGGCGTGTAGTTTGGTAGCGAGCAGGGTGGTTTTGTTCTGTCCTGCCGTTGGGTGTAAGGACTATAAATATGATTCGTCTCGAAGACCAGGTGTGAAGGTTTCTGCCAGGCTTACTAGAAAAAGTTTTTAGAATTTCAAGGGCGTCCTGTTAATGTATGTTTTTGGAAATCGTCGGAAAGCAGTCATAGCTTCCGGCTTGGTTTTCCCATCAATACTAATTTCTGCATAGGAACAAAACTTGCCCAGGCCCGCCATGAAAAAGCCCTCCCCTTTGGTCCTCAATAGAGAATAAAGTTCCTTCTAAAAGTTGTATTGCTCTTCCTCAATCAGGATACCAATCCTCTCAGTTTCAGGGAAATAAATAACTTGTTGAGAGAACATGTGCGAAATACATACATTTTAAAATGCTTGGCGTTTACAATAACCCAGGTCACCCTATAGGTGCTGGGCTTTCCCTACATTTGGGGGCTGTCTGGAACGTGTTATGTGTTTTCTTGAATTACTCCGTGTTTTGAATTCATTTGAATTAGCAGTAAAAACAGGCAAACAAACTTGCTCAATTTGTTTTGAGTGCTAAATCCCTTTACTTTGAAATAGCTAACAGTCGACAGATGGACTCATTTTATGGAAAGGGTTCGCCTCTTCAGCCACGAAGAAAACCGACTGAGAGATCTACATTTTAAAGCCATTTCTAACCTCTAGGTAACATCCATGAAAACTCAAACTTTCTGTCTTTACCCGTTGGAGATTCAAGACAGTTTTATTTAAAGGGAGAGAAAAAGAGGTGGAAATACCCACGTGCTGTTTTTATTTTTGTTTCCCCTCTGTTCCTGAGAATTTTTATTTCTGGTTTTTGAAACCTTGCTGAATCGAGAAAATCAAACTTCTTCAACAAGTTCCACCACCGAAATCTAAAGTCACTGCAAACTAGAGAATGCAGCCTGAAAAAGACATTTTCATCTGTATCCATCAACGATTTCTGCTGTCTCCCCACTCCCCCGAGTAATGGGTTAATGTCGTCCCCCCCTTTTTTTTCTTTTCATTTTATAGAGATTAAGAGTCGCTTCTAGCAGAACGACCTCCCTTCATCTGGTGGCGGGGATGAAGAATCTCATGGAAAAGTGGGAAAAGAGTGAGAAAAATCAGAGACAGGAAGATTCAGAGACTTGCAGAGAGACGAGGGAAAGAGAAAGGGCCAGCGCTGGAGAGACGTGCAGATAAACGCGTGCAACACCCCCGCCCCCCCCTTCAAGATTCGGAGGTTTAC
>NW_027528617.1:308363-317673 GCF_008692635.1 Crocuta crocuta
GGCTGGTTAACCCCAATCCCGGCCGCCTCAGACATCGCGCTGAGCTTTTGGGTCTTCGCGTCGCCCAGCGCCAGTGCAGCTGAAGTGAGCAGCTGGTGGGAAATGCTAATGGCTCCTGGAGAAATAGAAGATACAGAATGATTCTCATTCCCTCCTCGAGTGTGTGGAAGAAGCTGGACATACGTTTCACGCTCCTAATCCTTCTTTTACATTTTTAGTCATACTCCTATTAAACAACTAATTAATGCTCAGAACCACTAGGGAATACATTAGGCATGCAGCGGAGAGGCAGGGTGCTGGGGGGCTACAAACCACCGAGGTGATTTAAGACACGGATTTCAGGTTTTTCCCTCGTCAGAGCAGAAATGAAAGAGTGGGCCGTGGCGATTGTATTTAGATTCCGATTACTTCAAATTAGAAGGGGGTGGAGGGAGCGTCCAAGCAAAGCAAGCAATTCCCTGCCCTGCAGATGTAAACAAGATTGTAGCATCAAAGGTACCAGCTCCTTAAGGGCCAGATCGCCTGGGCTGGAACCCGGGGGGTGGGGAGACACTGACCTTATGTATCTGTGAATTTCAAGGATGTTACACTTTTACATAAACAACTCCGGCGGCTCTCCTGGTGATCCCCAGTGAGACTCACTGTTCTAGAATATCTCAAATTTTTGTTGTCCTCCGGAAAAATACCTTCTTTGTACTTTCCCAAATTTTAAACTGTATCTAAAGGTAACAACCTTCCACTAAGCCAGTGCACTAGATAATTTCTCACAGCCGTTTTTTCCTTTTTGGTCATCTAATTTATTGTGTGGGAGGACACGAGGAATTAAACATATGCGTCCCTTCCCCCCCCCCAATCAGCCTAATAAGAACCATGCTGGCTAAATGAATTCATACACTTTTTATTGAGATTCTGAATTATACCCCTCCCTCTAATATTTTGAAGCAGGTGACAACTGTTAGAACAAGAATCAAGTTGTGAAGCATAGGGACGACATACAATTTTGTGAGCAAAGCGGACAACACCGAGGACTCTCACCCAAAAGTCAGGATTTGGGAAAGGTACAGTATTATCTTAGAGTCCGCCCTGACGGGGTGCGTGCTATCATTTACTTTCTTCACTCTGGATTATGATCTCAACCCTGGCAAGCAATTTCCCCAGTTCCTTATCTGACAACAACCGAGTATGTAAATACCAATGGCCAGAGATGTTTAACTGCCTCAAACATTATTGATTTTGTTGGCGGTTTTAGAATTTCCCTCCCCAGTCCAGGTCCAGTTTCCGAATTGTCCATTCGGGCGCTTTGATCCATACCCTGATGCTACAATACAATAATTGTTTTGTTTTTTTTTTAAGGCATTAAGAGGAACCAATTGATTTGCATATAAATTAAAATTATTATGCGTTGTCTATTCCGGTGTTTTATAATCATTTCGAAATTAGTACTTAACCACTCGAGCTAAAAGAATATATAAATGTCTGTATTGACTCACTAATGAATTACCTAATTAAAACGTCCCGGCGATGTTGGCTCTGGAAAGATTGTTAAACCGAGACATATTAGGGAAGGGATGAATATTGGAAGGGTAACAGACCAGTGTCTGGAACTCAGAACAGAGTTTCCGGTGATTTCGAGCGTTAATTTTGGAGCATTGGTTCTTTCCTGTTGTTAATGATTTTGTGCTTGCTTGTAAATAAAAGAGAGAAGGAACGCTCTGGTGGCCGCGGTCACTCAGGCCCTTTGCTCTGGCAGAGACTGTTCAGCTCTAAGCCAGCAGTGCTAAATCCTGGGAGAAGCTGGACCAGCCCTGGAGGTGCGTGGATCGGCTGGCCGCCTGGCCCGTCTTCCCCTCGCCTCCTGCCTCGTGGGCCGGCCGGCCAGCTGCGGCAGCGCGCTCTCAGCGCGCTCCGAGAGCTGGAAATAGAGCCGGCATTTAATAGATATGCTAACTGAGCACTTACCTTCGTCCTGAGAATATGAATAAAAGGTAGCACTTCTTAAGAGAGGCGGTGCAAAGGCACGCTAGGAGTTCAGAAAAGGCTGGCGGCAGGAAATCTGTAGCCTGGGGGCTCGCCAGCAACCCCTTTCATTTCAAGCACTTATTGATTTGCTGTTGTCATCTTTGGCGACGCAGAAGGACACTTGAAAGAATTTCTGATGGGGCTCTGATCTGAGAAAGGAGGTGACCTGCCCAGGCTCTCACCAAATTCTTAATTACTACNTCTTAACTTTTTAATTATTCAGAATCTTCCTTACCTTTCATTGGCTTCCCTTTTGTAGCGGTTTTCTATTCGCGTCTCTTCCCACCACCTTTCCCTGGGTAGGGTCTGTATATTGATCCCTCTGACCTTTGGCACATCTGGGCCTTCCAAAATCTCTCAGTCTTTCCAGATTTGAGGTTGGAAGGCTCCACCCTCTCCGCAATGTGCACACAGTCAAAGATAGGAAGACTTACACAGACTGCCCTCCAACTTAGGGGATCTAACAGATGTTCTCTTTTCAGTTGTCTCTCGAATCTGAAATGCCTGTCTGCTTTTAACTTGGATACCCCTCTCTTGCCCATTCCTTTTTCAAAGCAGTTTGAACGTGTGTGCAAATGCGCCCACAGCGTCTCCACCTACATTTTTTACCAAACTGTGAAGAAAGAGGAAGGAACAAATGAAGTAGGTTAGGATATGGATTGCATCAGGAATCCGAATCCCCAGTTTTAGGATTCCTGAGTCAGCTCTGGCCATCTTCTGCACTGAATCATTGCAAGTGGGAGGCCCACAGGAACCAAAACAGGTAAGGCCACAGTGAAAAGCAGAATACTTTCAGGATTATTTCATTCAAATGCAAATTATGACTCAGGGGGTTTATTTATAACCATATAGTTTTAGTACAGGCAGAATTGGACAGAAAAGCGTATGTCAGCATGGTTATTGCTATTAGGGAGGATAAATACCTTGGACTCATCAGTGAGAGAAAGACCCCCAAAGTCTACAGTGGTTTTACTTCATTTATAATAGGAACTGAGACACAAACGGCTTTATATATTTTATGGACTTTGACTAATCTGAATTTCCATCAAAACGTAGCTATACAGAATTTCTTTTAATTTCTGATAGCAGTTTCAGAAAATAAAGACATAGAGACACCCTGAACTGGGTAAAGCCTTTGAGTTCACTGCTCCTGTAAGTTCAGGAGTATAGTATTGTTTTTGTTTTAAAGAATCTGTGAGGGTTTGCAAGTCTTTAACAGACTTCAATTAACAGACATCCTTGTTTGAGTCTACATTCATTATAGGAAACGTCCAATTGCTATGCTGATTTTAAAGTGGCCTTTCTGCCAGCATAATCGTGGTTTTCAAAAATTTTTAGTTTAATACACAAAGCTCCCAGTTTTCACTTCAGAGCTTCCATTTCGATTGTTATGAGTAATAATTTGTAGTATTCTATGTATTTCCTTTACTTATCAGGGAAGTGGGTTGGGTTTCATCATCACCATTGTCACAGACAGCAGACTCTAAAAGCTAAGCCCTTTCTTGTGAAATAATATGTACCTGAAATGTTGTTTTCAACATCATCCTATAGATATATCTGCTAAACTTTCTTGGGATTTCTAGCAAGAGTTTGTAGCAACTAGAACCTTCTCTCTCACAGAAGGTGTTCTCTCTGATGGGCTTTCATTTCTGGAGGAATGGGTTTTGTGACCAAGGAAGGAGGTTGGAGACCTTGGAAGGTGCAGCTGAATCAAGCCAGAATTCAGTGAAGTGACTGATGCAGGGCTCGGATCTCCCATCCTGCGTTTCTCTTCCATTAGAGCATGGACTCCCCCACTGTGGCATCCTGAAGCACTTGACTTGTGTACATCAATAGTCCCCTTGTGGTCTTCACAATGTGGTTTTATAGAAGGCCTCTGGTTCCATGATGTTTTTTAGCTGTAGCTCTCTTACTTATTATCATAATCTCAGTATTTAGGTTTCGGTGTATGGAGGTGAAAGCGGCTGTGTTCATAAGCTGTAAAATACAGAAGAGCTGGGACAAGTGAGGACGCATCACAACTCGAATTCAGATGTGTTTCAATGACTCCGTCTGTGTAAAAAGTCTGGGAATGCTTCCTGCTTTCCCCAGCTTTCTACCCTAAACTTTGTATGGACTATGAGAGAGAGCCTCTGGCTAATGAAGTATGATGAAGTCTGGGTTTAAGAAATATCATTTGTATTGAGAACAAAGTGACCACAAAGTGTAGACATTATGGGTCTGCATGAGTAATAATGATAATAACCAATATTTATAGACTGCTTAGTTTAGCAATTATGCCAAGCAGTTTTGTATTGATCTTCACATTTATTCCTTACACCAACATGAGGAAGTAGGCAATAACCAGATTCCTAGCAGGAATTTTACAAATGGGGGCAATGAGGTTGGAGTGATTATGTCATGGGTCCAAGGTCATCTAGCTTCTAACCAGTGGTATGCAGAATGAGTGGGAAATTACTTCAGATCATCTAGGTGGTAAGTGGCAGAGTGGGAATTTGAATCTAGATTTGTCTATCTCCAAATTCCCAAATATTAACTAGTACACTGAACTGGTGGTGAATAGGATTCTAACTACAGGGTTAGAATCCTCTGGGGAGAGAAATATAGAACGTCCATGTGGAACATAAAAAAAAAAAAGAGGAAATACAGAGATAAGCAAAGCAAATATATTACATGGGGGATGGAGACAGTCAGAAATTTTTTACATGCTAGAGAAAAGGAAAAGGGAAATGATTGAATTAAAGAAAACCAAAAAACCAAGCTCTACTCTTTGTCCTGGGCAGTTCATTCTAGAAAAGAGAAGGTAAATTCAGGAATAGTTCTGAACAATAGGAAAATTAATGCCCACATTGTCAGGTTGACCCAAGCCCAGAATAAGAGCTCAGAAATCTAGTTTACAAGAACTCTTTCCTGGATATTCCAAGGGAGAATAAAATGTTGAAGTGGAGGTTTGAGTAGTTTTATCCCCAAACCAAAGAGAAATGCAAGTAAGGACTGAGTAATAAGGACATCCCCATTGTAAAAACATGCAAATGGAGTGAGGAGCAGAATGTAAAAAAATCTGTTAGGAATCTGGTTACTGTGCTAAACCACGCTGAACTCAAAGGAGAAATTAAATTTTACCTATCATTACCTACCTGTCTAGTTTGCACCCTAATATCTTTATTACTATAGTAAAGTCATTTGAAAATTTAATAAGATGACTTCTGGTGCTGAAGAAGAAACCTTGGGTGGATGGGTGTCAGGAGACAAAGGGGAAACATAATGATCCCAAGGTCACAGTCTGTTGCTAGTAATGCTGGACCATATACTAGTTGTTGTTGGTAGAATGTGAGCCAGGGGAGAATGCCAGGGAAATTTGTACAAGGTCCCTTTCATCACAGCAGACCAGTTACTGATCCAAAAGGTTGTGCCCAATTCAAGTTTGCCTCATTGTCAAAAAGGATTTACAATTGGCCCATTTTGACCTTTTCCAGAAGGGATAGGTAAATGTAAGTGAATGTGTAGCATCCCAACTTTATGAAGCACAGGAGAAGAAGAAATGGTAGGATCACTACAGTTTCCTGTTTTCTGGCAAAAATTCTTATTCCTTTGTGATGTGAGTAGAGTAAGGTGGCCTGAGGAGTGGTTCAGGTAATGAAAAATGGTGGCTGAGTTTATTTGAAACCTTTTCTTAATGTTTGTTTTTTTATTGAGAGAGAGACAGAGACAAAGACAGAGAGCAGGGGAGGGGCAGAGAGAGAGGGAGAGAGAGAATCCTAGGCAAGTTCCACACTGACAGCCCAAAGCCTGATGTGGGGCTTGAATTCACAAACTGGGAGATCATGACCTGAGCCAAAATCAAGAGTTGGATACTTAACTGACTGAGCCACCCAGGTGCCCCTATATTAAAGGGGATCTTAATCTATCCTGTCACACAATCTCTTGAGAATTCTTTGGTATTTTTGAAGGTGAAGTTTGAGGGGGCACACACACACACACACACACACACACACACATATGCTGTAATATATATATTATATATTATTTTCCATGTCTATCCCGTGAGTCTCATAGTTAGCACCTCTCTAAATGTGCAAGAGAAATTAGGATCCAAGGGCGTCTGGGTGGCTCAGGTCCAGATCTCACAGTTCATGGGTTTGGGCCCGAAGTGGGCTCTGTCCTGACAGCCTGCTTTGGATTCTGTGTCGCCTCTCTCTCTGCCCCTCCCGTACTCTGTCTTTCTCTCTTTCTCAAAAATAAATAAATAATAAACATTAAAAAAAGAGAAATTAGGATCTGTATGCAGTAAGTATTGGGAAGGATCTAGAGGGTGATCCCCCTCTCTCAGTTTACATTGAAATCTAAGAAGATAGTCCATCACCCTTTTCAGCAAAGAGTCCCCTGAGGTCCCTTCATAATTCATTCTGTATATCTGTATATTGACTGAACTCCCATTGCTGAAGAAAATGATGTCATGTCAAATAGCTTCAATTAATAGAAGGCATTTCTGGGGTGCCTGGATGGTTCCATCCATCATGGGTCTGACTTTGGCTTAGGTCATGATCTCACCATTCATGAGTTCGAGTCCCTGATCGAGTGAGTCTCTGCTGTCAGCACAGAGCCCGCATCAGATCCTCTGTTCCCTCGTCTCTCTGGCCCTCCCCAGTTTGTGCTCTCTCTCAAAAGTAAAAATACACATTGAAAAAAAATAGAGGGCAGTTGTTCCATAGTCTTTTAAATATTTCATATGTCTTTTACCTTCAAAAAACCGTATGCAAATATTATTAGCCTCATTTAACAGATAGAAAACAGTGTTATAGAATAGAGACTTTTGGAGTTTTCCCATTATGCAGCATGACATTGTGAGAACTAAATTAAAAACTAAGTCAGAAAATTCTGTGTTCAAGGCTTTCCTAGCAGACCCGTCACTTCTTGGGGCAAGTTATTATCTTTCTATCTGAGTAAAGTCCACGTTTGATTGTAACTCTATCTGTCCTTCTGTTTGTCTGCCTGTGAGTAGTTTATCTTTTAATCCATCAATTTATCTCCTTGCTAGTTTTCTAATACACCATAAGTTAACCAATGTTGATAAGATTTCACCCTTACTGTGAGAGCTACTTGAGCAGATTGAGATGGTTGTCATATTTTTCAAATATTACATGTAGCTAACAGTGCTGCTACTGTTTAAGTACCATGATTTCATTCTTATCTGGAAATTGTACACATACCACACCTTCTGTCATGAGGGGACCGCCCCCTCTTATTAGTGCTTTTGATATTTACACTGTCTCTTGGGAGGATGTTGGATCATTTGTTTATGTCACTCTTGAAGTTATAACAACTGCCTTTTTGTTCAGATGTGTCTTTTCTCACAGGTATATTTAGTGTGTTTCCCAAGCCTGACTTCCAAGAAACTGAAATCACTGGCTCACTGGAAGATGTTTAAATGTCTTGGAAGAAAATGCTGGAATAATCCTGGAACAAGCGTGGTTTTCCATCATTGTCCTTATCTGAGTGTAAATGTACTTTTTTCTTGTGAAGTCACATATGGCAACATTTTTTTTTTTTGCTGGAATATGTGAAAGAGCCCCTTTCTTGAATGCAATTTATGAATGAAAGCAATAGGATTTCTTAGTTATTTTCTTTTTTGACATTTGTTTTCCTTATTCTCCCCTGAAGTATCTAGTCTTTTTTTTCAAAGATGCAATTACAGAGAATATTTTGTATTCTCTTCCTTTCCCACAGGAGAGCAACTGCAAGTTGCAGGAGTTAAAACTGTATTCTTATAGTTCTTTATTCTTTTTGGCCAGAGTTGACAACTCCTCCCTCTTTTCCCAAAACATTAATGTCATTCCACTGGTTTCTGATTTACGAAAATCAAATAGGATCTACCAAAGTAATGTTTTTCTCTTGAAATATTTACGTATTGTCTTAAGTGTTAGAAAGGGCACACAGATCATAGATGCTTTCCTTGTTCTCCATCTTCTCCAAGTATACAGGAATGTGTTGAGCAGAAAGAGAAAAAAATCAAGAAAGGAAAAAGAATGAATGAATTAAAATGAGAACAAAAAGCAGAGTCAGGGTCTAGGATTGTGGTTCAACCAGATGATTTAGTTAATTTAATAAATTTGTTTTGTGGTCATTTGTTAAGCTGAATTCTGGAGGATGGAAACATTATTTCTAGATCTTTAGGGGCATAAGCTGAGTTAAAAAAAACAACTAGCCAAATCTTTTAATTATATGGAAATGATCACACAGAAAAGCAAAGAAGAGAGGGATGGTTATAGTGATGTGCACGTTTGGGGGAATGAGAGAACTCTAGAGAGTAGGACGGGTTGCAGATTAATTTTAGGAGACTGTTTTTTGAGTCATTTGTTTCCCACATTGAAGGTAAACAGTCTTGCGTTTTTAAATTGAAATTTACTTCTAACTACAGGTTCAGTTAACTTCTCATCTCCCCAATCATTTTGTTATAATCATTTGTATTGTAAGAGACTCTGTGATTTGGCTCAAATGTCGCTATCTCAGTTTTTCCTTTAAACGTATCTTTTGGAGGTTAGCAAAAACTGGGAAAGTACATGATTTCCAGGTCCCTCCAAGGATTATTTCATTGAAAAGCTACAAGCCAACCAGTGAGCCTTATCCTGACCTCAGAGGGCTCCCAGGATTTGAAGGAATGCAGGGATGAGAGCTTAGATCAGGTTTAAGGCTGCTCTCACTTCGCTTTAGCACCAAACCAGCAGACTGGAGTCTCCCACAGGTAAGGGTATCTGTGAGAGTTCCTCAAAAGAGGATACATCCCAGAAGTTTCAAGTTTGGGGGTCTTATAGCCCATAAGGAATGAGGGGTCTGCCAGGACAGAGGAACTTGAGCCGTAGTACTGTGGTAGAAGCCATGGGGCCCTCAAATTATCCCTCTATTACCATATGCAAGAGTCCTTACTGCCCCCTAGGAACTTACTTCTGTATTCTGCTTATTATTGGATCATTGGCCTCTGCCCACCTGGCTAGGAGCTAGAGATAGTGAAGGACAAAGACATCATATGTGGGGTTGAGGAGTAGAGAGAAAACAACAAACATCAACATTTCTTCATGAAATGAAAAAAAATTAGTGATCTCTAAAATAGGAGGAATTACTGATCTGGATAAAATTCATTGATTTTAAATGATTTATTGTGTCTGATTTCCTACCTCACATTATAAACAGATATCTGAAAACTATGAAATTGATGTAAATTAGAGCTTCAGAACAACTGATACCCAAGGGTCTGGGGTCTGTGATATAACAGCCACTTTTTTTTTTTTTTTTT
>NW_027528617.1:317748-368022 GCF_008692635.1 Crocuta crocuta
TCTTTTTTTTTTTTTTTTTACTATTAGGTGTTAGTTGATAAACATTTCTCTTGAACTGAAAAATATCTCATTGTTTTGGAAGTCATTTATTGTGGTTCTCATTATTATTTTCTTTCTTTTTCTTTAAAATTTTTAAAAATATTTATTTTTGAGAAGGAGAGAGACTGAGAGAGAGGGAGGGAGGGAGGGAGGGGCAGAGAGCGAGAGAAAGACACAAAATCTGAAGCAAGCTCCAGGCTCTGGGCTGTCAGCACAGAGCCAGACATAGGGCTCAAACTCACAAACCTTGAGATCATGACCTGAGCTGAAGTCTGACACTCAACTGAAGTCGGACTCTTAACCGACTGAGTCACCAGGCACCCCCATTTTTATTGTCAACTATAGCTTTTTTATAGAGGTTTTAATTCCTGCCAGATTTTTATTCTTTATATTTAAGCTTATACTTACTAAGACAAAACTTATAACAAACAAGTTGTCATAAGCTAACTCAGAGCTATCTACTTGGAAGTAAAATGACTAAACTTTATGATAGTGCTTTGTTTCATTTGATTTTTCACCCTTTTTAATTAAGAGGAGTTTAAAAGAATCACATAATTAGGAGTATATTCTCTCTGTCTACATTCTGTTTTCCACATATAGAGAAACTAATATATATTTAAATATTCCTAGTAGGAGGTCCATGTAAAGCATTATTATATAGGTCACCCTGTATAAATGTATGGATAAATATTTATGCACATATATACTATGCTATGTATCCACATTTCCTGTAAGTCCTATCTGCTTATAATTTTTACTACAAAAACAAATAAAAATGGGATAAGTAATAACCAAAATGGGAAAACTCTCTTATATAGAGAACTGAAATATAAATTCTTTAAACCCTCCTAATTTATTTATCAAAGATGTCTCATTCTCTAGTGAGCTCCCAAAGTCCTTAAGCTCTAGCACAAAGTTTAACTGCACACTACATTTGATATAGGATAATGCTTAACATTTAAAAATAACGCTTTATATTTTTGCAAAGCAATCTCTGAAGTGTTGTTGAATTGTAACAGAACAAGCAATTCAGTTCAGACTCTCCCTGCCTCTCCTATACCTAATCTTCTCATTCATAGAGGTGATTTTCCTGTAATAGTAATAGCCAGTTAGAATATATTTAATAAAGGATTGACTCTTAATTTAAATAAGAGCAAAGTCCCCCTGGTGAGATTCTTAGTAAGGGTTATGAGGTAGCTTTTTATTTTTTCTCCCTAAGAACACCTTGGCACAGTTATGCATAATTAAAAAAGTATATGGCTTTATCTGAAGCTGACTCTTCTTTGGAATAATGTTGGTAAGAGTTAATGAAAACCTCTTTGTCTCAGACCAATTAAAAAAAATAAGTGACATGGTCTTAGTAGCATAAAATGACGTGTTGGAAAATTTTTAGATGACGTATCATGTGCTAATTCCAGTTACTAGATTGTTTTGGCCCTGGAAAGGTAAAAGTAATCCCTTTTCGTTCATCCTAATACTCTGTGTCTAAAGGTCTGGCTAATTATGTTACTGTATTGAAACTGTATTGAAAATACAACAAATTTAGAATTTATGGAAAAATATTTTTCTCATTATGAATATAATAATCCACATGAACATTAACTGGCCTGGATTATATTCGGTATCGTTTGCCCCTTGCTTTTTAAATGTATTTATATGAAAAGAAACAAGAAATCTGATTTGTTGTACTCTTTTTTTTTTTTTAATGTTTTATTTATTTCTAGGATAGAGAGAGAGACAGCATGAGCAGGGGAGGGTCAGAGAGAGAGGGAGACACAGACTGAAACAGGCTCCAGGCTCTGAGCTGGCAGTCAGCACAGAGCCCGATGCGGGGCTCGAACCCACAAACCCCGAGATCATGACCTGAGGGAAAGTCGGACACTTAACGGACTAAGCCACCCAGGCACCCCTGATTTGTTGTACTCTTGAATAAGAGCTGTGGGGAAGGCTTAGGCATTAAAAAACTCATCAAACATTAACATGACACAAATTTATTTCAGAAAACATTCATCATATGTCCTGATATCTTGGGGAAGAAGAAGTAGTCACAATAAGTACATTTGGGGGGCACCTGGGTGGCTCAGTTGGTTAGGCGCCCAGCTTCGACTCAGGTCACGATCTCGCGGTTCCTGGGTTAGAGCCCCGCGTTGGGCTCTGTGCTGACAGCTAGCTCAGAGCCTGGAGCCTGTTTCAGATTCTGTGTCTCCCTCTCTCTCTGACCCTCCCCTGCTCACGCTGTCTCTCTCTCTCTTTCTCAGAAATAAATTTAAAAAATTAAAAAAAAAATTAATAAGTAAATTTGGGGAAGGTGAATGTGACAATGGAATAGACTTCTTATTCTTAAGCATATGTACTCTCATGATTTTATTTAAATCACAGCAGATCAGAATGAGTTTTAGTCTGCAGCCTGACTTTATAAGAAAAAGGGGAGTCTATGTGCAGTTGCATTCAGTCCTAGCATGGAATTTTTTTTTTTTTTTTAATTTTTAAAATGTTTTATTTATTTCTGAGAGAGAGAGAGACAGCGTGAGCAGGGGAGGGTCAGAGAGAGAGGGAGACACAGAATCTGAAACAGGCTCCAGGCTCTGAGCTAGCTGTCAGCACAGAGCCCTACACGGGGCTCGAACCCACGAACCATGAGATTGTGACCTGAGCCGAAATTGAACGCTTAATGGGCTGAGCCACCCAGGCGCCCCTGGTATGCAATTCTAAGCTATCTGAGGAGAGTCCCCTTCCGAATCAGCAGAGGGGCCGAGTTTCGTGTCAGAGGACATTCATAGCAGCTTCTCTGCTTCTGCTCCCTCATCTTCTGTCACCTTGTTGCTCACATCCAAATATGCTGTGGTATACAGTCCACAGTTAGAGACAAAATCATTGGAAGGCTGCCACAGGCAACATTTTGGTATCAATCTTTCCAGTTTTACCAATAAACATCTATAAATGACAAATTCCTTGCCTGGAAGGGTTACAGCAAGAGGGAAAAGAAAAGTACAGGAAAGCAGGTGAAAAGTGAACTTCAAACACTTTACAACTTTGGTTAAGGTCAGATGTATTTACTCTCGCCTGGGCAGGGCAAACAGAAGGAAACAACACGCACCGGGCAGCTGCCACTAAGTGTCTTCCATACCTTCTCCACTTGGGTCCACACTATTTCCCCATGGCATTCTTGGGGTTTTCCTATTTTCTGCAAAAGCAGACAGATTCTCTAAGGTTAAATGACTTTTTCAAGATCTCATAGAGTTGGAAGAAATTTCAGATTGAACTAAGTCTCCAGAACTCATACACTTCCTTTTCTGGCACAGGGTCTCCCTAAAGCACGAACAAAATGAACAAAATCAGGTGTGCTTGGTGGCAACGAGGCCACTTTGCTTCTTCAGATTAGTTGTGCCAAGTTTCTTCCCTCTTTCCTTTTTCTTTCTTTATCTCTTTCTTTCTTTCTTTCTTTTTTTTTTTAACCGTTTGGGTAGGATAGACTTTGTATAGAACAGCTGGATTTTGGGGGGGGAGCGTGTTGATTTTAGCATCGCTGAGAGATTCTGGTGATTGTTTTAGTTAGTGCAATAGCCTATTTATTGATGTGTTGAGGCCTCTTCCTTTTCCTGGCAAAAAGAAGGCCTTCAGCAGTGTTTGCTGAGTGAAAGAGTCGCTGTGATAACACTACATTTGTCTGTTTTCTAACAGTGTGCAAGCTGAGCTCTACAACATATGTGGAATTTTCTATAGAATCATAAGTGTTCTTTTTCTGTAGGATACCAGTGTTCTTTTCTGGTGTGCTCTAAGGGGCATCGTTATACAACCTCTCATTTTAGTATTTTCTTTGATGAGGTGGAGTGGGGTGAGGTCCTAAAATAGTGTACTACTCCATTTATGTTCCCCTTTTTCTTCTTGTTCTTCTGATGGAATAGAGTAGGTCGAATGGTGGAACCCTAAAATATGTGGCTACATCCTAATCCCTGGAACCTGTGAAGGTCAATTTCTTTGGAAAAAAGGGTCTTTGCAGATGCAATTAAGTTAAACATCTTTTAAAAAATCTTTAATGTTTATTTGTTTTTGAGAGGGAGAGACACAGAGCCTGAGCGGGGGAGGGGCAGAGAGCGAGGGAGACACAGTGTCCGAAGCAGGCTCCGGGCTCTGAGCTGTCAGCACAGAGGCTGACGTGGGACTCGAACTCACAGACCGTGAGATCATGACCTGAGCTGCCCAGGCTCCCCTTACATTAAAAATCTTGAGATGATGAAATCATCCTGGATTATCTGGGCAGGTCTTAAATCTAATAAAGTGGTTTTATCAGAAAGGCAGAAAATTATTTGAGACTGAATGAAAAGGAGAGACATAGAGGAGAATTTGATGTGAAGACAATGTGAACGTAGAGGCAGAGATTGGATGGTGTGACCAGAAGCCAAGGAAGCAAGGGAATGCCAACAGCTATCAGAAGCTGGAGGAGGCAAGGAAGGATCCTCCCCCAGAGGCTCTGGAGGGGGTGTGGCCTTGCCAGCACTTTGCTTTCTGACTTCTGGCTTCCAAAACCAGGAGAGAGTAAATTCTGTTTAACACAAACTGTTATCCAGTTTGTAATAAATTGTTACAACAGCCACAGGAAAGTAATACATTAGGGGGAAGAACTGATATTATAGAACTGATGTTATGTATAAATAATATCACAGAACAGATGTCCTTTCTATGATTCCCGACTTCACAGACTCTCATGGGAAGTGGGTGGTGGCACTCTCATGCTGGTGGCAGTGGACAGTTGAAGAGCTTCAGGGACAGAGGAGTGTCCTTGTTCTGATAGAGATAGGCAATAATGGCCTTCTGGCAAATGACAGGGCTTTTATAAGAAAACTCCGCCCCTCAAAAGGCTTGGGGACATCGAGTCAAATAAAGTGAAGGTGTGCGAGAGGGGCAGACCCTTCTCTGTTTTGTGTTTACACCCCCCCAGCCTTCAGGCCCTCACACTGCGTCCTGGAGACCTGTGAGCTGTGAGCTCCCCAGCCTGAGAACTCTCTTTCCTTCTTCTCACCCTTCTCCAACCTGCCTCATTTCCTCAGGGCTCTTTCCTAGAGCTAACCCCCCACCTTCACAGTAACGTATCACCCGGAGTTCATATGTCATTATTACCCCTGTTTTAATCAGACTTCTTTTTCACAACTGATTTTGGATACATTGACCCCGGCAGAGAAATCAGTGGGGGTTTCATGCAGGTCCCACGTCAGCCTAAGGGGGAGACATTTTGAAGAGAGAAGAACATTCTTCCTGCCCTTCCTGTCGTGTCCATCAAGGCCAGCTCAGTTTCTGAGTGGCACTGTGCACAGATATTTTCTTACAGCCCCAGTTGTTTTGGGAGTAGAAACCCTGAACAGAGAGGAAAAGAAGCTCTTCCATCGGGGCTGGACTGTCCATGAATTTCTTGAGGTGATATAATGTTGGTTGCCTCCTGGTGACCCTTCTACTTGGACATGATTTCCTTTTCTCTCATTCAGTTACTTAACCTTTCTGTGCCTCAATGTCCTCATCTGTAAAATGGAGACAACAATGCCACGTTCCTTGAGGAAATGCTTGTTGTGAGGATTAAATTAGGTAATCTAGGTAAAGCTTTTAGAGTAGTCCCTAGAACATAGTGAATACTAGCTATCGGTATTTAGTCGAGAGAAGTACCTACTCTCATTCCTGGTTTCTGTGAGGAGCGATCATCTCTACGTACTCCCAACCTTTGGACCAAGTCTTTACTCCTCCTGGTGAAGTGTTTGCCTCGGGACAGTTATTACTCAAATTTCCTTGATTGTGGGGAGCTATTCTATTAAAACTCCTGAGCACGAAGGGAGTTAGTGTCTTTCTTTTTTTTTTTTTTTAATTTATTTCTAGGAGAGAGAGACAGCGTGCGCAGGGTAGGGTCAGAGAGAGAGGGAGTCACAGACCGAAACAGGCTCCAGGCTCTGAGCTGGCAGTCAGCACAGAGCCTAACGCGGGGCTCGAACCCGTGAACTGCGAGATCATGACCTAAGCGAAAGTCGGACGCCCAACCGACTAAGTCACCCAGGCGCCCCGGAGTTGGTGTCTTTCTTTTCACTTCCCACTTGGAGAAGTGGAGACAGTGACGTGGGTAAGTGTGTCGGCCTTGTGGTCTCACACTTTCCTTCAGGTGGGCTGTTCTGAGGACGAGCCTGAACACTGAGAATGAACAAACTCACCTGTGTCCTCACAGTAACCTAAGTCCTCTAAGCCAGTCTGTTTTCGTAATGAAGTTGGTAGTTTTGCTCATTGGCTGATTCCTTTGTCTCACTTCTTATTGGTTCAGGGCTCAAGTTGAGGTACCTCAAAAAACCCAGTGATTGTTAGTGTTGGGGAAATCTTAGGCCAGGGTGGATGGAGTCTTGTTTGAGGGAGAAAACCCCGTGTCTCAGTAGGCGCCTCAAATCCTTCCCAGTGTTTGAAGGAAGAATGCAAAGTTGAAGATCCATGCTCTCCTCTTCCTACTATTCATCCACAGAATTCACTTGTCTTGTCTTTCTAAACCTTGCTACGTTAATCAGCAATGAAAGAACAACTGAAGTCACACCTTATTTAAGCCATGTGCTCCTGTGAAAAGAGCCTTTAAAGACACACCAACAATTCCATGCTGTGGAACGAGAAAACTGTGCAGTGGAGGGATCACAAACAGAAGAGTTTTATTCCTGAGCAAGCAAATGAAGATTCAGCAAACAAATCACAGAATCAAGATAAAGACCTAAAAGATGAAATGGGAACACGAACTATATAACAATGAACATAAAACAAAATCCTCTCCACACTCTGGCAATTACTCTGGTCCTGTGGTGAGTCAGAGTGAGCAAAATACTCCTAGAGGAAGGTGTTCATTCCCGTAGAAATATGAACATCTTGCATCTATATATTACATTGTGCTGCACAAGGTGCCCTCACATCTGTTTCTTTATATGATTTTAATGTGAATTCTGGTGTTTTTGCTCCCCTTATTATAGATGTGGGGGGGGGAAAGGACGTTTGGGAAAGAAAAAATTATTTGACCTATAGCTGGTCCGATGATGGATTTCTGGTCCAATAATAGATGAAAGTTCTCTTTAATCACACAGCCATTTCTGGCACTTTCAGTAATGGTTGGAATGCTCCTTAAGTTACTTTTTCTTTTTTAAGGTCTTGGGGACTATGAAATCTGCCTTCCAAATGATGACACTGAAAAAGATCTTTTACTCTCCACCATTTTTGAAACACATGAATTCTTATGCTAGTGCCTGAATTCAGAGGATTTCTCTTCATAGGTTTATAAATGGGAGATAGGATTTGCTCATTTTAATAATGATTCAGAATAAGAGGATTGTCTCACTAGGGACTCAAGGGAATAATAAAAACTGTTTTCACTGATGAGTGTAGAAGTTGTATGAGTAGGAACAGAAAAACTGAAGACCTAAAAATGAGTTAGCTGTTGGTTTTATTACAGAAACAATCTTGTTTTTAGGATTAATGCTAGAGCTGTCAGATGTGGGTCAATGAAGAAATTAACATGGTACTTTAAGTACAAAAGTACATGTGTCTGAGAAAGTAGTCGTCAATTTTTCTCTTGCTGGGACTTGTCCTCACTATTAGTAAATGGATGTCACCAGCAGGTTGTGCTGGAACTTCCACCTATCAAGGCATTAAGACATGTTTTCCTCACTTACTGCTTGGCAAATATCCTCCACTTACTTGCTTCGTAGGGTAAAGTCCCAGAAAATACTGTATTCAGTGGTTATGGCTGGCAGTACCTGACGAGAGTTTTCTGAATCTATCTTTTTTTTTAAGTTTATTTATTTATTTTGAGAGAGACAGAGACAGTGCAAGTGGGGGAGGGGCAGAAGGAGAGGGAGACAGAGATTCCCAAACAGGCTCAGCACTGCCAGAGCAGAGCCTGATGTGGGGCTCGAAATCACAAAACCACGAGATCATGACCTGAGCCGAAACCAAGAGTCAGACGCTTAACTGACTGAGCCACCCAGGCACCCCAAAGCTGCTGTATCTATCTTTGGTAGAGCCTTCTGACTATCTGTCTCCCTGCTTCCCAGCTCTTTCATTTCTGGATTTCTTTGTCTTAGCTTTTTGGTCTCTAGTAGGGCATCAGGGCAACCCCCTACTCTAGCTGGCTTATTGGGGCTTGTTTCTGATCTCATTCCAATAAATTCTATTTCCTAGAGCCGATATTTCCCCCCTACTCCCTTCATATTACGTTAAATTAACTCTTGCAGTTAATACCGTGATCTGTAATTCACTTTGGTACCATTCTAGGATCTCCTGAAGCACACCTTTCTTCCCTCAGCTCAGGTGAGATGCCCCCTCACCACCACCTATGCTGGCCTTCGGTTTCTATTGTTGAACAGTTGTTCTTTTGCCACATTTGGAGGTGAAGTGAACTGCATTTTCCTGCTGACATGGAAGCTGCTGCTTCTTCTATATTCCCACCCCCCCCAAATCCACTTGTTTCCTTCTTTGAGATGCAGCCCCTATTACTTGCATCACACTCATTTGCTTTCATTCGTGTCAGTTTCTATAGTTACCCCAGTAAGATACAGGGGGATATTACCTCAGTAATGGATTAGCAATCAAGGCAATTGAAACAGCTATTGCACGAGTCAATAAATGTAATAACTTTTTAACTGGTACATTCGTTAGAGATATCACAGTATTCTATGGAGGTCGAACAAACAAATACACAGTACTTTCACAAGTACACAATTGTAAAAGTGTGATCGTTTCAGAGGTCAGAGTAAATCCAGGTTCTATAGAGGCACGAATTTTTTTACAGAACATAGCAATTCAGGATGTTCAGTTCTTAAAAAAACGATCTTGGGAGGTTATTTGGCTATTGGGGCAGAGACGTTTAGGTATTCTTCAATACCGTTTTCCATTTCTTCTTCAGTAATAGAATCCTTAAATTTTAATGGGGCAAATGCCTGCCCAGAATAAACTAGAACTCCTAGCTTCTCTTGCAGCTAGGTTTGCCATATGACTAAATTCTGGCCAACACGATGTAAACAGTAGTGATATGAAAAATTTGCAGTAAATTTTGTTAAAAGAAAAGATTGTATTCTTCCTGTTATCTTTTTACCTTCCAGGTGTCTGGGATGCAGAAGCAATGATTGGAGATACTGCAGTTATCTTGGTCCATGAGGCAAATTTAAGAATAGAGGCCATCCTATTATAAACAAGATAGAAACATTTTGAGTTCTTGACAACATGGACTATATATGAGCTATGTTGACACTTCCTCCTACTTGAGCTTTACCTTGGGAGAAAAATAAATTTTTCTTGGTTGAGCTGTTATTATCTCGAGAGTTCTTTCATTTGTAGCCAATCATAATAATTAACTACAGAGCTTACAGTAGTGTAGTGGGTTGAATTGTGTCCTCTAGAAAGATATTTCCAGGTCCTATCCCCGCTACCTATGAATGGGACCTTATTTGAAAACAAGGTCTTTGTAGATAAATTAAGGATCTTAAGATGAGATCAGTTTGGGTTTTGGATGGGCTCCAAATCCAGTGATGTGTCCTTGACACACAGAGAGAAGAAGGCCATGTAAAGATGGATGGACACTGGATTTATGTCGCTGCAAGTTGAGGAATGTCAGGCGCCAACAGAATCTGGAAGAGCAGGGAAGGATCTTCCTCTAAAGTATGTGCCATTATGGCAATTTTGGACTTTGGCCTCTGGAACTGTGAGAGAATACATTCTTTTTGCTGTAAGCCATTAAGTTTGTAGAATTTATTATGACATCCCCAGGAAAATATTATAAAAGATCACACTATTTTTTAAATAATGAACAAGTAGAAGATTCATCTAAGTCATAAAATGATAATTTAAACATACACCTGGTGATTTGTTCTCAGGCACCATATTTATGGAAGGAAGACTTGGAAGAAGTCATTAAAACCATTAATCTGTCATTTAGAAAAAAAAGCCATTTGCTCCCAGAGTATATTTATCTTGCTGGGATTCTTCATAAGACCAATCCTATTAGCATATCAGTAATCCATTGTACTTATATGTAGGTGTAAGTTTTTCTTTGAAGACTTATCAACTGGCTAGTGTCCGTCAATGAAAATCAAATCAACATCTTGCTTAAAGTGATACTGCCTTTCCTGGCAAATGGATGATGTGTTTCATTCTCCTCAGGAGGAACTCAGGTTCTATAATAACAAAGACAGCGATTAGGTTTGGCAATAAAAGAGGATGACTACAAACACCATTATCAATTTTGCAGAATAAAAACACTGTATTAAAAATCAGTTATTAAAAGAAGCAGAACCGCTGAGTACTGATGTGAACTGCTCTATCTCTAGTATGAATGAACCGTAGGTGATGGTGAGGTGTGTGTGTGTGTGTGTGTGTGTACACGCCTGTATGTGTGATTTCCAAATACGTGCTTTGTTTTCATAAACACTTTGTTAAATTATTCCACTAGCTAGAGACTCACTACTTTGTGCGCATTTGGCTCTACCTCCCGGCAGGTTAAGGAGGAACACTCATTCCCCTTAACTGAGGCAAATTGGATCTTGTCACTCTCCCTCACCTCCTCTCCTCATTTGTAAATACCTGAAAGCTTCCTATTTGTACTTTGAGTGTACTATATGTTACTTTTTTAAAGTTTATTTATATATTTTTGAGGGAGAGAGAGAGAGAGCAGAGGAGGCGCAGAGAGAAAGGGAGAATCCCAAGGATGATCTGTGCTGACAGCACAGAGATGGACATGGTCTTAAACTCACAGACTGTGAGATCATGACCTGAGCCAAACTCAAGAAGTACTGCTTAGTCAACTGAGCCACCCAGGAGCGCTTTTACTACATACTTCTTAACACAACTGGAGCCCCTAATGAGGAGCCCCTTTAGCCTAGCCCCCTCTCCCCCACATTGTCTCAGCCACAGGCTCCTTTTCTCAGTTCCCTGAACCAGCCCGACTCTCTGCCTGGGCACATTTGCAGGTGCTGTTCCCTGTGTCTGGAACATTCTTCTTCCAGCTCCTTGTCTGGTAAACTCCCATTTATCCCTTAAATCTTAGCTTATGTGCAGTGTCCCAGACAGGCTTTCACTTCATGGCACTTATTATAATTTATAATATTTTGGTTTACTTTTTAAATAGTCTTTGTTTACTTGTTAAATATTTGCTTTTTGTTCCATAATCTCCCTAAAGGAAAGGACTATAACTCTTGCTCAGTACTCTTTACCTCCCCTCTGTATGTAGAACGGGGGATGTAGCAGGCACTCAGCAAATATTTGTGGAATGAGTGAATTACAGCAACATTTTTAGTTGTGATTCAAATATCTCATATAGGAACTTCAGGCTAAGTAAGGTAAGAAATCAAGTTATAGTAAAGAAGATCTAGGTTACTAATAAAGAAGAACAGTGCTTCTCAATCCTGGCTGGTCATTATAATTACCTAAGAAGCTTTTATAAAATGGTGATGTGCAGACCCCACCCAGAGGTTCTGATTTATTTCATCTATGTGGCCTGAACATCAGTATGTTTTTTTTTTTTTAAATAAATTCTGAATCTGATATGTAGCCAAGATAGAAAAACACTCGTGCAGATTCTGGAAGGCAACTAATAGTGGGACAAAACCTTCTATTCTTCTAGTATCTTCCTTCGTTTCATTGGTCTTAATAATTTCATTGTAAGTATTTTGAACAAACATGGCAATGATTGGAAGGAAGAAAGGTAAAAATATCATATTTTACAAGTTATCTTTCTTATTCTTTTTTCTTAAGTTTTATTTCTTTATTTTGAGAGAGAACACATGAGTGGTGGAGGGACAGAGAGAGAGACCTAAGCAGGCTCCACGCCATCCCAACAAAGCCTGACATGGGCTCGAACCCACGAACGGTGGGATCATGACCTGAGCCAAAGTCAGACAGTCAACCGACTAATCCACCCGTAAGCTATCTTGACCTAAATATCTGCAGTATATTTTGTGCTGTGAGATATAAAATGCCTTTCATTAAATTGAAATTACATTGAATAAACAGCATTGCACTTTTGGATTAAAAAAGAGTAACTTTTATGACTGTTAGCACAAGGAGTGATGTAAACCTAAATTCTGGGAAAACAAGACAGTGTTTCATGAGGGACCACTTTATCTATTATTGCTTATACAAAATCTGATCTCAGTTGGAGAAAGAATGTCCACATTGCTATCGTCCCATACATAAAGCCTAGGGCATTTCTACGTAGTAAGATGTTATCTTGCTGGAATGTCTTAGCTTCAACTGGATAAATGCTCTTGAGGTAGGTAGGAAACAGGTTGTGCTGTGGGTTGAACAGCTTGCCTTGGTGGAAAATTGTGGAAAATGAGAGCTGCCCTGATTTTCCTAAGTTATGCCTTAGGCGCCCAGTCTCCCAAGCTCCTATTACCGCAATTACCTGATAATATCGTACTTGCATGTCAGTATGTCTTACCACTAGTCTCTAAGCTCGTTGGGGGCCAGAATGATACTTCTAATTAACTTTGGTATCCCCGATGCTTTACATACTTCCTGGCACACAATGGACACTCAATTGCAATTTCTGAATAAATGAACTTTTGAGTCTGACAGACTTGACTTGGCTCAGTATTGTCATGGCTCAGTCATAACGGGTAACTTTGAGAAGGTTCCTTTGTTTCTGGGGATGGTTATTTCTTCATCTGTACTGTAGAGATGATAATCTTTTAAATTTGTTACTGCTTATCTTAACCAGACATAATAGATTGAATCATTGGCCTGAATTTTTTTTTTTAACATCTTATTATATACCCAGGCCCTTTGCCATGAACCTTAGCAGTTTTCCACTAGATGTGCTTCTTCCCCTCTTTACTTGGATCCAGCCACGTGGTTGGCTTTGGTCTATGAGATGTTATAGATGATGTGACTCAAGCAAGGGCTAACAGTGCTGCCTACTTGCATTTATGCCATCGATGTAAGAATAACTTTCCTCACTGCTCCTGCAGTCTGAGCTCCATGGTTAATACACAAAACACGTGGAACGGACTTGAACCCGGCCTGCAGCTAGGAGCCAAGCCCCGTAGGACCCACAGCTAGGAGCAGAGCCGTGTCGGCGGTCACAGTTTGAAGCAAAGCTGCCTAGCCAACTGGCAGATATGCGAGAATTGAACGCTGCTTGTCACATGCCACTGAGGTTTTGTAGTTGTGTTATGAAGGCATAGTTGACTTAATAGGCATACCAAGTTTTCCCAGAAGGTTGACAGACTGGAGGGTAGAGTCACGTGCCACCCCCGTTACATGGAGGCACGACAAAGGAGTGCAGTCCTCAGGAAACAGGAGTGAGAGGAAAGGGATTAGGGAGGAGGCAGAACAAATACAAGGGGAGGCTACCAAGCCTGTGTCTACTGGGCATACAGACCGTCTCCTGACACTGTCTTCTGAAAGCACCCGTGGATTGTGGCATCATAGGGAAATTCATGGGGATGGCAAGGAAAACCAATTCCATTTGTCTAGCTTCCTGTTTCCTAGCCTCCATTGGTCAAAGGTGTCCTCTGTGGAAACCTTTCATTTCCGGGTTGCTCTCGGGAGGGTGGAGAACAAGTCCGGGGCACCTGGTGCCAAAGAGGTGAAAGGTGAGAGGTGTGCAAAGCATGAGAGGTAAGGAGCTGTGGGCGGTGCTGAGGCCTGGGGAGCCCAGGTGGCTGGGAGGGGTCCCTGCAGAGATGGTTGAGAGCAAGCTGCCAAAGCAAAACAGGTGGCCTAGAGTCCCAGAGGCAGCTGGTGCTCAGAGGCTCAGAGGTGACATGTAAGAGGCGGCCGATACTGTACTTTAATCAATGGTAGCTATTATTATAAATACTCTTTGGGGGACTGGTTGAAATATATTCCAGTTGTAAAGATAATCCATGGAAAAACAGGTCAGTGTGTTATACCAGTTTCAGAAGTGAAAGTTTGGTTAGAAACCAAGTGAGCGCTGGTTATTTCTTCTCTCTCTCCTTTTTGCTTTTAGGTATCCCAGTTCTTTGCCTTGGAACACCTTTATCGTGTTACCTTCTTTTGTAAATGTATTTCTACATAGGTCACTGGAGATTGCAGTTCCATTGCTATTCCAGATAGCAAGTGAAGTGGACCCCAGATGTTTATATTGTAGTATAACTCCAGAATGAAATCATTGACAAGTAAAGAAAGTAAGAATTTGAGTGATGTTGAAAATCAAATGTTTTATTGTCCTTATAATTATAATAGAGGTGAGACTTAGGGCAGTGGTTGGAGATAATGATTTTATAGGAAATTTCTTAAAAGCGCTAGTTTTGATGAATTTATAAGCACATCTGGTAGCAGAGTCATAACAACAGGGAACGTGATAATAAAGTTAGGAAGAAGCAAAAAGGTCAATAAATTGATAAGCAAAGTTTTTTTTAGAATGAATGTTTCTTCTGCTAAGGTAGATCTGTCTACTTTAGTGTTTCTCATCAGTAGGGATATATTAAAAAAAGGTACTTGAAATACTAAAATCCAGAAGACAAATATGATATTAATGGTATCACTATGGGGCTGATTACTAAAACCCAAAACTTAGGTAAGCCTGAGTGAACGGGAGAAGATAAAGGAATTTCAGTGCTAGATGCATCTTAGACCTATATTGTTCGTTCCACATCAGTTTCTTTTTTTTAAAAAATTTTTAATGTTTTATTTACTTCTGAGGGAGAGAGAGAGAGAGAGAGAGAGAGACAGTGTGAGCAGGGGGGTCAGAGAGAGAGGGAGATACAGAATCTGAAGCAGACTCCAGGCTCTGAGCTGGCAGTCAGCACAGAGCCCGACGCAGGGCTTGAACCCACGAACCGTGAGATCATGACCTGAGCTGAAGCCCGAGGCTTAACTGACTGAGCCACCCAGGCGCCCCCCACATCAGTTTCTTAAAAAGCCTCACCCCACACCAAACTTGCCAGCTGGTATTAGAAAGCAAGTATGGTACAGGAGTGTTACATCTTGTATACCAAAGGAGAAAGATAGTACTTATTTACTGACATTTACGGATAATATAATCCTTAGAGTACTTAAATTAAATCTTAAAGTTAATCCTCTTTACATAGTAAACCTCATCAGAATTTGGATGAGACGACTCAGGGTGAAAGTAAAGTCTTGGGCACTAAGTTAATATCATTTCCTAGAATTTCTCATAAATGAGTACCCTAAAAAAGCGAAACAGAACTTTCCATAGGATGCATGCCTTTGGGGCTTCCTTTTGATTAGAAATTCTTTATTAGCAGCTGTGTAAGAAGAGGTATGTAAAGTGGGCTTTTTCCATGCTGAAAACTATTTACATTTATTTAAATAGTTCCCCCCCCCCCATGTAGATCTTAAAATATCTCTTTTATGTTTATTCTGACTTCACTACTGCCATGAATAATTTAGGCTCTGGTAAGGCACGGATTCCACAGCCCTGAGAAGGTAACTTGTAAAGAGTTGGTGCTCAGAGGTGGTTAGTGGTTAGTGGACAAAATGGTACTACAAGGTAGAAGGGAGTGAATGATCCCGAGGTGGGCAACTCATAGTGAAAACGTCATAGTGATGCAGACAAAACCAGGCTCCTTCACTCTCCCTCCCTTGCCAGGCAAGCAAGTCTGGGGGTTCTGCTCAGGCTGTACTTCCAGGAACTTAGGCTGAGTGTGTAGAAGCAACTGTCCCCAAGTTGCAGAACAGGAAGCCATGGGACGCTGGGCTCAAGGGTGGGATGGGAAGTAAAAGAACAGGTAAAGCCTCCAGTTAAGGTTGCTGACAGAGAATGAAAATGGAGAGCTGGAGAGAATGGATGGGTGTGGGTCAGACATCAGGCAAAACTGAATGAGCAGGTTCGGGAGGTGGGGGCTTGTAAAAGTTTCTGAGGCTGCATACTGTCTGAGCCTGCTTCAGAGAATTAGGTCCTGTCAAGCAGGAGTTTATACACCGTGCTGGACTGCACAGCACCATGTACCTCCTCATGCTTTTCCCTCACTCTTGATTAGCCAAAAAATCTTGAAAGAGAAGGGTAGGAAGGGTCAATTGGGAAGGCGCTCCTGGTTTGTGACTCTGCAACACAGCTCATCCGCAGTCCACTGGGACATCCACTCGGAGAACTTCCCTTACAAGATAGCAGAAACACATGCTTTGAAATGAAGGGAGAGAAAGGTTTTCACATTCGAGCTCTAAAGTTTGAGACTTTTATGCATTTTTTCCTCCCAAGCCATTGTGTGCCCCTTTATTTTACTAATTTTTTAAATGTTTTATTTATTTCTGAGACAGAGAGAGAGAGAGAGAGAGAGAGAGAGAGACAGAGCGAGAGCAGGAGAGGGTCAGAGAAAGAGGGAGACAGAATCCGAAGCAGGCTCCAGGCTCTGAGCTAGCTGACGCGGGGCTCGAACCCATGAACCGTGATATCATGACCTGAGTTGAAGTCAGACGCTTAACTGACCGAGCCACCCAGGCACCCCATTGTGTGCCCCTTCAAATGCTTCCCTGAATTTGGTGGCCCACGGTGCCCTCTGCTTAGAAAAATGTGTGCAACGACAGAAGCTGCACAAGTGGAATGTCAGTACAACTGTGATTGTGACTGTCATCACAATGACCACCAGGGACGCTGCCAACGCAGATCCTACTGTTAGTAACAGGGCCTCGTGTGCCGGAATCTACCCCCACTTATAAAAATGTATATATGCTCCCAGGCGTTTCCTTTCAGCACGAAAAGATCTGGTGTGAAATTAAATGCTTTAGCAATTTGTTAAATCACCTAAACTTTATTTCATTCATTTTTGAGTCATTTTTAGGGCCTAGATGGGCACAGGGTGATATTCAAAACACTCAATAGACTATATGGTATGTGCACTGGCTGTCAGAAGAGATCGGCTACAGGGCTTCAACAGGTCCCAGGAGATCCCTGGCCTTGCTTGTGCCGTTGCAGAGTTGGAGTGGGGAAAGCAGGAGGGGCCAGGGTGCGAGAGAGACCCTCAGAGGTGGTCGTGGCAGTGACATGACCTTGTGGGGACTCAGAGCATCAACTCTGTACCAATCAATGTGGAAGTATCTACATCCTGTACCAACAGCATGGCCCCGCCAGCTGGATATTAGTCCTGCCCATGGAAATGGCCTGCTGGTTCTCATCGTATGTCACTTGAATGTCATTCCTCAGCTCTTCAGAATTACACTTACCTGGACTGCTTCTGTCCCTATTTTCACAGTATGGGCCATTTTTGTTGGCTTCTGAATGAAAAGTTACCCCCACACCTTTCCCCAAAAAACATTCGTGTTACAATGTTCATTCAAAGTGTGGCCTCTAAATTTCATACTTTACCCTCTGGTTTTGGATCTGCTGTATTAACCCTTCGTATTGACAGAGACCTGAAAATCTGGCATATCCAAAATGGTTTGAGATCTTCAGACGGTTGTTAGGAACCAAATATAAAAGAAGGACTTTAAAAGTCTTCTAACAAAGTCTTGCTCCCCACAGAATGGCTTGTGTGAGGAGCGCTAACTGCCAACATGTGTTTTTGTTGAAACATATTTGCTAATGTAAACAACTCATGCCTGCCTGTGGCACCCAAGACTGTCACATGAGGCTTGCATGATACTTGGAGAATGCTGCTTTCACAAAGATTAATACATATAAATCTGTAACTCATATTTCTACACTCACATGTGTCTCATGCAATTTAAGAGAAAGGGAACTCATTTACATTATGCTAGCACACTGAAACCTTTAGCATTTGATTAGCAGAAACAGAAGGAAAAAAAATCGGTAAAAAACGGGAGGAAAAACTCAGAAAAAATTAACTTAAGTGATAGGTTTTTTTTTCCTCTCTACATCATTTAGTTTAAATTTATTTACTATGGCCCTCTTGTTTATAATTGCAAAGTCCGTTTTTCAAGGAGTTCATGGCTTCTAATGTTAGGAAATGAAACGGCTTAGGAGGTGTTTTGGATGTTTAACTGGATTGATCATGGCTCCTTGACTAAGAAAATATTTTAAGGCATTGGTTCTCAAACTTGAGCGTGTGCCAGAATCACTTGGGAGCTTCTTAAAACAGCTTGCTGGCCTCACCCCCAGAGTTCTGGCTTGAGTAGATCTAGGGTGGGGCCTGAGAATTTGCATCTCTAACAAGTTCTCAGGTAATGCAGCTGCTGCTGCTGCTGGTCTCTAGGACACATTTGGAGAACCACTGAAAGGCAGAGGTTATCAACCTTGTGTGTACAGCAGAATCACGGGAGCGCTTTGAAACAAAACTCAAGCTGGGGCTCCCACCCCAGAATCTCTGATTTAATCAGTCTGTGGAAGGTCCTAGGGATATGGTAATGTTTAAAACCTGTCCAGCCTAATGCTCAGCCTGAAGATTAATCACAAGTATGGGATTTGCTATTGGATGAATTTTGGCTGAATATTAAATTATGTTGAGCCGAGGAGTAACTTTTGCATACAGCACATAGCCACCTAAATGCTTTATGAGTAACTGTAAAATTTGGTGGAGGCCAAAGTTATTGAAAAAATGAGTGTTAACACGTTAGTGTCACAATGAGTAGCTACTACAGGAAAATGACAGTTTTCCCTTAATTCAGGCCATGGGAATGAGAGAAGAGTTGAGAATGGGGTCTTAACACCCTTTCCTTATATCACCCCTTTCCTCTCCATCCTCCTCTCCAGTTTCTGAGCCTTCTTCCTTTTGTCCAGCCTTATGTTCAGAGGTCATCTGGTTGACTGCTGGAGCTGTCCTGCAGACAAAAGGTGGTTTGAACAGAAAAAGCTCTGAAAGTGGCCACAAGAGGGCTCGAGGGCACCCCCTGGAGGCGGAGTGATTTATTGTACAGAGCGTTGGTCTGGGAGTCAAATGACCAGTGTTTAGATTCTTACTACTTTCTCAGTCGGATGGCTCTGTGATCTTAGGAAAATCACTTAATCCTGTTAAATTTCACTTTTCTTAACCATAAAATAGGGATAATGTCTACCTCTTGTGAGTTTGTTTCAAGGATTAAATAAAACAGCCTGGGTAGGACTTTGATTTCCTTGTTGGCTACTGACACCAGAATGCCTAGAACAATGCCAGCACACAGAAGACACCTGATGAGTTTTGGCAAAATTAAAACAAACTTTGTAAACTGTGAACAATTAAATCAAGGGCAGAATTACCCTAACTGGACGTGCTTTCTAACCTCCAGCTCTCTCGATAATTCCCATGCACTTTGGCCTATATTCAGTTCTACAGGCAGAGTGTTTACCATCAGGTGATGAAAGCAAATGTGGATATGAACCCACTCTTCCTTGGAGGAGAGAGCATCTGATTATTATCACATTTCATTTCTAAAATATTCTTTCAATAAAGAATGAAAATATAGTCTGGCTGATATTTTTCCACGATTCCTTTTCTGGAACTTCAGAGATAATTCTTTCAGTTGAGAAAGTTGTTAGCTGAAGTTAGGGATTGAAGTCCTGGGTTCTATTTATTCCTAACAGTACTGTGGTACCTCACGCTTTATAAATAACCTGTATTGACTAAACTTTGGCACGCCTCAGGTTACTGATTATAATTATGCCAAAGTAACGTCTTTTTCTCTTCTGATAATAATTTCTCTGTTTCCTTATAAACGTGGACTAATACGGTAGAATCAGTCTACGTGAATGGATTGGGTGGGAGCAGGGATGTGTCAAATTACATGATTGTTAACAGTGGAAGCCAACCCAATTTGGCTCTAAAAGCAGTAGCCTTCACATGCTTGGCAATGGATCTTCATTAACTATTTTGGTTGAACCAGGTTTACCATGGCATGTAAAGTTTCTCGGTCAATGAATGCAAGGTTAGAGCCAAGAGGATGGACATAGGCATACATGTGAAATACAGGAAAAACCTTACTTATAAACTCTACGTTATGAGGCAGATTATCTGTTGATGCCTTTGTGCAAAGCAGATGTGTTGATCCAACCTCTTTATTTTTACCGTATAGTCAAGATCAAGATCAAGATCAATGAGAAAAAATTTTATCATAACTATTTAATTTTCTTACACGGAGTATTTATTTTTGAAAAGAGAGGGTATTTCTATTATTATATTCATAGATATTGCTATGACATGTACTTTCCTGTGTTGCTACAAACAGAATTCTCCAAAAACATAACTTTGAAGGGAAATTCAAAGTTTACAAAATAAGTAGAAAGTTCCCAAAGCAGGGAATCTCTGAGAAAGCTCCTTCCTCCACCCTCACCCCCTGGCCTGAATTTCACAGGCAGCAGCTTTTTTTCCAGTTGTAAAGTTAGTCTTCAAATATAAACCGAGGTCCTGGGCTCCATTACTGTTGCTGGCCAGAAAACTAGAGTCAGTGTTATCTCTAAGTTTGTGAAATTCAGAAAGAACAGCTCTGTGGTGGCAGGGCTAGAATTTTATAGCCTGGGTAAGGAATGCCATTGAAGTTGTCAGACTCATAAACTTAAAATGTTTAGATCTTTCAGAGGGAGGGAGCATGGTGTAATGGTGGAAATAAAGAACTCCAAGTCTTCAGGATGATGTTAGTTTTTATTCCGAAGACTCTTGTGCATTTTCCCAACTGTATTTTGGTGTCCTCCTACCTCAGTTTCTCGATCCACATAATGGAATACTTGTGAGAATTAACACACCTTTGCTTAAGGCTCCATTTAGATGTCATTTTCTTTGGGTGAGCATTTCTTTGAAATCCTGATTTTTGGTTTGGTGCCTAATTTTTTTATCCCCCTGCTCACCACCCCCAAACACCCTGCCTGAAACTCTATGCTTTCTTACCCCAGGGTTTATGTTTGCTTGCTTACTTTTCCTTACACTCTGTCTCCTCTGCGCCTCATCCCTCCAGATTATAAACTCTGGTTTAAAATGATATTCACTGTTGTAATTGCAGTACCTTGCCCTATGTCTAGCTAGGTAGTGGGCAGTTCAGTAAATGTTTATTGACAGAATAAGGGGAAAAAAAGAACAGATATTATTCTTAGTGCCCAAGGACAAGTCTATATGACATAATTGTTACAAGATTAAATTTTATTTTGCATGTGTATGTATGTGTGGGTGGTAAGTGATATAGCCTTATTAGCATGGCTCAAGAAGAAAAGAGAAGGTCATGTTGGTGAATGATTCTTAACAGCCAAAATGATTCATGGAGGTATGTACACTTGGCACGCGTTCGCTGCTGGGGTGATGGGCAGGGCACAGCTGCCGTGAAGCTTTCTCCCTGCTGGACTGCCAGCCTACACCCACAAAGGGGGGAAGCTCCCTTCTATTCTACATTCAGATAGGGACACACCATGTGGCCGTGAGGGAACTGGGCAACCCAGACCACTTTTTAAAAAAAAATTTTAATGTTTTATTTATTTTTGAGAGAGAGATAGAGACAGTATGAGCAGGGGAGGGTCAGAGAGAGAGGGAGACACAGAATCTGAAGCAGGCTCCAGGCTCTGAGCTAGCTGTTAGCACAGAACCTGATGCGGGGCTTGAACCCACGAGCCGTGAGATCATGACCTGAGCTGAAGTCGGATGCTTAACCAGCTGAGCACCCAGGCGCCCCAACCCAGACCACTTTAAGTGCATTGTGCTAGCCAGTCAATAATGCTAACATTTATTGAGCACTTATTATATCCAGATACTTAAGTACTTACACGATGAATTCAACTAGTCCTCAGAATAAAGAATTTGATAATTCCTATTTTAGACATTTTTAAGGTACAGAGAAGTGGGTAAATTACCCATGTTCACCTAATTAGAAAATGGAGGCAGATTTCAAACCCAAGCAGCCAGGCTCTGGCAACATGTAACCATCCTGGAATCCTGCCTCTCCAGAGCAGGACTGCCTGCACTCTGAGCAAAGCAGCCAGGATGGCCGGTTGTTGTATCAGCTGGTCAACCAAACAACCAGTCAACCTTTGGACTACAGCTTGGTGCTGCGGGAGTCACCCACACAGTGGATGTCAAGGCCCTGACCCGAGAGCCTTGCAGTCATGCAAGCCAGGCGCGTTCTTAGAAAACATTTCAAGGCAGGGGTGTGATTATGTGCTTATTTGCATGGCATAGTGAGTGCCATTCATGCCCAGGTACTGAGAAGCATCGTTGCCCTCCTGAGGGGGAGTTCTGAGGGAAAAGGCATTCTGTGACCTGCATGTATTCCTCATCTGAAATGATTCAAATTGCAGACCATCTTAGGCATCGCTTCTGTTCCCTTGAGGAAAAAATTCAGGCACGGCTGGCTTGATCACCCCTGAAGGAGAGGAGGACTTTTTGGTATGATTGAGAAAAGGAACAAAATAGTGACAGTGCTATATTCTTAATAACAACAACAAGGAAAGAACACTAAAGTGCCATGCACTGTTCTAACACAGCTCTACTCATTTACTCTCTATACACATTTGCCCATTTCCTTCTCCAAAGAACACTGCAAGGTGAGTACTGGTACTCTTCCTATTTGGCGAATGTCAAGACTGTGGCACAAAAAGATAGAGCAACTTTCGTAGTAAAAGGCAAAGGCTGGGCTTTTATTGATTTTTGCCTTCATAGTCATATGGTTCTTACTCTGTGCCAGAGATGATCTTAAAAGCTTTACATATGTTAACACATTTAATCCTCATAACGCTTCCATTTCACGTATGGGGCAACTGAGGCAGAGCAAATTGAAGTAACTTGTTAAGAGCAATCCCTGGTAGTTCTACCCAGCTCTCTGATGGGAAAGCCTGATCTTGTAGCCAAGATCTGCAGCCCCTGCTCGACTTCTTCTCATGACTTAGCTGAGACTGCCTGGGTTTTGTTACCTTTCAAATAACATCAAAAACAGTTAAGACTACTTCCAGGATTAAATGTGATGGTTTATGTGAATCATTAGCATAGAGTCCAGCACATTGTTAGGACTCAATGTATGTATTTAGAATGTTATATATAATTTGCATTATATAATATAATGTTACCAGTACATATATATATATATAATTTAATATACACGTTTAATATACATATATATTTTTTTTCTACTTAAGAATTAGAACCAGGTTTAAACATTTATTTTTCACTTATAAGCTGGGGAACATACTTAACTTTTCTGTACCTCAGTGTCCTTCCCTATGAAATGGAGGAAATAATAGTATCTACATCCGAGTATTGTTGTGAAGATAAATGGGACCATCTATTTAAAGAGCGGAGCTCTGTGGCAAGTGCTCAATTAATGTTCGCATCTATTATTAGGAGAAGTAAGGGAATGGAGTCCGGAGGGACACAAAGAATGTTTACTATGGAGACTTCATGGTTGTAATTAAATGAGTGACTCAAATGGCATGTCTCTAGGGGTGGGGTCAGGAGAGCAGTTTGCCAGGACCACCTGACCTCCCGCAGACATCTCCTCACAGTGCTGGAGAGCCCGTGCTCAGGACCAGGCAGTCCTGAGTTCTAGTCAACGCTCTGTGTAGCTCAGGCAAATGATTTAGGGCTCTAAGCTTCTGATTCCTCATCTATGCAATGGAGATAGTATCACTGCCCTCATGGGATTGTCAGGAGGATTAACTGAGATATTGTATGTAATTCACTTGGCAACGTGCCTGGCAAATAATAAACTCCCAGTAAAAGGTAACTATCAGTGTTACTGAAAGTTGTCATGGAGGGCGGACAACACAGCCTCATGACTTACACAATTGTGTAACTATTTCTGACTAATACATGGGCTACTCCCATGTTTCTAAGGATTTTTATTGTGAGGTTATACTATTTGCTCTAGCTGCTACAAGCTTGGCCTTGTTGTTACAGGGTCGGGGGATCTTTAGATCTGGGGAAATAATTGGTAAAGTAGGGAAAGATCATAGAGATTGTTTAATTTGAATGTTCACTTTAATAACTTGGAAAAAAAACGAGATCGAAAGCATTTAAGGGTCCCACTCAAGAGCAGAGATCTGAGTTCTGGTAAGTAAGAAGAGAATCCGTGTCTTCTGATTCCTATACCTAAAAATCCCCATTGAAGTTAATAAGCAGATTTCTAAGTCAGATTGCTAAGTTATTTCAATTTTATATTGTTGTGGTGAGGGGTGCGAAATGCAGCTCTAATTACTTAAAAAGGGTTGACATGCTGACTGAGGCATTGAGGAAAATTTGATTGAATGAGTTTTTGTGTTTGAGGGACTCATGATCCCGCAAGTGAAAGTTCTATGGGTACGTGTGCTCTTTTACAAGATATGGTTAGAACAAATATACATACCTCACTCTGAAATTGCAAAGACATTAAAATGAATCTTAGTTTTTACTAATTAATAAGCAATATTGTTAATATTTAGGCCACAGAGAAGTCACTTGGTGTATTGCAAGGTAAAAAACAAGTAGTATTGGGGAAGATTAGAAAAAGTTCCATTTTGAAAGCTACCTCCAAATTGCAGCAACTAGAGTATTCCTTTACAGTTTAAATTCCATAATTGTTTAACTCACCATATGTATTTTGTACTCATAAACCAAAATGTTCCTATGTTTAAAGGTAAAATTCAATAATTTGTACCATTTAGGATTATGTTTGGCTATAAAGAAGGGGAAAAACTTTCAAAATAAGCGTGGCTTGACAACATAAACATTGATTTTTCTTTCAGCTAAAAGAAATGTTGACATAGTCAGTACATAGAGCAGCCCTCTGGTGTCATTAGGGCCCAGGCTCCTATCATCCCACCTTACCTTCTGTCCAGAGACTGGTTTCCATTTATCAAACTCTGTGTCTCTTCTTCAGCCATAGGAATAGAATTGTTGCAGAGATGTCTCTCTCCACTTGGGCTCATGTAATCTCCTAGTCTCCTTCCTAGCTGGATTTGGCCATGTGATAAAGCTCTTGCCAGTGGTATGTGAGGAGAAATGAGTGAGTTTCCTCCTCGTTTGCCTAAGAGGAGATCTATGATCCTGGCTTTCCACTCTTTCCCCACTTTGCCTTTGGCTGGATGGTAATGGCCAGAGTCGCCGTGGAAGCCGCAAAACACAGAGGACAAAGTCATCATGAGCCTAAGTCCTTGGGTGACTGGAGGAAAACTGCCCATTGCTGGGAAGGCTCACTTTATATGAAAGAAATCATCTGCCTTCCAAGTCACCAAGGCTGGATTTTCTTTGTTAGGGCAGCCTAGCCTGCTTGACCTAAGATCTCTTCCCAGGTGTGATTTACATTCTCAGACTCACCTCATGGTCCAAGATGGCCATGGGAGCCATCTGTGTGTGACAGCTCTAGTCATCATATCCATGCTGCAGATCAGGAGGGGGATAAGCAGAAGGACAAAGGCTTCTCCTTTGCAACAGGCTTCTTGGAAATCATGTAACGAACCTCTCGCTGGGCAGAACTTTGCCACATGGTCACACTGAGCTCAGAAGAGGCCAGGAAACATAACCTTTTATTTGGGGGATTGATATGCCCACGTAAAATCAGTGTTCTTTTCCAAGAAGGACACCAAAGTTAAGCAGCTGCCAGGCTCTCCCACAGAAGCCTTTGTTTGTTTGTTTGTTTGTTTTGTTTCCAGCAAAAGGTACACGGTAAAGAGTCTAGTCACCCCAGTGATCATTTAATGTGACTTCCAAATTAATTGATTAATTATTTGACTTCCAAAATGCACTAATGAGTAATATAATTATTTGTCTTATTAGAAATTATTCCCTCAAAAAAAAAAAAAAGAACTTATGTTCTCCACGGTGATTGTCATGCATGTGTACATGTATGTGTGTGTATATGACAGTATATGTATGTGGGGAAGGGAGATGACGGCGTTTGGCAGTAGTAATAAAGCTGACAAGGCCCATGCTCTAGGATGTTGCTTTTTATTCTAAGGGGAAAACACAGTTCCTCCAGGACTCAGAGACTGTCATCTTTCTCCCAGAGTTGGAGATGTTACAGACATTGCAGCTTACCCTGGGAGATGGGCTGCCAAGGGGATCTTACTCAGTTGATGAAATATGTTTCTAGATGGCTGTTTATAGTGTTATATTGTAGAGACGTTTCTCTAGGAGATTCTCTCTTCTTCTGCAATTTATATTGTTAAGCTCTCAAATAAACTCAGTTTAGGGATTTTCTAACTGGCTTCCAGGCCCGTATTTAATGTTGCCATCCAAGATATTTGACAGAGCCCTTACAATGTAACATAACTACTGGATGGTATGTATACATGCTTTGGACACTGGTGAGAACCTCAAATTTCCTGTCATGTGGTATCTTTGGTATCTTTGCTGTGAGTAATATTAATCCAAATACATTCCATAGATGCTTTCAATACAATTTTGATCAGAACTGGGCATGATTCATTCTAGCCTCAGATTTAGTGTTCTCTCCCACTAATCTAGTGACCCATTAAGATAGGTAAATGGACAGAGAATTGAAGAAATGTGTTTTAACCATCACTTTAAAGTGATCATTAAAATTATAGACACTATCATTAAAACAGATGCTAACACTTCCATTATTGTTTTCACATCAAAGGTATCAAAGTGATACAATATTCTTCACAATTCTCTAGTAAGGAGCAGAGACCATTTATTTCTCATGGATTGATATTCCCTGTTAAGCAGATAATGTTTCTTTTGGTTACAAATGAATTCTTAGGCTATCTTAAGAGCAAGCACTAAAAAATATACCAGTAATATATTCATGAGGCTAATCACTTTGGAGCCAAGTCGAAGCAGTTTTTTAAGCTTGTGGTTCCCACTCTTAGGAGCTTCCAGTGACTTAGTGCCTCGGAAATGGGGTTGCAGTTCCGATGGAAAAGGAGCCTCGTCATTACAGTAAAATGCTAGAAAATGGCTGCAATTGAGCTGAAGGGAAAGAGGAAGACTTGTCAGAAAGGAATCTTCAGGTTTGGCTCTGTGACCAATGAAACAACTTGTTGTCTTCTGATGTCTGCTCTCCCTTGCTTTCATAGCTGCAGAATTTGTCGCTGGGCCTCCGGTGCAACCAGCTGTGAACAGGTGATGGCAATTTAGCCACTGAGATATTAACAAGAGTGCCCTGTGCAAACTGCTACATTGTGTCCCTGTGCACCTCCTCTCTCTGCTGCCTGCAGCCTGGTGGGCGGGCTGGAGCTGAAGCAGGAGCAGCCATGGGTGAGCAACAGGCTGGAGGAATCTGGGTTCCTGGCACTGGGGAACTGCCACTCCCACTGGATTGCTTGGGCCGACGCTTGAGTAAGAAACTTCCGTCTTGTTTAAGACACGGTCATTGTAGGTCTGCCGATTACAAAAGCCAAAGGAACACACGGAATCGTGGGAGTGTAGTCCTTCCTCTGATGCGGTCCTCAAGCCTTGTGGTCCAGTCCCAGATTCGATAACAGTCAGGACAGCCGAGCTTACTCACGTCCCCCTCATCACCACCAGAGACTTCCACAGGGGAAGCACCTCTCCCGGGTCAGTCGTGGGTCAAGCTGAATCCTAGTCTACACCCGTATTCTTTTTCCTATTAATTAGGGAAAAACCGTCCCAGCGTTTTTGAAGGAGTGAGTAGACTTACAAGGTAAAAATCTTTGATATTGAGTGGACTTCACAGTCACTTCCGAGACTGATTTTTCCCTCCCTGGAACCCCAGAGCTTCCTTTAGTCTGCAGTAGAAAATACTGATCTCTAAAATCGCTAAGGTCTTTAAGGAAGATGCCCTGCCCCACCCTTGTCTTTCAAAGTTCGTTCTTTCTCTGCATGAGGTCTTGCATGCATAGCAAGAACCTACTCCAGCTATTATTTAAGTGGGGCGCCGGGGGCATTAGAAATCAAATTTATTTGCATCGTATCTATGTGAGACAATTGTATCAATCTCATCAATCTGATCTGAAAGCTTGCTTTTCTATTTAGATTTTAGTCTCCCTGCTCTGTTTTTTCATACGGCAAAGTGCAAGAGGCATTGTATTGGAAGAAGGGCACTGGTCAGGCCTCGGAAGACTAGAGAGCTCATCCTGGGTGTGCTATTTGCAAGCATGGTTCTCTGATCCTCAAATTTCCCAGTCAGATTGGGAATTTACTACTTGCCCCGAGTGCCTCAGTATACATACTCTGTGATTAACCCTTAGGTGCATGGCGATAATGAGGATGAAAGTGCTTTACGGATGTGAGGGCGATCTGGCTGCAACACCTATCACCCTATTGATCGCCGGGGTTGATTCGGCTGATCTTGCTGGGTAGGCGGGTGTCCCCTTCCTTCCTCACCGCTCCATGTGAGTCCCTCGTCCCTCCCGAAGCTGTGCTGCGCGGTTGGTCGAGGAGGATGACCTTTTCCGATAGAGGAGGACCGTTCTTCGGTCAAGGGTATATGAGTAGCTACGATCCCTTGCTAGAACCTCCAAACAAGCTCTCAAGGATGAAAGTGCTCTAAAACCCATTAAGTCCTATATCACTGTACCTTAGGACAAGCCTCCATGAATTTGCTCTGGCAGGCCTCTGGTAAAAGCGTTTTGTTAATTCTCAACCACATATGTGAACTTGGGTCACATTTCCACAGACACTCCAAGCAAATCTCTCAATAATTTATGCATGTTTACACTCTTCCCCAGGTAATCCCCTCCCTCCTGGTCCCCTCCAAACAGGTACCTAGATAATTTCTTAGTTTTGTCTACAGAAGATGATCTTACAGACGCAGGTCTTAAGAAGTATAGGTGTTAATGCAATGGTACATAAGGATATTCTAGTCATTTCTAAAGTTAAATATAGTTACTCTCCTTTGTAGGCAAACTTCTGTTCTTTTTGGACAAAGGAATTGGTGTTGGTTGCTTCCTCTCTGCATCCTTACACTCTGCTTTCCTCTTTTCTAGCATTTGTTACCCAGTATTGTCATTGTGGGTTCACAGTGGAGAGTAGCCTTTGTTAACCTTTGCCCTCCACTACTCAGCACCAGGCCAGGCAGATATTAGTTTCTCATAACATATATGCTGAGTGAATGAATGAGTGAATGAATGAACGAATGAATGAAGGTATATTGCTTCCTTGGGGCAGTCAGGGACAAAATACAGACTAGCCTTTGGATTGACTGGTGATTCAGTGACGCTGGGTCAGTCTCACCCACATCACTGAAACTAAGACCTCAGAGTTTTAGTGTGATAGGAGAGGCCTACGGATTAGAGAAAAAAGAAAATGAAATCAGTACTGACCTCAGCGCAGGAAACGTAGCATGGAAAACAGAGGCACACGGCTGTGGAAAAGTCGTTTGGGAGCTTGAAACGGGTCTGGTGCTGTGTCAGGCTTGCTGCTGCAGCTCTGGGAAATATCTTGTTCAGAACCATACACTTCAGGCTCTGTAAATAAATCACTGTGGATTATTTATTCCTGCTGTGTCTTTAGGCTTTTTTTCCCCCTTGCCACCATATAGGAAGAGCAGACTCTTTTAGAATAAGACATTCGTAGCTTTCTCAAATGCTTTAACAATGATCGTCTCAGAAGCATTTTTTTTTTTTTTAGCCAGACAACACTTTGGATGTCTTATCTATCATAAATTGCTTTGGGGATATTAATAATGTTTTTCTGTAACTTCCTTTATTTGATGACTTTTCACAGTAAGTAGACAAAATGTTTAGGTGTCAAATCATAAAAGAAAAAAATCCTCTCAAGCAGCGCTCTCACTGGGTACGTAAAAGTGAACAATCAAGGGAAACTTACATTAAGGGCAATGTTCTAGTAGAATCAGAGAAGACGGACTTTTGGCTATTTTAATTTTTCTCTCCCCTGCCCCAAGTTCAACGGTGTCACCAGGTTGAAAAACACACGCAGAGAGAGAGATTAATCATTAGTAAAAACACACCCTTCAGCCCCTCCCCGGCCTTCTGAAATTTGAGTGAGTAAAAAATACGTAACATTTAATCAGAGTGGTTGATTTTTTTCCCATTAATGTACAATCCCCCTTTCCTCTCTCTGATGCCTTTTGAAGGGGGAAAAGGTGAGTTTTGGCTCCCCTCACGTCTAGTCAACCTTTATCCTCTCCCTCTCCCTTTTCAATCTCTAGGGTGTATTTTGGACAAAAATCCCCTCCCCACACACTGTTCTGGCATTCATTATTTTCTTTACTTTTAGATACCGTTGGTTTCAGAAACCAATCTCCACATATGACTCAGTTCTGCTGGAGAGGACTGTAGTCTGTCTTTTCAGATCTTTTTCAGGATGCACACAACAAGCTTCCAGTGTAAATGAGGGGTGTGTTTCTTCGTGTGTTTTACTGTGAACCGTTTTTCAGTAGTTGGTTATCTCAATTGCTAAACATATTTATTCTACCAAGGCTTTGCACGCGGTTTTATCGCCCCTCCTGACTCCTTCCTTTTCTTTGTTCCTTCCTTTGTTCCTTCTTTCCTTTCTTATTCCTTTCTCTCTCTTTCTCCTTTCCTTCCTCAACTGCCCTTCCCTCTTCAGATTCTCAGGACTCCAGTTAGGTGCTAGAAATACAAAAACTGATCAGAAAAAAAATCGCAGGCCTCGAGGAACCCACAACTGCCCATAAACTGCTAATTCCCTAACAGCGGGTGAATGTTCTAAGGGAGAGTGGAAGGGCGCTCAGGAAGGATGACCGGGGGAAAGCCAACGGTGGAGACGGGAGGTTGCGCACAGGAAGTAGGAGGACCTGAATCTATAAGGAATTCTCTAAGCAGAGTCTACGGGGTAAGATGGGAAAGACATTCCACGCAGAGGAAGCAACAGACTCAAAGATAACAAGAAAATGAGATGTTTGGGGAAATGCAAAATGTAATAAATATGTGGATTGGTCAGAGATGGAGCCTTTTGTAAGCCCTGCAGGGAGTTTAGACTTGCAGGCATTGGAGCCATTGATGATTTTGCAAAGTGGAGGGACCTGTTTGGATGAGTGTTAAAACAGAAAGGGAAGAGAAGGGAGGGAACGTAGGGAGACAAAATAATGGAGTATTGCGGTACCACAGATAATATTACAAGGGCCGCATCTAAGGCAATGGGCAAAGGATGAAAAGGACGAGGTGAAACTGAGGTTTCCATTTGGGGGTCCACAGGGCAGGCCTTAATGGAGGCTTAGATGTGGGAGTTGAGAGAGCAAGAGGAGTCTCTGAGTCAAGCCAGTTCTCTCTCTTGTGACCTGGTGCTTTCATTGATTGAGGTAGCACCCAAGGTGGAAGAGGTTTGGGGGAAGGAAAGGCGGTAAATTCCTGGCACTGAGGCAGATTGCATTACGAAGCTAACAAGCTGTCTTGCCAGTGGAGCTGCTGCTACTAAGAAGAACCAGGAAACATAGTTAAATCAACAGATATCCTGATGGGTTGGTGGGGAGACTGTTAGCCTGGAAGGCACAGAGCCAAAAGTGGCTTTGTACACTACAAGTCAAGTAGGGAGTGAAGAATGAGAATGAATTCAGTCTACAAATGTAAGGAGGTTTTCCAGGAAAGTGACAATGATTTAGTTACAAACGTGTTTCTAATATGGCTAAGTGCTTCTGTTACTGCTATGCAAAACTCTGACAGAAAACCACTGAAAATGACTAATCAAGAGCTGATTAGAGGAAAAAAATTATAAAAATACACATATAGCTAGTACTTTACATCTGGATGAAAGTATTGATGGGGGCGATGGAGTTAAAATAATAAGGACAAATTTTACAGATATATTTCTAACACTTTTTTGGAAGACTAGGGAACTTTACACCTACCTTCTCTACATGAAAGATATTATGCATTCTGTGCCTCCTTTTTTTTCTTGCAGTTTCTTGCAGTTTCCGAATTGCTCAGCCATATTGTCTTTAAACTTCATTTCAGGGGTAAAGAGAACTCATTTACAAATTACTTTGTGATTATTGATGCTACAGAAACATAGCTATCACAGCTGTGTGGCCACTAGCTGAGGACCCTCAGCTACCCTTAAGAAGCCGGGAAGAATCTGGGGCACCGGGGTAGCTCAGTTGGCTGAGCCTCCGTCTTCGGCCTGGGTCATGATCTCAGGATTCCTGAGTTTGAGCCCCGCATCCTGCTTTCTGCTATCAGCACAGAGCCGGCTTCAGACCCTCTGTCCCCCTCTCTCTGCCCTCCCACCCCTTTCAAAAATAAACATTAAAAAAAAAAAAAAAAAAAAAGCTGGGAAGAATTTTAGATTTTAGCACTTCTAAGGCTGCGTTGAGGCCAGAGCAATTATCTGACTAATTTGGCCTCTCTCCAGAGGACTGGTTACCAAGTTGTACTGGGTTCACGCTGAAACAGCAGTTCTTTCACGAGGGTTTTCACTAGTGCTTATCTGCATGTGTGGCATTCCTGTTCAGAGGTTGTTTTTCTGAGCTGGTTGGTTTAGCCAGATTATATATTGACTTTGTTGTGAACAGAAACCTATTTACAATGCAGATCCCTCAAGCCACTTTGCTGCTTAAATTCCCAGATTATTCAAAAAAAAAGGTTTTTTTTCTGTACTTACCAAAGAAAAAGTCACGTCTGTCGAGTATCTTCCTGTTTAGATTTCAAGTTGTAAAGTGACAGGGTAGACTACTTGGAAAGTTGAAGTTTCCTTCTAGGAATTCATCACTGGGTTAAATATCACCAGAACTCATTTTAATCGATCTATAGATAGAAAAAAATAAGAAGTACGAAAAATTCATTTACGTGCCCAAGAAAAAGAGATTTATCTGAATTATGAATCTGAGTCTGGTTAAATTAGGCAAGATTTCTAAAGTTTATGTTCACAAAATTTGTTTTTTTAGTTCACAGACCTCCTTTTACATTAAACATTAATATGTATTAAATACTACTTCATCATGGAGACCCTAATGATTTTTTTTTGGCAAACATAGATGCAAGGTTTATTTCTTAGACTATGTTATTAATTTTGTGTCATCACAGAAGGTAGCCCAGTTTTATTTTGAGATTGGTTTATTTTCCCTGGACATTTGGGATGAATAGCTCAGCATAACAAATTATTCTATATGCTCTAGTTTCAAGCGTTTAAAGTGGAATCCAAGTTTTAGCATCAGGAACCAATTAAATGATAGTTAGATCTGACTGAAAAATTAATGGTCCAGAACAGAAACTGTGTAGGGTTTTTTTTTTTCAGTTTTTTTCAGTATTTCTGTTTTAAATAAAAATCTGGATGCGTCCCAGTAAAATACAAAGCGTTATTTTTTTAAAAACCAATTGAATATAAATGGAGCCACACTTGGGTTTAAAAATCACTTAATGATGATTACATTCTTAGTCTGCTATTAAATACAAGGTGTTTATCAGCCTTCATGGGCTGTTAAAGACTTTGGCTACAAAACACAAAAGCACTGAGGGGCATTGAGGGATTGAAATGCTACTGTGGCTCTTTATGGTGAGTATGATTTGCTCCTTAAAAAATGATCATTCCGTAGTTATGTCATCTAGTGTGATTGCGGTAGCATTTGGTTTTTGCCATAAAAATCAGTCAGACTCATGTTAATATTTTGTACAGATGATAAATAAATCAGGAGAGAAAAATGTTGGTGTTCGGCTCACTAATTTAAAACTTGTTAATGTGTCTTGACAGAACATGGTGGCCTTATATGATATACTAGAGGAAGGGTTTAGGCTTAAACATTTGGCTGCCTCTTTAAGCAGCCTACACGGAAAGCCAGTACAGTACCTTTAATCTGGCTCTAATTCAAACCAATCAGCAATCACTTAGCCCACTGTACTTACTCTGTCAGTCTTTTTGCCAAAAAAGATTTCATGGGTAGCAGTATCAGAAGCATTTTTGTAATTAAATTATTGTCGCTTTACTGGAAAATCTCCTTACATTTGCAAAGGCGAACTTTGTTCTCATTCCCCTCACCCCCTACTTGACTTGTCGTCTACGAAGGCACTTTTGGCTGTGTGTCTTACCAGTCTAATGGCCTCCTCACCGCAATATTCATTTTGGTTGGGTTACTCTAGCCATCATTTTCCAGAGACAGTCAAAATCCTTCAACGATGACAGAAGTCATTTGATCATGGGAAACAAGAAACAAAATGAGCAACAGTAATTTCTTTAGAACCTTCTTGTGGGTTTTTAAGAGAAGACCTTCTTTGATAAGAATACAGTCTGTATTTCTCGCTTGAGATACATCACTTTAACATTTTTCCTGAGGGAATGAATTGAAGGATCATGCTCCCCATGTGAAAAGCACCCTTTCCCGGACTGCTAATTGCTTCTCTGAGTTCTGATGTAGCGTCTCACTTCTGACAGGTAGGGTTGGAATTACGTGCTTTCTCATCTGTCCCTTCCACAGCATCTTAACTTCTTTGGGGGGTGTTGCATTGGTGATATTTTGTATGCATGTTAATGAGTGGATGAAAAAACTCTTTCTGGTCCCTGACTCTCTTGCTTGCAGATGCATTCTTCCCCCTTCCTCAGCTCTGCTCCTTGCCCCTGGGAAGCTGATTCCAGCAGGCTGCATTTCTCAGGCTCCCACGCAACTGTCTTCCCTCTGGGTTTCGGCAATAGGCAGCAATTGAGAGAGACCTAAGGGCAGGAGAAAGGGAGCAACCAAGGTATTTCTCTGCTCTATCTGCACTGGGTAGCTGCATGACCATTCCGACCCCAGTCTGTGTTAGACAAGCTGGACAACATCATTCTCTTGGTTCTGATAGTACAGCCTCCATCTTTTGTTTTCCCAGCATAAGAGGTGGCTTCCTGCTTTTCCTAATTTCTGGGTTGCTTCCCTTTCTCCAGGTTGGTTTCTTGGCAGTTTCATTACCTGGGTAACCAATTCCTTGTATTAAATTCCCTCTGTTTTCAGTATTTACAGTGAGTTTAGTACTCTATTGGAATGCAAAGTAGAAATTATACCTCTGGACTTCCAAGTGGCTTAATAAAGGAATTGCCATGTATTCTAGAGGCACATGGCTGCCTTTATGAGATCTTTGCTCATATGGCAGTTGCCAAAGTGGGCCATCACTGAAGGGAGCCAGAGGTTCATTTGGGGATCTGATTGCCCCCACTGTCTGAAAATGCCCAATCCTTAAATGTTGCTGTGCTACCCTTGCTTTTGTCCTAGTTGAAATTATTTCAGCACTTTATGTCATAATCTTCCTCCCCGGTGGGAAGGGATATCCACAATATACCTCAATAATTATGCAGAATAGGAGCAGAAACCGTAGTTCCCAGATAGACTGATGGCAGCTCTAATTTATGGAGAAAAGACAGGGATTCTGACCTGTCTTCAGAAAAGGACCTGTTTCTGAAGGTGGGAAAGGTCTGGATCTGTTTTAATTGTGTGTGTTATTTTGTTTTATTTTTTAAGTTTATTTATTTTGAGAGAGACAGAGAGAACAGGGAGCAGAGAGAAAGGGAGAGAGAGAGAATCCCAAACAGGATCTGTGCTGCTAATACAGAGACTGACGCAAGGCTTGAGCATGAAACTGTGAGATCATTACCTGAGCTGAAACCAAGAGTCAGACGCTTAACTGACGAGCCACTCAGGTGCCTCCAATTGTGTGTCTTTAAATTTTTACCATATTCTAGCTGGGTAGCTACTGGAATAAGCAAACTGAGTGGTCCAATTCTCTGAGACAGTACCTTAGATGCTGGCATTTTAAAATTCCTTGTACATTTTCACAATGAGCTGAAGATCAATTCAAACCCACACAGGTCTTTTTCTCCCTTCTCTCATCTTTATAACCCTTCTTTCATACTCCATAAGGGATGGGAAGGAAAGGAATCTGGTTGACATCAAATTATGAATATTGGTTTAAGTTCCTAACAAACTTGCATTTCACATGCACAGCTAAGCCACAAAAGCCACTGGAGTTTCCAATGGGTTATTTTCAAATTTACAAGAATGAGGGATTTCAGCAAGAATCTCTGTCCTTATTTTCTCCTATAGGTTTGGCCATGCAGTCAGGCAATGGTCAAATGGTCAGCTACCTAGTGCTGGGAAGAGAATCCTCTAATGTTTTGGCATGCACAAATTAGTAAAACATAAAATTTCAGTAGCAAGTCCTGTTTACCATATAGTCTCTTGTTTAGTTAGAACAGAAAAATGCTCTTGGAGGAGAAAACTGGTATCTGCATGAGTTTAATTGGACTACATAATAGAAAATGTACCTAACTGAACTAAGTAAGTACTTTTTTCCACAAGTATTCCAGAACTTAGAGATAGAAAGGATCTTAAAAAACTTCTGATCTGATGTTTTTATTTTGCAAATGAGCAAACATAGGCTCAGACAGGTGAAGAATCGCTGGCTAGAGGCAGAAGGGAGATTAAAATCTGGAATGGTTTTTGTCTTGGCACCTTTCAACAAAACTTATTATCTGTCAGTTTACACATCTTAGTTCTCAAGGCTGATTTTCTTTATTGTCTCTTGAGCTTAAACCTATTAGATCTGGCCTAGGTACATCATGGAAGATAGTCAAAATTGCATGGTGCACATAGAGTTTGAAGGCCTATTATAGAGCATGGATGTACTTGATGGAGGAAGAAAGGGGGAGCCTGGGTGGCTTAGTCAGTTAAGCAGCCAACTCTTGATTTCAGCTCAGGTCATGATCTCATCAGGCTTTGGATCTTCTGTCTCCTTCTCTCTGCTCCTCCCCAACCCTTTCTCTCTATCAAAAAAATATTAAAAAATATTAAAAAAAAAAAAAAGAGGAAGGAGGGAAGAGGCACACAGGCAATGCGGAGCAGTTGTGAGTCCCTGCTTTTAGCCAGACATGAAAATTCTACCTTATGTACACCTTAGGTGGTGCTGAAGTCGTATGTATGATCAATGAAGGTAAAATGTGCAAAAGATGGGAGATGCTGGACAGCGTGTAAATGAAGAAAGATTGCTCTGAAGGTATATGGCTGCATTTAGTAGGAGTAAGTGAAGCAAACAATGACCAGATTTGTTGTGCCTCCTATTGCTAAATAGTAATTTGGTTGCTAAGGAAGTAGAGTAACTCTTAGGTGGTTAAAACACTCGATTCTGCATCCCTTCTGTAGGACTTATTTATAACAATAGCTTATAATTATTCATATTTAAATATTTTTCTTCCCTTAGGGAAAGGTAGTTTCTTATATGTATAAGGAAACGAGCAACTTATTGGGATACAAACTATTGCCATTGTTTTGGAGTATTTTTTTCATGCCAAAAAAGTCGAGAATATTATCTCACTGTATACTGACCTCCTCAGGGTTAAATTTTCCCATGTCTTTCTATGCTATAGGCCTCAACTGGGCATTCTATTCACATTCGATAAAAGCTCTTCGCTGAAAATAAATGTGATGCTGTAATGAGTTTCAATATCTACTGACCTTACTTGGATTTTGGAGGGTGAGTTGGCTGTACAAGATTCAGCATGTCTTTATCCTTCTCTCGAGACCTTGATTACTCATTACATTTTCTTTTTATCTTTTTTTTTTGCTATGTTTTAAAAATTCCAAAGAGAAAGATTTTTGAAAAGTGAAAAATGGGTGGAAATGCCTGAAAGTGTTTCTTTAAGCTTAAAACTACAGAGAGCCAGGTGAGAAATGTACAATGCAAACTTTTTCCATTTCTATTTCAACTGGTTATAACTAGATCAGATTGAAATTGGGTATTCCAAGTTTCATCCTGAAGAAAATTTCTAGAGTTGAGTTATAAGCCCCTGAAAAACGGGGTTTATGAGGAAAATGTTGAAAGACTCTCAACTTTAGGACAATGTACAGCTATAATTTTACAGGCATTAGGCACCTCAGATAACTTTGTATGAAGATTACTCTGGGATTTGTCCCCCATTTTGTAGAAAATGTTTAATGTTGAACTATATTTTATGCACACAAAAAGACTTATTTCATAAGACAAGGAGCTCAAGGATTTTCATTCCAATATTCAACAACATTATTTCTAAAGGACCCTCTCCTTCTACTCTCATAATTGAGTGATCTTAAGTGATATTTAAAAGAAAATATTCTACTAAACTTATATGTAAAGATGATATGTAGCAGAGCAATTTAAAATTTTCTAGTGGATTGTATTCTAGCCATGTATTTGGCAAGTCATGAAGCTGAATTGATGGATCATAATAATGTCTTAATATTCTGTTCTATCGCAGGAAAGGAAATGAGTTTTTATTTTTGTTTGTGTAGAGCAATCGCTGAAGTGCTCATATTTGAGTGCACAGTGTAAAAATAAAAAAAAAATTATCTAATGGAAAATCCCTAGTAGTGGACCATCATTGCCTGTCTTCTTTGCTTATTCATTTTCTTTCTCCTTAAATGTAGATAACCCCAAGTCCTAAACCCAATATTCTCCTTTCTCTCCATCCTCTCCTCCATTTATATTTCCTTTTTTAAATGTTTTATTTATTTCTAGGAGAGGGAGAGAGAGAGAGAGAAGCGTGAGCAGGGGAGGGTCAGAGAGAGAGAGGGAGTCACAGACTGAAACAGGCTCCAGGCTCTGAGCGGGCAGTCAGCACAGAGCCCGACGCGGGGCTCGAACCCAGGAACCGCGAGATCATGACCTAAGTGAAAGTCGGACACTTAACCGACTAAGCCACCCAGGCGCCCCTCCTCCATTTATATTCCTAGTCTCGTCTCCATCTCCAATTATAGACCCCTTTCTTCTCTCTCTAGTCTTTATTTGGATGGATGGGGAGCATTTTAGAATTCACCTTGTTTGAAATCTAACCCATCACCTCCCTCTTTCCATCAGCTTCTCCCTAAAGTTTAATGTATGTATTAGTGGCACTACCGCTCCCAGTCACCAAAAATGAAAGCATATTCCTGAGAACCTCCTTTTATTCTTGCCTGTCCCACCACACCTCATTCTGCCAATTAAGTCAGTTCTCACATCTCTCTGTATCTAAAATGAATTTACACTGTTTTTGTTTCTTTCCTTCTACTTCCTGTATCCTAGTTTGGAAACTCACTGCTTCCGGCCTAGACGATTATACCGGCCTCTTCAACTCTAGCCTTCCCTCCTACTTTGCAGGCAGGTGCATCTCATGCTCGTATCATTTTGGTGAACTAGGTGCCAACTACTGAATCTGTTATCACAGGCCAGGTCATTAAAATTTCCCCAACTTATTCTGGCTTTACCTTTATGGATTCACTTAAAATGGAATATTTCTCATGTCTGTACTTTCCTGCTCTCATGCTTTGGTTCACATTATTTCCTCAGTGTGAAGCAACCTCCCTCCAATGTACTCAGTTCCATGCCAGGTGTTGCTTCCTTCATGGAGCCTTTTCTAACTTTTCCAAGAGAAGAGAGAATGGAAGAGAATCAGCCTTTCTTGGCTCCCTATTGGCCTTAGAACTTCATGTCATAGTTCATTTGGAATTAAAGTTATTCCTAAACTAATTTTGGTCTTTTTACTAGCTTTTGTATCTTTTGGAAAGCCCACTCAGGTTTGAAAGTTATAGAAGTAATATTATATAAGTAATATATTCACACAGTATATATACAGAAGTTAACTTCTGTTTCCTAAGTTAACTCTGAAACAGAAGGTTCTCTGGAAATTTTTATGAGTGAACTTTCTGCCATCTCAGCCCAAGGTACTAGAGTTCCTTTTTCATAGATTTTGTTCCTGGGCCTGTGGTCTTTTCCCGTCTATTTCTCTGCACAAAAACGGCCACAGGCTCAAGAACATATGAGGCATATCCTGGGTTGATCCTTATTATTAAGATTCCATATATGTGTGAATTTGATTACTTGCTAATATTCTTTTTTTTTTTTTTTTTGCTTGGTGATTTCACTGCTTAAAATGGCCCTTATACATAGTGCCGAAGTATTGTCCAGTCTTCTCAGTGAACCAAGGCTGTGATGTGCCTTACAGAGAAAATACATTTTTAAGCCTCACTCAGGTACTAGGTATAGTGCTGTTGGTCATGAATTCAATGGTAGTAAATCAAATATATATATGAAGATGTGTTTAAACAGAAACACACAGAAAGCAAGGTTTATGTATTGATTAATTGACAAAAATGTTGAGGCCAGAGGCTCATACGGGTCTAAACTTCTATTTCCTTTAGGATTAGTGATTCAGTGTTTGCTGATTGACTGTTTGGAGTGATTTTCTAGAGTATGACTATTGTGAGCAAGGAGAATGAACTTGTAGATACATATAGTTCTGTCATAAGTCAACAATAGTGCTATTTAAATTATTTAATGCCTTTTTCCTTGATTAATTAGATTCTAAATAGCCCTTTTCTCCATATTTCCCTTTAATCTCTGACTCTTGGGGTTTTCTGACCCTTTTCCTAACATCTCTCAATTCACATTAGAGCCTTCTCTCCTAGCACCTTGGTGAATGAGGAATCGAGGTTCTTTCTTTTTGAAACTCAGGCTTTGATGAACAACATAGGGATCTTCCTGTGGCACCTCAGACCCTTAGTGAGTCTAATTCCCATGGTCTACCTACTTGAAGACTCTTCTAGCTTTTATCTCTCATTTTCTGTACATGGAGGCCCTTGTCATCTTCGTATTCCTCCTTCTTCCTCCTTTCTGTCCCTTAAGTCTACTGCTTCTCTCATCCATATTATCTTCGCAAACCATCCTGTCTCTCATCTCCTAATTTCTCATGTGTTCTTAACCTGTGTTTCTAAGATTTTTGTCTTTTTCTCACTCCGTCCCATTCTCAAAAACCTCCCACATCTGGGAATTTAGCTCACATGGGTCGTATGACAATCACCATTGATATTTCCTGGTCTCATTATCATGTATACAGGCATATAGTGAAATACGCATTTACAGTCCATAAAATTTGCTGTGTGATTTACAGAACAAAGGCTCAAGTAAAATTTCTGCATGGGGGAATTTCTCCATTGTAGTTGACCTCTGTATTGTATGTGTGGTGAGAGGCAGATCTCCTAGGTGTCTGTTACACCTTCATCAGAGGGGCAGGATCAATCTCATGGTGCTAACAGGGTATTAAAAGGTTTCATGATCAGAGCCTTCCCCAAGCCTTCAAACTGGCTCATGAGAGTGATGGTCCTTATATTTATTACTTTCCTCTGAACACTAATACAGTCACACCATTCTATGTTCTATGAGGAACTATTTGGTTGATCATCATGCTTTGGTTCTATATGGAAAAAAATATTTTGAAGAAATAAAAATCTTACTTAGCTCTCTTTCTTTCTTTTTTTTTCTTCTCACCTGGGACACTTTTAGTTCATGGTTTCATATTGTGCATGTCACTAGAGGAATTTAATCACAACAGAGAAGGATGGAAATGGGAAGGGCTTAGAATGGACAAGACCTGTGGACTGTCTTCTAATCCTTTCCCTAAAAACTGCCACTCCCTTGACCATCAGCAGAGAAGTAACTGAGCTGCTACCACTACCTCTACCAGAACTAGTACCACTACCATTACTAGTATCTCTACCACTACCGCGGCTCATACCATTCCCACGACTCCCACTGTTAATGACAAGAGCCGCTGCAACTATGATCGACTGTTCACCATATCAGTTCCAGTTGTTTTATAGACAAACTCTCCTTTAATCATCATAAAACATTCTGTTAAATGTTATTATTGTTGTTTTACAGAGAGGAAGAAGCTAAGACACAGAGAAGTTTAGTACCTCGAGAGAGTGCCACAACTGGTCAGTCGCAGGACCAGGATTTAAACACCGGTCCGTTGAACTCCACCCATTAGCTGTTATGTATTTCTGTCTCCCATGGGATGTGGAATAAGCTTGTATGTTGATCATCTCCTGCTGCTGATCCAGCCCTTGGAAGCTTAAATGAGGTGGTGAGGCTCAAATCCAAAAGGCCACTCATAGTGTGAGGCCAGAGACCCTTATCATCAGCTCCAGCAGGAGAGAAGTTTTCTTACTGCTTTTCCACCTCTGCTTCCACATCTCTGCCTCTCATCTCTAATGTCTCCATTTCTTCTTCCCCTCCTTCCCAGACACCTGTCTCCTTTTAGCTTTGAGTTAAGCAACTAGTTGAACAAGTGTTAGGTAAGCTAATAGTTGAACAGGTGGACCCGTGCCGTATTTTACAAGTGAATCTTTGTCTGAGAGGCTGGCTCTCTTGCTCCTCTCCCAGGGTTTAGGCTTTCGCTAAGAGAGAAGGGTCTGGATGCAACCAGGCTTTTATGCCTGTGTCTCACCAAGGAGGGCTCCCTTAGATCTCCTGTCTTGTTCCAACCTTTCCTGTGAGAAACCACTCAAGGCTCATGGAAAAGTGCTAGAGAATGAATGTATACTCTCTGTAGGTCTGGAGTCCCCAAGAAGGCTCCCAGTTGACTAAATTTTTCATTTAGTGCACCACTGGCCTTTAAGAATTTGTACAAATTTTAGTTTTCTTCTCAACGACTTTTATGATGGGAAATTCTTCCTCCCATACTCTGCCAAACAAAGATGAAACGGTTCATGTATCCCATTTCTCTTCAAAAGGGCTTATCACTCTTTCAAATTTAGTTCACCGGATTGTCTTGTGACTTTGTAACGTTAGCTCTCTGCTGGGTTCAGGAAGAGTTATGATTTTGTGGGTTATCTGTTTTATTTCCTTGTTGTTAGAGAAGGGGTGATCTCTTGTGGCCTTTTCAGTCCTAAGAGGAACAGAGCTCCATGTCACATGATTTTTAGTAGTTGAGTATAGACTCGGAGTGAACTTTTTTAGCAAACATAAAGTACTAAAATAAAACAATAGAGATTCTTAACACTGTTCTCTTACTATAGATGGTATCGAGAGGTTATAATTGATGCCTAATTCTAGGAGTGCTGGAATATAAAACATATCCTGACAGTAATAAAACAGTTTTGTTGTAATGTTTTCCTTTAAAATCAAAGACCACGTCTAGAACCTATGGTAACCTTTTTCAAGTCAAAGAAAATTAAACCTATTAATGTTCGGGAGGGTTTGATACATTGCCATTGCCATTTATTTTACACTTTCAATTCATTTTATCTTAAAATTTTTAAAAATATTTACTCATTTTAGAGAGACAGAGAGAAATGAATGCGAGTGGGGGAGGGTCAGAAAGGGAGGGAGACACAGAATCCAAAGCAGGCTCCAGGCTCTGAGCTGTCAGAACAGTGTGGCCCTGCTGATGCCCTGATTTTGGCCCAGTGAAACTAATGTCAGACTTTTGATTTCCAGAACTGTAAGAGAATAGATTTCTGTTGTTTTAAGCCACCACATTTGTATTAATTTCTGACAGCAGCCACAGGAAACTAATAAATACATTTATCTTGTTTTGAAAAATTTTAACTTGTTCCCATCTTACTGTTCGAAATGTCATTTGATAAAAGTCAGTTGTAGGGAACGTGTATTTCCTATGAGTTCACTCAAGATCGCCACTGTTTGTGGCTTTAACTGTTTCATTTTTTTAATAGTAAAGGAAAAAGGAAAATGATACTCAGCCTACGGTGGCATCACACACACTACAGATAATTTGTATAAATGATTGGTTGACAGAGTTTTGGCTGTTTCTCGTAAATCTTGATTTGCATTCATACTAGTGGTGGCATATATTTGGGTCCCCAAACAAAAATGACTCAAAGGGCTCCTTCTATCCATTGTTGACTTTCAAACAATGTGATACTCCTTCTGGGCTGTTTTGAGCATCACCACAGGTGCCCTTGTTGGGCCTTGTTCACATTTTGTTCACTGGAAGAGGTGTTTTCCAATCAGTTCAGAAGATCTACTCATAGGGATGGAAGACAAAAGTTTCTGATTTTTCAGAAAGTCCAGAGAAAATAAAAGAATAAACAGAAACATCCAGAAATGCATTAACTTTTTGCTTAAGAACATAATGGATTTATTATATTTTTATTCTTCAGGCTTGTATACATGTCCCCACTATAATTTCTACCCCTTTTACCTTTATTTATTTATTTATTTAGTACATGATACTTATTTTCTACCACACTATATACACTACTTTATGGTATCTATCACTTATCTGTCTCTTCGAAAATAATATATTATAAGAGGGCAGGGTCTTTCTTTGGTTTAATGACGTATGTAATGAAGTACATAAACCCGTTACTGGGACATATTGGGCATGCGATAAATATTGGCATAGTGACTGGAGAAATGACTATATAGAACCTAATAAGGTCCTTGTTAGTTTCATCCCAGATAGGTGTTGGTTGTGATGAATACTAATCTTTTTTGAGCATTTCAGAAAGAGTGGAAAAATACTTGCTTCAATGGCATGGCCTGTTTTAGAGTTTAAAAATTCTGCTTGCCCTCATTTTTTCCTGATAAACTAAGACACTTAAAAAAATTCAATTGCCTGTGGGACCCCTGTGACCTGATCCTCAACTGTCTCCCTGCTGCCCTTTCCAACCACTCGTGCTGCAGCTCACTACTAGGCTGCAGCCACCCCAGCCGCCTTTCTGATCCCTTTTCTCATCGTAGGGCGTTTGCCCTTATCCTTCCTTTGCTTTGATCCCAGATGTTCTCTCTCCAGATGTCTCATGACTGGCCCCATCACGTCATTTGGCCTCAGGTCAGATATCACTTCTTCAGAGAAGTCTTCCGTGATCCTTTAAGCCAGTGGTTCTCGACTGGAGGTGATCTTGTTCCTCATGGGATATTGGGCAATGTCTGGACATAATTTTGTCACAGCTGGGGAGGAAAGATTATGCTATTAGCATCTAGTGGGTAGAGGCTATGTCACTAACTATCCTACAATGTACATGACAGCCCCCCACCCGACGTAGACTTACCTGGCTTAAGAGGCCAACAGCGCCAAGACTGGGAACCCCCAAAGCAGACCCCTCTCTAACCTTGTCACCTCCTTGCCTGCAGTATTTTACTTCCTCATCATGCTTGTTAAGAATCAAAACCACTTTTTAAAATTTATCCGTTTACTTATTTTACTATCTGTCTGACCCGCTAGAATGTAAGTTCCAGGAAAGCAAGATCCTGGTCTATCTTATCTGCATAATATCCCCTGTGCCTGGAGCTGGCACCTAGTGGACTTCCAAGTGTTTCTGCCATAGATGAATACGCCAATAACCACAAATTGACCATTCTCTGCCCCCCTCCCCTGCAACAGAATGGGTGTAGCCCAGCCAGTTGTCTTTTTGTTTGGACCAAAATTTTGAGATGGTCTTACTCTTCAGCATGATCCCCATTTCCCTATCATTTTTAACTATTTTCATGAATATCTGTTATAAGTCACAGCCTCTAAAATTAGAATATTTGAATCCTAGCAGGCCTTTCTCACTTATCAGTCCTGTGAGAATCTACTTGAAGAAGTTACTTTACTAGCTCTTGGAGAAGTCTTTCTCACTTATCAGTCCTGTGAGAATCTAGCTCTTGGAGAAGTCACTTTATCTTTGTGGTTTTGGGTTTCCAAATCCTTCAAGGAAGGATAATACCAGTACCTTTTCAAAGGGTTACTTTGGAGACTAAATAGATAATGATGTAGAAACTTAGGAAGCAGTTGGCACAGGAAGCACACATATATTTGCTCTTTGTTATTATTATTATTATTAATTATTATTTTATTGCTTACTATCACACAAACATAGCACAAAATTATTCCAACTATTTTAAGTGTACAGTTTAATAGTATTAAGTACAATCACACTATTGTGCAACTTTTATAATTATTCTTATCCTCTGGACCTGTATTTTATTTCTTCCAACTTCTCTTTGTGTATGGCTCTTACTTTAGTCATTGTATTCAAAGACATATCCCACTGTTGGATACAATCAGACTGCTTCGGATTCTTAGATGATACACACAATACGTTTTATCACTCGGGGGCATCTGCAAGCTTAATGGTGCACGGTTGTCCATTGTTTTCTTCAAGTTTTGTGCCTTGTATTCAGCTTTTCATAAGTGCTTCTCCAATAGCAACACAGGGAACTTAGCATACATTTTATTCCTGACCGTGTGGCTAACATGCACATCCACTGTAAGTATGTGCGAAATTCTCGCCACCTTCAACTTGATGGTAACAAGTCACGGAAGATGAATATCTGGTTTTATAATCCTAAAATAGAGGCTTAATAGCAAGTCATGAAAGTAAAGATTTGATTATAGAGATTAGAAGAATTGAAATTGGGTTTTATAGCAATTGAGTAACTATTAAGAATACTTCAAACACCTTGAAAGAATCCTTAAAATACCAGGGTTTAAAACAAGATCTAGATATGGGCTAAGGATTTTTTCCAAGGGAAAAAAAATCCTACTCACTTAATTAAGCAACTTTTAAAAATTGTCAGTACAATTGTTTAAATATTGTCTCCCAGGGTTCTAAAAGAACAGATTACATGGGGAAATTAGTGCTGAGGGCTAAGAAGAAATGAAGGTGTTTTTCAACAATCATGTTTGGATTATATTCAAAATGCCAATTCTAATCACTCCACAATTTTATAAAGGTTGATGGTCTATTAGTGACCTTTCTTGAAAGCTTTTCAAGAGGTTACATTTGTTGGGAAACATTATTAAGTGAAGTTTTGCAATGCAAATTTTTTCACAGCCTTTATTCATGGAAATTTCTCCTGAAGTAATTGAAAGGTTAGACATGTAGTTACCTGAACTAGAGTTTAAAAAATGAGTGTGCGCAGGCAGGCAAGCCATTGTTACACATGCAGGTGAGTTATAACCTCAGAACATGGGTGCAGCACGCAAGACAAAAAGCCTCATTAGGTAGGAACGTGTGGCTTCCAACAGGGAAATGAATCGTCCGGTGGGAAAGAATGGAAATCTAATGGCCACTATGCCCAATGATCTACAGAACACTGGTGTCCAATCATGCCTGGAACCGGGTCATCTGAGCCCAGGCCAGGGATACTTCCTCTCCCCTCCACTTCTCCTCAATTACCAGCACCCTGAGAACCCAGGCTCTTGAAATTTGCTGTCTGCTCTTCCCTTCGAGCCCGCAGCTGGCTTGCTTTAAGACTACCAAGACTTCAGGGCATCTCCCAAACTTGTGATGGGGCATGCACAGGAGAAAGTGCTCGAGTCTACCTGCTTGAGACTTCTTGTGAGCATTTCCTCAGCTCAGCTGCCTTGATCTGTCAGAAAATTTCATGGACTGAAAATCTGTCAGTGTTTCCATTTACCCAATTGCTATTCGATGGTTCTATAATCTAACCATTCCAAATTGCTCTCAACTGAAACTTGGCCCGTGTGTTGACAACCCCAGATGCAATTTTTTAATTGAAAATGGTTGGTGATTTTTGATTCACATGTAAAAGCAACAATGTGCAATTCTCATGATTCAGATCTTTGGTATGATTCTCGGATAATACTCAGTTACGACCACATGGTACCACTGCTTTCTACAGGCCAATAAATGTCATGGCTTGATGGCAGTTAGGATCTGCGACAAATCTTTCAAAATGCGTTGTATTTCGGTTCACCATTTCATAGGCAGATCTGAGACTCCAGTGATACAGGGTTATGTGATGGGAAAATGAGGACTAGTTTATTGTCAAAATAGAGGAGAATGAAATGATAGAAGAATCTGAAGTAGAGATGGCAAAGTAGGAAGTCACATTTCTCAGCATTACTGCTGAGTATTTGTTTAAAGGCAGGCCTAGACAGAACTATGAAGTAAGAAGGTTTCTTTCTCAGCTCTCTTCTTCCCCATTCCAACCTTTTATGTGTCTCTTTCCCTTTTTCCCACCGTCCCTTGTTTTCTACACCACCAGAGATGTCAGGGCCAAGTCACTGGCATTAAAGAGTTTCTTATTTTAACTCTTTATGGAGCGAAGGATTTCAAGAATATGTTTGGTATGTCACAGCACATATTCAACAAAGTCTTAGCACCTAAAGACAAAACGAACCCTGCTCAAGGTTACCAGTGTTTGAAAATTATCCTTTCAGTTTTTCTAGCTTCCAACTCCAATAAGAGAAAAAGATAGTCATGCAGTGTATAAAAGTCTGTGAAAATAATAGCATGGTTGAATTTTGCCCTGAAAACGCTATCATTAGACACCTAAAATGCAACCATGTATATAGCATTTTTAAGCATAGAAGCTGCCAATTAGATAAATTATTTAAGATATTTTAAGCACAGTTGTAAACATTAGGTACCTTGGAATGAGATGTAATAGAAACAGACAAAAGAGTTTTTTGCTTAAAGTAATCTGGGACAGAATGTAGAGAGTTTGGGATAGTGTCATGGATATTTTAAGAGTCCAAAAAATGTCTGTATGAATTCTAACTTCTCTATCTTTTCTCACATGTCTTTAGAGTATGGACTATGTAAATGAACTGCTCATTAGCAGAGAAAAAGTAAGATAGCTGATGAGATTCTCTACCAACAAAATCACCTACCCCAAATAAGTGAAATTGTTGCTATTGAAAGGAAATATAAATGTCTATGCAACAGTTTTCTGGATGAAGCTGAAAGCTTTCTTTTTTTTTCCCTCTTTCCCAGTATTTTCCTTTTTTAAAACTTTCTTTATTTATTTTTAATAGTTTATTGTCAAGTTGGTTTCCATATAACACCCAGTGCTCATCCCCACAAATGCCCTCCTCCATGCTCATCACTCCCTTCCCCTCCCCCACATCTGCCCTCAGTTTGTTCTCAGCATTCAAGAGTCTCTCATGGTTTGCCTTCCGCCCTCTCCCCCACTATTCCGCTCCTTCTTCTCCCCCATGATCCTCCATTAAGTTCCTCCTAATCCTGCTATACATGCAAACATATGGTATTTGTCCTTCTCTGCCTGCTTATTTCACTCAGCGTAACACCCTCAACGTCCATCCACGTTGCTACACATGGACAGATTTCATTCTTTCTCATTGCCATGTAGTATTCCATTGTATAGATGAACCACATCTTCGTGATCCATTCATCAGTTGATGGACACTTAGGCTCTTTCCATGTTTTGGCTATTGTTGAGAGTGTTGCTATGAACATTGTGGTACATGTGCCCCTAGGCATCAGCACTCCTGTATCCCTNATCCACAGGATACTCTTTCCCGCTTTGTCAAAGATTAGTGGGCCATACATTTGTGGGTCCAATTCTGAGTTATCTTTTCTATTCCATTGGTCTGTGTGTCTGTTTTTGTGCCAATACCATGCTGTCTTGATGATGACAGCTTTGTAGTAGAGGCTAAAGTCTGGGACGGTGATACCTCCCGTTTTGGTTTTCTTCTTCAATATTACTTTGGCTATTCGAGGTCTTTTGTGGTTCCATACAAATTTTAGGATAGTTTGTTCTAGTTTTGAGAAGAATGCTGGTGCAATTTTGATTGGGATTGCATTGAGTGTGTAGATTGTTTTGGGTTGTAATGACATTTTAACTATATTTATTCTTCCTATCCATGAGCATGGAATGTTTTTCCATTTCTTTGTGTCTTCTTCAATTTCCTTCATAAGTTTTGTATAGTTTTCATCATACAGATCGCTTATATCTTTTGTTGGGTTTATTCCTAGGTATTTTATGGTTTTTTGTGCAATTGTGAATGGGATCAGCTTCTTGATTTCTTTCTGTTGCTTCATTGTTGGTGTATAAAAATGCAACCAATTTCTGAACATTGATTTTGTATCCTGCAACTTTGCTGAATTCATGGATCAGTTCAATAGGCTTCTGGTGAAGTCTGTCAGGTTTTCCATATAGAGTATCATGTCATCTGCGAAACGTGAGAGTTTGACTTCTTCTTTGCCAATTCCAATGCCTTTTATTTCCTTTTGTTGTCTGATGGCTGATGCTAGGACTTCCAACTGTATGGTAAACAACAGTGGTGAGAGTGGACATCCCTGTTGTGGTCCTGATCAGGGAGAAAGCTCTCAGTTTTTCCCCATTGAGGATGATATTAGCTGAGGGCTTCTCATAGATGGCTTTTATGATGTTTAAGTAAGTTCCTTCTATCCCGACTTTCTCGAGAGTCTTTACTAAGAAGGGATGCTGTATCTTGTCAAATGGTTTTTCTGCATCTATCGACAGGATCATATGGTTTTTATCTTTTCTTTTGTTGATGTGATGTATCACATTGATTGATTTGTGAATATTGAACCAGCTCTGTAACCCAGGAATGAATCCCACTTGATCTTGGTGGATAATTCTTTTTATGTTGTTGAGTTCGATTGGCAAGTATCTTGTTGAGGATCTTTGCATCTGTATTCATCAGGGATACTGGCCTGTAGTTCTCTTTTTTTGCTGGATCTCTGTCTGGCTTGGGAATCAAAGCGATGCTGGCTTCATAAAATGAGTCTGGAAGTTTTCCTTCGATTTCTATTTTTTGGAATCTCTTGAAAAGAATGGGTATTAATTCTGTTTTGAATGTCTGGTAGAAGTCCCTAGGGAAGCCATCTGGGCCAGGGCTCTTATTTGTTGGGAGATTTTTGATAACTGATTCGATTTCTTCACTAGTANGTCTCCATATATTTTTAAATTTCTTCTCTAATGGCCTGATTGGCCTATTCATTCATTAGTAGGGTGTTCTTTAACCTCCATGTTTTTGGAGGTTTTCCAGACTTCTTCCTGTGATTGATTTCAAGTTTCAAAGCATTATGATCTGA
>NW_027528617.1:368297-389102 GCF_008692635.1 Crocuta crocuta
GGCAGTCAGCACAGAGCCCGACGCGGGGCTCGAACCCGCGAACCGCGAGATCATGACCTAAGCGAAAGTCGGATGCTTAGCCGACTAAGCCACCCAGGCGCCCCTCCATCCTCTTACTTTTAATCTGAAGGTGTCCTCTCGTCTAAAATGCATTTCTTGTAGACAGCAAATAGATGGATTTTGTTTTTTTATCCATTCTGCTACCCTATGTCTTTTGATTGGCGCATTTAGTCCCTTTACATTCAGTGTTATTATTGAAATATATGAGTTTAGAGTCGTTGTGTCATTTGTGGGACTCATGCTTGTGGTAGTGTCTGTAGTATCTTGTGTTCCTTGCAACATTTCCGTCATAGAGTCCCCCTCAGGATTTCTTGTAGGGCTGGTTTAGTGGTGACAAATTCTGTCAATTTTTGTTTCTTTGGAAAGACTTTTATCTCTTCTTCTATCTGAATGACAGGCTTGATGGATAGAGGATTCTTGGCTGCATATTTTTTCTGTTCATCACAGTGAAGATCTCCTGCCATTCCTTTCTGGCCTGCCAAGTTTGAGTAGCTAGGTCTGTCACCACTCTGATAGGTTTCCCTTTGTATGTTAGGGCCCTTTTCTCCCTAGCTGCTTTCAAAATTCTCTTTGTCCCTATATTTTGCCAGTTTCACTATGATACGTCATGTAGAAGATCGATTCAAGTTAACGTCTGAGGGGAGTTCTCTGTGCTTCTTGAATTTCAACATCTACTTTCCTCCCCAAGTTGGGGAAGTTCTCTGCTATAATTTGTTCCAGGACTCCTTCAGCACCTTTGCCTCCCTCTTTCTCTTCTGGGATTCCTATGATACGGATATTGTTCCGTTGGATTGTATTGCTGAGCTCTCGAACTCTTCTTTCCTGTTCCTGGATCAGTTTATCTCTCTTTTCTCAGCTTCATCTTTTTCTATAATTGTGTCTTCTAAATCACTTATTCTCCTTTCTGCCTCTTCAATCTGTGCATTAGAAACCTCCATTTTATTATGTATCTCATTTATAGCATTTTTAAATTCATTATAACTATTTTTGAGCTCCATAGTGTTTGTAGCCATAGTTTCTTTGATTTCTTCCATGCTTTTTTCAAGCCCAGCGATTAATTTTATAACTATTCTTCTAAATTCTTGTTCAGTTATGTCATTCATATCTGTTTTGAGCAGTTCTTTAGCTGTCAGTTCTTCCTGGAATTTCTTTGGAGGAGAGTTCTTCCGTTTCTTCATTTTGGTTAGTTTTCTATCTCTTGTTAATTTAATTTAATTTAATTTTTAAAATATTTTTTTATTTATTTCTAGGAGAGAGAGAGAGAGAGACAGTGTAAGCAGAGGAGGGTCAGAGAGAGAGGGAGACACAGACTCTGAAATAGGCTCCAGGCTCTGAGCTGGCAGTCAGCACAGAGCCCGACGCGGGGCTCAAACCCACGAACCACGAGATCATGACCTAAGCGAAAGTCGGACGCTTAACCGACTAAGCCACCCAGGAGCCCCTATCTCTTGTTAATTTTAAAAGCTTGTTGTACATTCTGCCCCTGGGAGTTCTGCTGTATTAAAGAGGGCTCTTTGACTGTTCAGGGCCTGTCCATTCAGGAAGTGTTCTTTGAATGGTGTCTCTTGGTTTCTCTTGTTCAGAGTTTGGTTGTTTTGTTTTCCTACTTGTAGTGGCTTTTGGTACTCTCCGTCATGTGTACTTTGGCTTCTCTCTTGAGGTAGCCCTGAGTATATAGCCAGAGGGTGTCCCAGGGCCTGATGAGAAACAAGTATTTCTACTGTCGCTGCATATCTGAGGCTCCTGGTGTGGCAGTTATGTGGATGATCCTTGCTTGCAAACTGGTGTGGTCAGCACGGGAAGAGTGGCACGCACTTGCTCCCAAGCAATCCTCGGGTTCGGAGTCCACCCCGGGTACCCCGAGAGAAGGCAGCGCCTTGGGCTTCTGGCCATGTGTCCAGTGTAGCAAACAGGCCTCCACAGCCCCCCACTGAAAGCTTTCTAAAGGGATTTTGTTTTTCTTAGGGATCTGTTAAAATTTTCTAAAAGATCTATTAAAAATTAACTATCACTCATGTAAAAGTTCTCATTTAAGAAAAGTCATCCATTTGGATTAGTAAAATTTCTTTTACTGATTCAATTAATTGATAGCTAGATTCCCACTCACTGTGTTATTCTAAAACAAATACTTTTAAAATGTCAATTAGATACATATCTATATTTTATATTCAATCCATTTTCTCTTTAGTAAATAAGGCATAATTAAGATTCCATCAAGGTAGTAAATGGAGAAGTTTATCTATAGTCAATCTTATGTACGTATGTACCTATGCCAGTTTATTTCCTGGTTCCTGTTGCATCATGCCTTTGGGAGACGATATCTTTGATTTCATTTTATGTGTGCCTTAGTGAGTGTTTTCTGGGACAATAGAATCTTGAGTTGCCACTTTGTAATAAGACTTCTTTTGGTCACTAGACTATTTTCTAAAGTTGTTAAAGCTTGCAGATCTTAACTATAAAGCTGACTGATGCAACTTAATTAAACTACAGCATATTGAATTTTGGTGCTAAAGCTGTGTTTTCAATTTATGAGTGTGCTTGTCTTTGAGCTATTTACTTTTCAAAGATGGTGGGTTCCCCCTCCCATGATTGTCTGGACATTTCTCATGAGTCAAAGTTATTCTGGACTGGTGCCCCCAAAGTAGAGTCTGGTTTCTCTGCATACAGTGAAAAGTGAACATGGTACTTAATTTGGGATACCATTTTTAAACATTTTTAAATGTTTATTTACTTTTGAGGGGAGAAGGGGCAGAGAGAGAGAGAGAGAGAGACAGAATCTGAACCAGACTCCAAGGTTTGAGCTGTCTCTGAAGCAGAGCTCAAACCCACGAACTGTGAGATCATGACCTGAGCCAAAGTTGGATGCTTTACCAACTGAGCCACCCAGGTGCCCCTGGAATACCATTTTTCAGTCAATCCAAGACATTTCTGGTCTGTGTTCTTATGCAATTCATTGTGTGTGCATTTAGACAATAAAACTTACTTTAATATTATATAAGTAAAAGACAATTACACTTATTTCACAAAATTTGTATAATTTATGTGTATGGGGCATTTGAAGTATCTGTCACTCCTCTCCTCCACTGATAATAATAATGGATGGTTGATTCTATAAGGAGTTTAAATTAATGTATTTTTTACATATTTGTCATAAAGGACATTAAGGAGATTCGCTGTTAATTCCATTTACGGGAATTTATCATCACAAACTAGAGAGATTACAAGAGTTTGTGGGTAAGTTACATAGCTTAGTCTACGCTGTGGTATGCTGCAGTCATACACTGAAAAGTCTGTGCAAGTCCAGCAAACCTGAGATTTAGCTTCCCTTTGCAGTAGCTAAAAGTATTTGGAGTGGTAGTGTCTAGGGGTCGCCACACCGCCATTCATAAGTAAGACATGCAGTGGGTTATGTTACTCTTGAGAGATGTGATCTTTGAGTTGTAAACCCGGAAGTATACTTGGGTGTTGGCTGCTCCTGGGCCACTGAAGGAATGACTCCAGTAGTGGTTGGGATCTCTCTCAGTAGTAGTCAAAAATACTCTCTCTTACCACCAGGCGCAGGTATATTTTGACTAGATGCCACAATCAGATGGTCAACAGTGATGCTTATGGTGGCCTATCACAGGTACCCTGAGGAGGAAGAATGTCCTGATTTTTCACAGTGGCAAGAATGAGAAGAAAGATTGACCTTGTAATGATGGCACACTTACATGTTTGGACTGTGAGGACTGCTGGAGGGTCAAGTAAGTACCCTATCTGACCTTTTCTCCTAGACCTGAGCAAACTCCAACGTGGCCCTATTTGAGAGGATATGTCGCATTGTTAAGATCTCTTTAAAATAGATCTTTATACTTGCCAAGGAAACGTTTCTTTCCAGGATGCCAAGAAAGATGATCCAGATTTTCTTAAAGTCTAGAGAAACTCCCTGTTCTTTTGATATTTCTGGAAGATAAATGAATTTCTTTGTGTCTCCTGAATTTATATATATATATATATATATATTTTTGGTTTATAATGGAGACAACCCCCAGAACCTCTGCTGTCTTATGGGCAGCAGTAGATCTTGATTCTTTATTGTTTTATGCTGTCGGGCAGAAATGCATCCACATAAAGGAGTATTCTAGGTAGGGAAAGAAACTGATTCTTTCAATGATGCATCTTCGTGATGTTATCTCCTTTCATCTAATAACCAGATTTGGCAGTAGGCTAGGGTGTATTGAATTGCAGGTTTCTCTTGCTGTTTCTAAGTCTCTTCCATATGGACTAGAGACATGACTTCAAACCTCTAGATCTTGTCAGATTTCCATTAAGGCTGCAGAATTAGTTTATAATGTTCAAAAATAAACTTTATGTTAGGAGGGTTTTAAACTTACATGCAAATTGAAAAAATAGTACAGAAAATTCCCTTCTAGCCCATACCTTATTTGCCTATTATTAATATCTTACATTAATATGATACATTTATTCTTTTTATTAAATTCTTTAAAAGTTTATTTATTTTTGAGAGAGAGAGACAGAGTGTGAGTGGGGGAAGGGCAAAGAGAGAGGGAGACAGATTCTGACAGGCTCCAGGCTGACTATCACCATAGAACCTGATGTGAGGCTTGAAGTCAATGAACTGTGAGATCATGACCTGAACCAAAGTTGGACTCTTACACCACCTGAGCCACCCAGGCAGCCCTGGTATATTTATTCTAATTAATGAACTAGTATTAATATAAGTTTGGGCTAAATTCCACACTTTATTCAGATTTTCTTGGTTTATACCTAATTGTCCCTGTTCCAGGATCCCATCTAGGATACCATGTTACCTTTAGTTATCATGTCTCCTTAGACTCCTCTTGACTGGGACAGTTTTTCAGACTTTACTTGTTTTTGATGACCTTGACATTTTGAAGAATACTGAAATACCGGTAAGATATTTTGTAGAATATCCCTCAGTTGGGATTTGTCTGGTGTTTTATGATTAGAATGGGACTATGGGTTTTGGGATGATGGCAACAGAGAGCAATTGTCATTTTCTTTTTCTTTAATGTTTATTTATTTTTGAGAGACAGTGAGGGTGGGGGAGGGGCAGAGAGTGAGACACAGAATTTGAAGCAGGCTCCAGGCTCTGATCTGTCAACACAGAGCCCAACGTGGGGCTTGAACTCACAGACTGCAAGATCATGACCTGAGCTGAAGTTGGATGCTTAGCTGACTGAGCCACCCAGACACCCCAGAAATTGTCATTTTCATCACATGATATCTAGTATATATACTATCAACATGACTTCCTGCTGTTGATATTGACCTTGGTCACTTGGTTTAGGTACTGTTTGTCATGTTTTTCACTGTAGAGTTAGTTACTTATTTTTTTCCCCTCCTTTCCATAGAGTACTGGAGGAAGTCACAATACACAGTCCATCTAGAGGAATTTATTACCACAAACTAAGAGAAATTATGAGATCTTAGGGGTGAGTTATATAGCTTAAGCCCATCACAGTATGACATAAAAATGGGGAGTTATGCTCTACCTCCTTGAGGGTATAGTATCTACATAAGTTATTTGGAATTTTATTGCATGGGCAATTTGTTCATTCTCCCTATTTATTCTATTGAATCATTTATTTATGTCAATATAGACTCATGGATTTTTGTTTTCAACTTTGGGTTATAATCCAGTACTACTTTATTTTGTTGCTTAAATTGTTCTGGTTTTGCCATTGGGAGTTTTTCATTTGGTTCCTTTGTTCTTTGATGTATCCCTATCTCCCTAGTTTTTTGTTGTTGTTGTTGTTGTTGTTTTTGTTTTTCTTTTGAGCTTCCTTATTTTGGCACTATAAGACGCCCCAGGATCATATGTTATACTTTCTGCTCCAGTCCTACAATTAGCCATATCTCCATGGACTCCTTGTTAGAACAGTTTTTTTTTTAAAAAAGTTTTTATTTATTTTTGAGAGACACAGAGAGCACGAGGAAGGGAGGGGCAGAGATAGGAAGACACAAAATCTGAAGAAGGCTCCAGGCTCTGGGCTGTCAGCACAGAGCCCGATGTAGGGCTCATACTGATGAACCACGAGACCATGACCTAAGCTGAAGCTGGAGGCTTAACTGACTGAGTCACCCTGGCGCCCCTCAGAAAAGCTTTTAAAGAACTGTTTTACACTCTCTTTAAGTCATCCCGTGTGTGTGCTGTATACAACTAGGTTAATGCTTTTTGCTTAGTTGACATTGAAATAGTTCTTTTTTTTTTAATATAGAGAAGTTCAAACATATATAAAAAGAGTAATGAATCCTTATTTAGACATAATCCAACTTCAACAGTATCACACTGTGGCCTATCTTATGTTATTTACACCCTGATCTACTTCTTACATTCCAAACACCCTATCATTTAGTCTGTATTTCAGCAATATCTCTAAATAATAATAACCTTAAAAAATATGGCATAGAGAAAAGAAACTTAATAATAATTTGGTTGCTGGTAGATTAAAAGTGGTAACAATCATTGGACCCTCCTCGAGCAAGTGGTGGGGTCTGTGTCCCCTCCCCGTGTTTTGGGCAGTCTCTGTGGCTTCTATATGGCAGAATTGATGGTATGCCAGCTTTAGGGCCCAGGACCTAAGAGCTTCCATTTCTGTCTCTTGAAACACTTTTTCCAGGAGCCTTGAATTTCACAGAAGAGATTCGACTATCTAGAGACAGCTGTGATGGAAAGGCACGTGTAAGTACTCCAGTCAACAGACCCCACTGAGCCCAGCCTTCTAGCCCTCTTTGCCAAGGCACCAGACATGTGAGTAAAGCCATCCTGGACTATCCAGAACAGCCCATCTGTCACCTCAGTTGACAACATGTAGAGAGACAAATCATCCAGCCTAGCCCTGCTGGATTTTCTAACTCAGAAAAACTATGAGATATATTTAAATGATTATCATTGAATTCATGAAGTTTTGAGGTAGTCTGTTAGGTAGCAAGAGGTAAAAAACAGCATATATATTTTTTCTTTAAAAAATATTATTTAGGTGTATTTGATGTACACTGTTACATTATTTTCAGGAGCATAACAGCATTGTGACAATTCTATACATTATACAATGGTCACCATGAGAAGTATAGTCACCATCTGTCACCATACAGTGTTATTACAGTGTTTTTGACTATATTCCCTGTGCTGTATGTTTCATCTCTGTGACTTCTTTATTTTATAACTGGAAGTTTGCAACTCTTAATCCCCTTCACCCATTTTGCACATCTGCCTACTTCCTTCCCCTCTGTTAAGCACTGGTTTGTTCTATTTATGAGTCTATGAAAAAGTAAGCTGTTAAAATTTGTATTCTCAGTGTGTATGAGCAACATCTCTCAATAGTGTGACTTTTTCTTCCCTTTGAAGGACTCTCTGAAATTGTGTTGATCTATGTATAGTTTGAGTATATCTTACCTTTGTTCTTAAGTAGTTTATATCATATATTTACATAATTTAAATTTTACAATGACAGTCATAAAATTTCTGCAAATTTAGCAGTTGGCTTTCCCATATTGGCATGAATTGACTCCAGGATATCACTGAATGATGGCCACTTGATTAGTTTGTGCTGATTTTACCTCAACATTCAACTCTGGTGGAACAGTTAAGTTACCTGGCTTTGGAGTCAGTGTTGAGTTAAAATGTTGGCTTTTGGTGGCATGACTTAGTAGGCATCTCATCTTGTTGCCTCAAGTGCCAAATGGGAATAGTGGTATGTACACCAAAAAGTTGTTGTGGAAGATTAAATGAGGAAAGCATCAACCAAAACTACATTGTCTTCTCTAATATTACTAAAATTATTTGGTTAAAAGAATGGGCTCCTTTTGTCAGTAGTGTCAAACTTGCAGTAATAAAAAGAAAGCCAGTGTTTCTTGGCAGGTGAGATTAAGAAGATTTTTCTCAGTCTTTGGCCCTTGGTTTGGCCATGTGGTGGGGACTCTTGGTTTTCATCCCTACAAAGCAGTATTGCGGTGGGTATGCAGTGAAGGACTGAGAGAGCTCGAGTATACCTGGTAAAAGCTGTTAGCAGAAAGAAGCACCAATGTTTCTAACGTGAGAATTCTTGACATGCCCATTCTGCAAGGTGTTTGGGAGAGAATTATATGGTCTTCCTTTTGCAGACTAGCAAACTGAAGATAAAAGAGGTCACAACTTGCCCCAGGATTATAGTGGCAAGGCCGGAAAAAGAATGGCAGAAATATTCAGCACGGCTTTTTGTTAATGGATTCACTCCAATGCCCAGGCCATGCAGGTTCTTTAATTTTCCCCAAACCATACCCTTAAATGAGGCCTTTTTCAGGCAGAGACACTAATCCAGCCCCGAGGTGGAATAATTCCTCCTCTGCACCCTTCTTTGATGTGTAGCTGATATGGAACCGGGTGCCAACATATGTTTGTACAAATATATTGGCAAATGTAAGCAGCCTACTGCTAATTACTACACTTTGAACCTCATGTGAAGTTTGAATGATGCCTCAAGGAATTTGAATCTAAGAAAATTATATATGTGTGTGTGTGTGTTTCCAAATGTTTGCAAAAATTGGTTAACTTCTTTGTGGTTGAAACTGGAAGACATTCAGGAATTATCTTGTCTTCCCATATCTTTGGGAGATAATGTTTTTACATCAGGAGTTCTGGACAAACAGTTGCTGGAAGAGACTGAAGCATTATAGACACTTTGAAAATGAGAAAGGGGAGCTTAAATTAAAAAAATCCAAGATTACTTAATATACTGAAAAAGAAAGTAAGAACAGCGTAATTTAAACTGACTCTATAAAAAAAATAGAGAGTGATATAGACCAGAGGTCACCAGTTATAAATCATTTATAGTTAGAAAATACAGTTACTAGATTGAAAACATGAAGAATAAGGCCTACTGTGGGAACTTCGGAGTGGCCTGTCCTGCTTTAAGGTATTCAAGTTCAAAGAAGTGTTGAGTACTGTGCTGGTGTAGCAGAGTTGAGAAGGCCAAATCAGGCCTTTGTCCTCAATGTGGTGTTCCTTTGATTTAATGTTAGTTGAAAAGATGGTGCAAAGGGAAAAAAAAATTAGAGAAAGGAACAAATCAAGAAACAGACTCTTAGCTATACAGATCAAATTGATGGTTACCAGAGGAGGATGGGTGAAATAGGTGAAGGGGATTAAGAAGGGCACTTGTGATGAGCATCGGGTGTTGTATGGAAGTGTTGAATCACCATATTGTACACCTGAAACTAACATTACACTGTATGTTAGCTAACTGGAATTAAAATAAAAACTTAAAAAAAAAATGGTGCTTTCATCAGCTTATTACACATTTCAAACTGAAACATTATTTTTTAATTTGAATTGTATGAATACATTTCTTCCATCAATTGTGCTCATTTTGAAGCTTGATTTAATTAGCGGTCCAATAGTATTTTAACTTTTAGCAGTGGATGTATAGAATTATTCTACTGATCAGCTTCTAGATGTCTCAAATTCCTAATATAGAAATATTATAAGACTACTTCCTTTTTGAGAATATAAAATGTTTGCATTCCGTGGAGATATGGAAAATACTGTCAGAAATGGAACTGGATACCAAAAGGCAGAAAGACTAACTGCAGGGGTGGTTTAATCTCTATTTCTGTGATGAATTGATTTTGCTGGTCAGTTGGTAAGATGGGGAAAATTATAAGGAACTTGTAATGATGCAATTTTATTATTCTTAAATCTAGAAATTTGGATTCAGATTTTAAAACTTTGTCTTTAGTTGCAAAGAATATGTCTAAATTGAAAATGTAAGGGAGGCTGGGTGGCTCAGTTGGTTAAGTGTCTGACTTGGGCTCGGGTCATGATCTCGTGGTTTGGTTTGTGAGTTGGAGCCCTGCATGGGGCTCTCTACTGTTAGCACAGAGCCCCCTTCAGTTCCTCTGTTTCCCTCTCACTCTACCTCTCCCCCTCCTATACATGGACACACTCTCTCTCTCAAAAATAAACATTAAAAAATAGGGAAACAAAAGCAAAATAAGATAAAATAAAATAAAATAAAATAAGACAAAAGAAAAACAAATGTTTTAGTGAGTCAGCCAAGTAACCCAGTAAGTAATTTAATAAAAAATTGTTGTTTAGTTTCTTAGGAGACCTATGTCAGTGAAAAGAAATGATGGATTTATAATTTGTATTTAAAGAGTTGTTTCTAAATTTCTCAGTGCACTTAAATGTAGATTTTCCTTTTCAATGTTTTAAATAATTTCCTGTGTTACTTGTCACTTTATTAAATTTTCTTATTTCAGGAGGCAAATGCAATTGTTAAATTCACAAATACAATTATATATGTGAATGTACTTGGTAAGTTGTACACATGTAAAATATTGTGAATGATACCATCACCACCTTTGAAATCTGTAAGTATCTCATTCTCTGAGTCCCATCTCTTATTTTTCCAGCTCAATTGCTCTAGTATACTCACGGCAACAATTCTTCAATGTCATGGAGACCTTCAGTCCATCGACCCTATGTGCCCTATCCATCAGTCCCCCCCCCCCGTCTTCATTTCCTTTCTTGCCCAGCATAATGTCATGGTCCATCATTATTATCACTCCCTTGCTAATGCCCTAAACTCCCTTGCACCTCTTTAGCTTCTTCACATTTGACTGGCAAAGCTCAACCCTAATTGAACCCAACCATTCCCTTTCCTTGAACACTATTTGGGTAAAATTTTTCACAGTGAAGCTGACCTGTACAATTTTAAATTCTTGATCTCAGACTCCAAATGGGCTCAAACACAACCTAAAAAATTTTAGCCTTTCCCTCCTGTGGTTGGGTCAAAATTTTACACACTGTTGCTCTGGGTTAAAAAAACAAAGTGGCTTATTTTCTGTACTGGATGTGATCTCTTCCCTCCCAGGTCTCACCTACTTGGCACAAGTTCGGGAGATGAGATGGGAGGGTGGGGTAAACTTAGATATAGATTTGATTAATGGAATCTCAATTTCATATTTCATTGCATTGAGCAGCATTTGGGTCCTTTGTTTTCAAAATCTCTGCTCTCCCTAGCTCCTCTTCATAGTAATTTTTGGATATATGTGGCATGACTTTCTTGATTTTATGATAAAGGAGAAGAAGACCTCAGACTCACTTAATAAACTCTAGTCATATGTTATCTCTCTGCTGGGTAGGAGATACCCAGATGTCTTATCTGTGCTGACCTTTGGACCTTTGCACTGGACTGCACTGAAGCATGTCTGTTCCCTTGTGGCCTTTTGGAGGTCTTGTGGATGCATCTGTTTGTGAAATCTGTAATCTAAGCCAACAGTCTGGTTGCACAGATATCATGCTTTGTGGTGTCCTTTTTATGATGGCCAGGTCTCCTCTGGTCAACCAGCCCTCTCAGCACCTTTATATCCACACATATTCTGCATGGGCTTCAAGAAACCAGTAGCAGTATGTGTGCTGTTTCCATAGGCATTGGTCATGGTGCTGAGACAAATAAGACTTATGCTAGTGGTTTGTGTCTCTTCCAGGCTCTGCCTGGAGAAACAGGCTATTAGTACTCATGTTCTTGAGTGCTTCTTTATCAGCATGTTCCTACAGCCCCCTGTGGAGATCCAAGGCTGAGAGAGAAACAAGAGAAAGACCTTGCCCCACTTTTTCCTCTTCTGTCCACACTTTTCCAGGGCTGAGTTGGGTGGGCTTTTCATCTCTCATGTGGCAGGGACTTTTCCTGTGTCCTATCTTGAGTTTTCTCTACAGATAGTAAACTTGATGGTCAAATCAACCAGATTGGCTTTTGATACATTATTTAGAATTTAAGGAATTAGAAAAGAATTTCCTCTTTTTTAAAAAAATTTTAATGTTTTATTTATTTCAGAGAGAGAGAGAGAGACAGCGTGAGCAAGGGAGGGTCAGAGAGAGAGGGAGATGCAGAATATGAAGGCTCCAGGCTCTGAGCTAGCTGTCAGCACAGAGCCCGACGTGGGGCTCGAACCCACGGACCGTGAGATCATGACCTGAGCCGAAGTCGGGTGCTTAACCGACTGAGCCACCCAGGCACCCTGAAAAGAATTTCCTCTTGACAAAGCCTTCAAAGTTCTTCACAATTTATGGTATTATTAGGGATTCCACTGAACACTGGTTGCTTTCTTTCTGTTCCTTCATTAACCATCCTCATTTCCATCCTCCAATGCCCCTTGACACCTGCTCTTTAACTTCTCTATAGATAGATGCCTCTGAGAAGAGGGAAGGTCATGTCCATGGAAATGCACATCAATATATATCAAAATTTGTTGTCCTAGTTATGCTATGAAGTTTACCTTTCTATTCTACAATATGACTATTTTATCTGTCTCCTTGCTCCTCTGAGCGTTCATTACCTACCCAGGTCTCAACAGAATACCTCATTTCATATATCACTGAGAAAAATTATAGTCATCAGGGAACACTTACAGCTAACTGTATAAATAACCTACATCTTTCTCTTAGAGAAAAGGTAGAAAGGGAGTCAATTCTTCCATCAAAGACCAATCCCTCTACTTTTGCTAGGAATCCCATTCCCTCTTGTCTTTGTAAACATCTCAGTCCCTCCTGTATCTTTTACATTGTGAATAAGCCTCTATTAGATTATTCTCTTCATTATAAAAATATGCTATGGTATCCATCTTCTTAAAGGAAAACAGTACCCCCAAACCCAGTAACCCCTCATCTCTCCTGACCCTCAGTTTACTACTTCATTTCTTTGCTACCTTTATGGGCTTACTTTATTTGAAGAAGTAGTCTACTTACACTGTCACCCTATTTCACCTTTTATTCAGTTTTCAAACCACTCAGATCTACTTTACCAAAATTGCTCATGTCCAATTTAGTGTGTACATTTTATTTTCATTTTACTCAAGTTCCCAGCAGCATTCAGCACACTTTACTGTTTCCTTCTTCTGGAAACATTTTCCTGTCTTAGCTTCCATAGCATCAGACTCTTCCGGCTTTCTTCTTGCCTCATTAACAACTCGGTCTCATTCTTCTTTACCTGTTTTTCCTCTTGACTAGCCTTTAAAGGGAGTTCTTGACTAGCCTTTAAAAAGATCTATAGGGCTTGGTCCAGCCTTCATTACTTTTTATAACTTCTCCCAAGGTGATCTCCCCCAACATCATAACCTTACATACTGCATATGCTAGAATTTTTCACAGTTGTATCTTCTCTCCAGACTTCCCATTTGAGCCATAGAGTCAAATATTCAAACTATCTTCTTGATATCTCTTTTTGGAGGAATCACAGGCATCTTCACCTTAACATGGCTGACACAATTATTGATTTCAATCCCACCCTCCTTTCCCCAGTAATCCTCTTCAGTCTTGCACATCTCAGTAACAGTATCATCACCCTCTCGATCCTTAATTTAGAAATCTGGTAGTCTTTCTGGATCCCCTCAGGTGCAACTTGTCAATCTCTTGCAGAGTTCCCTTTCTTGGTGTTTACTTTAAGCAGTGGTGTTTTGTCTTAGCACAATTTTCTTTATTTTCATGTTTCTCCATAATCAGTTGGATCTGCTCCTACAGCTTCATTGTCATTATATCCTGATGAATTTCCATATTCCATCTAATTCAGGATTTGCTTCTGAACTCAAGGCCCTTATATTTAAATACCAAGTCACTATCTTCATTACAGTGTTCCACAGTAAATTGCAAATTAATCTATCTAGAATGGACTTTGCTACATTTCTGTAATTTGTGATTATAATTTTGATTCCCTTTTCAGTGAATGATACTGGCATCTAATAAAGTCACAACCTAGTATCTTGGGTACCATTCTTAAATTGTCCCTTTATCATTCACCTTTAATCCATCCGAAGGTTCTGTGTCCTCAACTTCTAAAATATATCGCAAACTTGTTAACACATTTTCTCCTCTTATGAGACCACCTTAGAACAGATCTTTCCTGGACTATTAAATCAATCTCCTCATTTTCATTTTTGCTCACCTGCATTCAATTCTTCAAGAAGCCAGAGTGATTTCTAGGAGAACATATAATATCATGCCATTCTCCTGTTCATACCCATTTATTTTTATATTATATTTCACACATCTTCATTTTGTTTATAGATTAGTTAATCTGTTTATGATTATAATCTTCCACTGTAATTTATGCTCCATGTAAGCAAGATCACATCTGTTCATTTTTGTTTCTCAAGCACCTTGCACCATGATTGATAATAGTAGACATGATGAAAAACAACAAAGGGACCCATTTACCAACATACAAGTCTGGACACCATGAATTCCAAAGTAATGAGGTTCAAGGTTTTACTAAAATGACATTTTAGATAATTTAGATGAAGAAGTTTTAGTAAATAAGCCTATGTTTAGAACTCCTCTTTTCAGCTATATTTTCAAGGAATTTGTGAATTGAGGGATGTGAATGAGTGACTATTGCCTACTGCTCTATATGTAGTCTATGCCTTGCCTAAGAAAGGTCAGGATCATAGCTATGTTATTTGGAAGAGTGCATGTGTATATAACTTTAACCAGGTGAGGTGTAAGTTGTAGATATTCATGAAGTGAATTTCGTCTGACATACTAGGCTGAGACATGATACTACAGTTTCTGTAAAACAAGAGAGGAGACATCTACTTTACAAAATAGGGTATAGCCAACTCACTTGGCAAGAAAATAATTTTATTTATTTAATTAATTACTAGTTATGAGTAAAATAAACCATCACCACCCCCCCCCAAAAAACCCCCAAACCCAACACATTCATATGTTGCAACAGTATTTAAATGCTGGTAGGAAAAGTGACAATGTTTTTTGAATTACTATTCCCTGATCTCTCTTACCTGTGAGCTGATTCTCAGTCTTATCTTCTCTGGAGTAAGAGCAGCCTGTATCTTGTGATTTTATACATCATCAAATTGAATATGTTTCAAAATAATTGTCAGTGCAAAGGACTGAGATAGGGCTGAGGAGGGAGGGATTAAGAATAAGACAATGATGGTATAAAATGAGATTTGAAATAAATCTATAGATCAGTTTAAAAAATATATTTTACCAGTGGGAAGGATAGGAGCAGGGTGAGGAAGGGACTAAGAAGTTTCAGGGCATAAGGGTTAAGCCCATCTTCATTCAAATACCTCATGTAACCACCCAAGTGCTTTCTTGGGAATCTCACAATAACATGGAAAGAATGCATACACTCAGGGTTAGTGGAGGGAATACTTAACTGGTGAGATGTGTGAATTATATGTATGTAGGCAATTTCAAACATTAGGTAAAGCAGTGTTAGTCCTTTAACCTCAGAACCTTACATTTGGTATGGACGGCAGAAGTGAACTTAAAGTGACTTACAAGATCCAAGCAGTTCGTTTTTGTTTCATTGTCTTCGTGTCATGATAATGACACTTGGTAATTGTGTAGTTAATTCATGATGGGCTACAGAGGGATCCCACTCTCTAGATGAAATCTTCAGTAAAATGAGTCTTTCCAACCTATAAAAGGAAAAGTATGTAATATTAATTTATTATGAGTTGAGTCACATCCTAAATGTCATAATAGGTCTCTTTATTGAAAGAAAATATACCTGAAAAAAGAAGATAAAAAGCAAAGAAAAATATTAGATATCTGAGGAATCCTCTTAATATAATATCAATATCTGCTTCATCAGCTTACTCTCCTCATTTATGTTAGTAGGTAGCAAGTTGCAGTACAAAGAACGAAAGATTTAGCCCCAAGAGATCTGGGTTCCAATTCTCATCCTGATTGTCACTCGCTGTATGATGTCCGGCAAACCTAACATTGCAGGATAATTTTCCCACCATTAAGGGAGCTGTACTAGATGATGTCCAAGAATTTCTTCAGCTCTTGAATTTTATATTTTGTTTTTCCAATTTGTATATTCATTGATTGCATGATGTTTTTACAGTTGCATGCCTATGATATATAACCAAGGCAACTGAGTACAAAATAAATGCTAATCTCCAGGACCGATTTAAAGCTACTTGAAAATTGTGGTGCATTGATTACCATCTTATTAATGTGAAAGAGATAATAAAAATTCCAGAATCTCTTGACTAACAATAGAGCTTGGTTTCTGTTTTTGGAGAATCTGGTCTTAGGTATGATCATGATATGCATGACTATAGCTATTGTATTATTGGTGACATAAAGAATGGTTTCAAAAGCCATGGAACCCCTTTGATGCAGTTCAAAGAGTACAAAATGTGTAAAGATGAATCTCAATTTTGGGCTCTGTCTTTTAATAGCTGTGTGTCATTGTTTAAGTCACTTAATTTCTCTGATGTTTAAATTTTTTTTGCATCTTTAAGATGGGAATAATACCTGTTTTGCATTCATTATAAAAGTGAATATAAGCGAAGATTATTAGGTATAGAAGAATTCCCTTTGTGAATTGCAAAATGCAAGACATTTTGAAGATTAATTTTTGTCCTGTGGCAGAGATAAATTATTTCCAAATGTTAGTTTCAGAAAGTAGGCAATATCTTATAAATGTCTGTCACAGGTGGAGACCCTGCCACCCTCATTGGAACTACTATATAGGCAGCATTGCCTTGACTTTAGAGCAAAGAACGGTGCCCCCTTATTGCAGGATTCATCAGCAGATTAGGGGTATGTGTGAGGAATTCTGTATGGCACTCTACTCTCTTCATGGAAGTGATCTACTTGCTGACACAAGGACTATGGCTGATGAGGCGTTATGGACCATCTGACCTGGTGCTTTCATTTCTTGGGGTCTAGTCTTTTTTATCCTGACCCTGCCTCTTACTGGCTGTGTGATCTTGTGCATGTTACTCTGCCTGAGTCTCAGCTTCTCTATGCAGCAATTTTCTCTCCCTCAGAAATGGTAGTCATTATATTTGCTACTCTTAGCACTTTTAGTCTCCAAATGCAGAAACTTGCATATATATATGCACATATCTTCTGAGATAAAGTGTATTAAAAGTTTTATGGTTGATGTCATTTATTTGCCCAACTCTCTATGCCATTGGACATTATTATATAGGAGATCTTATTGGGAGTAACAGACCCCAAATACAGTATCCTGAATAAAATTGAAATTTATTTATTGGATACAGAAATAACTAGATAAGTAGTTCAATGCTGAAGTGGTGAGTCTGTTTCACAAAGTGCTCAGGATCCCAGGTCTTTCTATCTTCTTGCTCCTTGTAGGTGGGTCTATTATCAAGATTACTTTGCGGCTCAAAAGAGCAGCTCTAGCTTGAGCTGCAGCCATCATGTCCATTCTAGCAAGCAGGAAGAAGAGCTAGAAAGAAAGTTAAAAAGTGTGCATTACCTGCCATTTAAGAAAGGTCCTCAAAAGGGTGTATAGAATTTGTCCACTAGATGAAATTGTGGCTACCTAGATCCATCTAGCAAGAAGGGAGGCTGTGAAACACAATCTTGTCATGTCTGTGAAGAAGAGAACAGATATTGGGGAAAATCTAGCTCCTTTGGCACAAGGACAATTACAGAGGCATTTAAAAACATGTCCCAAAGTTAGAGACAAATAACACAAAGGAAAAGGGACATGTGTAGCTACAGTAGGCTGAGTTTGATGAGTGTTATGAAGATTTGTTGTCATCATTGCATGTAATTGTCAAAGAGAAATTACACCTGATACTGAAGACTAACTTGCATGCCTGAGGTTTTTTGTTGGTTGGTTGGTTTGGTTTGGTTTTGGGGACTTTGTTGTAAAGCCAGAAAATGTTTAGGTATTCTACTTATGAAGTCAGTTAATCTGAGTTATTGGTTGATTTCTATTAGTTTTTATATAACCAAGTTATATAAAACGTGAGTTTACATAAAACCTGAGTTTCTGTTTTTGAGCTATTGTTGAGGAGGAAACAATCTTCAGGAAAAAGTATAAATGTCTTCAGTGGAAAGCTTATTTTGCTTTCTGTAAAGCATATATATTATCTTTAAAAAACACATTACTTTCTTGTATGCTGTAAAAGCTATTTTTTTTCCCCACAGGAAATTCATGTTTTAAAATGATCTAAGAATGTGGTTTAGGGTGTCAATCAATAAAGCACATGAATAACCAGTGATGAGCGGTCACTATGCTACCCAAGGGGAAGTCATCCAAGAATGAAATCAGTACAACAGCTGAATTGCATCCTTCATCAAACACATGTAAAACAGATCAGAAAGCCATCAATTCCCAATGCTGGCATGGGTGGTCTTTCCACCGTGTGTGTTATTTCCAATTTAACAAAGGTTAATACACTTTTTAAATTTGAAATGTCAAAATAACAAATCCTATGTGGGTAAACTAGGTGGCAGTTTTACAATTTATAATGAATATTCAGTTAAAATAGTGAAGTCATTTTAATTCCATTTTCAGAGCTTTTTCTGTGTTTCTTTTCTTTTTTTTTTAAACTAGTGATGTATGTTCTGGCTAATAGTTGTTATAAGCCAGGAATAAAGTATCTAATATAAGACACAATGGTCTTTAGGGCAAGTATGGCCTGGTATGATAGGGAGAAGACAATGGTATATTGCTAATTAAACATTCTAATTATTGTGTGCTTCCTTTTCCTACCTACCTTTTAACCACTCACTTTTTCTGTTCTATTGTTTATTCCTTGGGATAATTTATTTTTAGATACCAGTTTGAATATTTAATCTGTTTTTGTTTTTTATTTTAAATTTCCTCTTTAATTTTAGTGCATAATATTATTAATATGAAATTTACTTATTCATGAGATAAAATGTGTTTGTAATTTTGGCTTTCTGTAATCAAGTTTTTCCCTCCACTATTTTCTTTCATTAAAAACATTCCTTTACAGGAACAAGTCATGAAAGGCTGAAAAAATTAAATTTACTTCTTTTCTTTATCTGCAGTAAATTCACTTTAGGATGTGTGCTAACCAATACTGATAATGTTCTCTATTGTTAAAAAAAAAATAGCCACATGAACCAAATGATTGTCTTTCAGTTTTTGGTATTTCAGAACTCATTTTTGGATCTGTGTTAATTCAGTTTATTTCAACTATCATGTATTGAAAGGCTACTTGATGGCAGTTGCTTTGTCAAGATTGGGACGTACAAAGGTGCTTGAAGCATGGTTCCTTGACCTTGAGAAGTTTAAAGTCTAGACTAGAACTTGAACCTCGTAATTTCAACTACTTTTAGAAAACTAAAATAGAATAGCAATCATTCTGAGAAATCTACATTAGGGATTTAAAGTGAGAAATGGATGATTTAACCCTGATGGAAGCAGTATAGCAGTATTGTTTTAAATACCCATCTTTGTACTGAATATACATATTTTTTCCTCTCTCTAGATTACTAGTGTTCTAGAAATGGTTTGAAAACAAGAAAGATCCTTGTATCTCAGATACATTACAAAGACTATTTGTGTATAAGTTGGAGCTTGTGAAAATCTAGTTCTCTTTTCTTTACCCAAAGAAATGTTCTATTTTACAGCATTTTGACTGTAAGAATAGTTTAAAATCAGAAGAGGTGCTCAGATCTTTCATTTGGGTGGTGCTGCATTTTCTTCCAAAGTTGAGTTATAAAGAAAATAACCAATGATCAAGGATAGATATTGATCCTATATACCTCAACGTCTATGAATCTATTATGTTTCAAAAATTAGTTTAGTGTTTAATCCCAAAGCATAATTTCCTTAAGAGTCTACAGCATGTAAGGCATAAAACATCTGAGAAAAGGAAACACCCACAGTTATCATAGTACAAAAGTAATTTATCACAAAATAATAAAGTTGCATTGGAATAAATTCTTAGTGGATTTACTATGTAAGTGGGAAGTTCTTTTTAGCTGTATTTGTTTTGTTTTGTTTTTACTTTTCATTGTTTTTTTTTTTTACAAAGTTTATTGTCAACTTGGTTTCCATATAACACCCAGTGCTCATCCCCACAAGTGCCCCCTCCATGCCCATCTCCCCCCTTGCCCCCCACATCCATCAGTCCTCAGTTTGTTCTCAGCATTTAAGAGTCTCTCATGGTTTGCCTCTCTCCCTTTCCCCCACCATTNCCCTCTGGAAAACAGTGTGGAGGTTTCTCGGGAAGTTCTTAATGCTACCTCAATGCAAACTAAAAAGGAAACAAGGCAGATTTTGTATCCAAATGAAGAACCTGAGAGACAAAAGTAACAGAAGTGTAAAATCCTCTTCCATTCAGCCAGCTGAGTGAGTTCTTTTAATGTTTCTTTTCTTCTGCAGTCCAGAGTGTGATTTTTTTTTTCCTTTACCCCACCTCTTCTCCTTTGCTTCTTTTTCAGTTCCTTGCTCCGTTTCCCTCAACTTTTTGAACATGTTGTATTGTACCCCACCTTTTCCTGGTGGGATTAATCTGACCCCTGACAGCTCTTCTCTTAGGAAGGAGACTGGTGATGGTCTATAGACTTCACAGGGGAAAGTACATAAGCAGACAGTTTTTTTAGTGGCTTGCAGAAAGGCAAACGGATGCCTTCCATCTCAGAGGGAACTGTGCGCTGAAGTGGGCGGGCTTCTGTAGATGGACAGCTACCATTTGCTATGAATGGGCTCCGAGGTCTTTTGCTTCCTGTTTCTCGTGTCTCTTGCTTAGCAGACGTGCTCAGAAAACCAGTTTGTAACTTTTTGTAGTTAAGTAACTCTTGGGAAACTCATGCTTCTCTCACTGATGAAAAGTCGGTGGTCCTTGGACTGGGGGCTCCTATTCTCGCTCTGAATTCCAGTATATTCTCTGATATGTGTGGTTACAGGTAGGACCTTAATTCTTTTTTTTTTTTTTTTTTTTTTTTTTTTTTTTTTTTTTAGAGGG